>NC_081409.1:468928822-469253197 GCF_030272615.1 Cryptomeria japonica
TCTAAAATTTGTTTTGAGCTGAATGGTGGGGTGTATATCCTGGGTGCTATGGTTAAAAGGGATTTTGCAGTCTATTTGAAGTATGCATGTTAATATAAAAGGTTTAATTGTTTCTATATCAAAGGTCAAGGAGAGATTTCCTTAAGATTATTTTCAAGGTAGTGGGATGCATTATAAAGGCCATTATTTGATATTGATATGACTTTTTGTCTTTGAGTATTTGGCATTGATAACGTCATTTATTAGATTTATAGGATGGTGGCATGTGTGATCTGTGCAATCTTTATTTTCAGTCCTTCAATAAGACTTCACATGCTTATAACTTCTTAAATAGTTGGTATGCTCTTGAGGTGTTATTCCTTGATGTAAGTACCATGTCACTGGCCGCCTTGTGTATGTCTGGTCCTGACAAAATTGGTTTATGGGATAATCATATTTGTAGGTGGCGTCCTTACTTGTGGGAGAGCCACTTATGGGTTTTAGTGGAAGGCTATTAATTCATGTGAATTGATTTAATCAAGCATGCTTGAAATGGATATTTTGCAGTGTCTTTATGGAAAATTTAGGATAGTTTCTCTTTCAAATACGTTATCTTATGTTATTGTCAAAGTGGATTATGTTATGTTTTTTGTGGCTTTTTTGGAGCCCTTCCTACTACAAATGTCTTCTTCTCTTCCAATTGGTGTTTACAGAGTGGTTTTATAAGCCTGATCATTGGGGGAAGAAAATGAAAATGAGGACAATTCTATCAAGCTTGCTAAGGTTTTTAATTTATTTACTCCTGCGGTGGATTTTGAATTCCGTAGGCTTTTGGGATGTTGGTGGTTGCAGGTTTGTCCTCAAGTTTCTTATGCCGAGCTTCTCTCTTGCTTTGTTACTATTTGTTTTGATGTTTTACTTGATATGGACTTGGTCCACCTCTTGGTGTCCACGTTTGTCTTTCTGACAGTATGCAATTGGGCATTGGTTTCTCCTGTATTGGCTGGTTATCTGTTTGATATGGGTTCTTTTTACTATGGTGGCTTTCTCCCTCATCATGAGCTTTTGGCTAATGGCTGGTCTGGCCATTTACTGCATGAATTATGAATGGGTTTGATATGTGATTCCATGGAAAACACTTAGGCCTCTATGGATTTTTTGTTGTATTTGGCTCCTAATTAGTATGTGGATAAAGATTTGATTGTCTTCTAGGCACTACATTCATTAATCACTTTGGGTTTTTTGTGCTCTGCTCCTGCTTGTGTGGTGTTCCCTCTAAGGGTGATTCTGCCTCCGACATCATCTCATGAACCTCCAGATGAGAGCTCTAGTTCCTGGTTTTCAGATAACTAACAAAGTTCTTTTTTGTAGCTGGTGGAATGGTTTTTTGCAGGCTTGAACACTATATGGCTTCATTTTTTCTTGGTTGATTAGCTATGGTCCTAACAGGGAATTTTATCTCATTTATCTACTTAGCGGTTCTTCATGTTCATCTATTTTTGTTGGGGATACTCTGGTTTTTTGAATTGTCCTATAGGACTCTAGTAAAAATTGTAGAAATAGGAGGGTGGGGGGTATGGCTGGACAGTATATATATTGTAAGGGTAGTGTCTACTTGTATCTGTTTTAAAGGCTACAACCAGAGGTTTTCTTGTGGGTTCTTTCCTGCCGGTATGCCTTGTTTGAACCCAATGTAAACTCTTTATTATTAATATATAAGTTTAGTGGATATTCCACTTTTATTTAAAAAAGAAAAAAAATTAATTGGGAAGGGGAATTAATCAAATAACTGCATATTTAATTAACTATCTTAAGACCATTTTTAGGTGTATACAATAGAAATACTATTGTTCTCATTGTTTTACTTGTGGAATGTTATCAATGCATGATTTTAGGTCTTAGATAATCCCAACATATCTATTATATACTATATTTGTACTTGATTTATTATGTTAAATTCATCTATTTACTTATTAATTAAAAGAGATTTTTTTTAGATAACATTTTGGGGGTTGTTACAAGTTGTATTTTGTTATACTAGGTGATTTTTTCCCTTCATTTTTCCTTAGTTAAACCATTAAATTGGTACAAATTAGAAAAATATCAGGCAAAAATATAGATGGTTGTGTTATCTTTGTGATCTCATATGCTAATGCAATTTTACTTTAGTGATTAGATGATATCAAGATATATGATTCTATAGTTGGATATCTAATGATCTAAACAAATAAGGTTTTTTCTTTTATACAATAGTGTAGTGTCATATTTTTAATAATTTGTGCTTGAGATGGTTGACAACAACTAGTCAAGAGTGAGTTGAATTGGTCCCAACTTGCAATATTCAAAACTATAACTATAGGATTGAAATAGGATAAGAAATAAAAAACATGAAGGATGATCTAGATTAGTGGGGGATAAAATATATGCTAACTCTTATATAGAAAGATGACTATAATGTTTGATATATGCTAATGCAACCACTCATTATATAATGCAAATAAATAGTCACATAACCAAATTGCTCATGATAATCAAAGAAACAACACAATAGATATTTCATTTTGATGAGGATGTAAAAGTATAATAATAAAAAATTCTGGTAGAGATAAATAATATGTCATAAATACACAAATAATATATAAAAAATATACTAAAAGTGAGTGAAGGAAGTTTCATTTACAATAAATACAACTATATGAAAGTGTTGGTGTTTCCAACTGCTTACCTGAAAAATTCCTATGAATTTACTCAATTCAATCTACAGATATTTAGATTAGTGGCCAACAAATGAAATCTCAACCTAAATGTTGAAGGATCTATATTTCCTTAACTTTCAATTTTGTGAACTAAGAAGATGCATCCCAATGAAAATATACCAAGAAAAGATTATCCATACTGGAATATAACTATACCTCTTGGTTAAACACCCTTAATTCACCAATTGAGACCAAAATATAAACTATAAATACTCCTACGACATGAAAATTAAAAGATGGTATGTGTGTTAATTCTGAAAACAATTGAGAGAACAAAGATCGATGCCTATTCCTTGGGATAACAGAGTCTAACAACAAAGTATCCAATTCTTACAAATTGCATAAATAATTAACAATTTTATCATCCAATATGCATGCCTTGCACAAATATTTATGCAACAACTCCGAATTCTACTTAAGGATCACCACAAAATATATCTACCTCATTGTAACATAACTACAAAATTTAATTCCTTCTTTGAAAGAACCCTGTAATTCATATCACATATCCACAAATAATTGTGAAGAGAAATTAAAGCACCCTAGATATATCAATTTATGCAATAAAGACATATAAAATTGGAGACAATCTAGAATTTCTTAGATTCATCTAAAATCAACCGCGTATACAATTCTTTGTTAAAAATGGATAACTTTGTAACTATCTTCTATTATAAAAAATTCAAGCCCTATACATTCTACCCACCCAAGAGAATTTTCAGAACCCTTTGCAAATGACCTTGAATTCCTTCTTATAGAGAATGAAGGAGCAAA
The DNA here is from genome assembly GCF_030272615.1 of Cryptomeria japonica. Classification (NCBI taxonomy): domain Eukaryota; kingdom Viridiplantae; phylum Streptophyta; class Pinopsida; order Cupressales; family Cupressaceae; genus Cryptomeria; species Cryptomeria japonica. Next base: position 468,932,332 of record NC_081409.1, read on the forward strand.
ATAAGCTTTAGGCCAAATGCATACGTGTCAAAATATGATTTACCCAAGCTAGAATATGCTTGGGTATCTTTACATGCTTTCATATGACAAAAAATATTTGCATCCACACATGGAAAGGAAAATATAACCATTCTTATCTTTAAAACCGATGCCTCATGATATTGGGTATGTGATACACTAATTTGTTAGACCACCTTGATAACAACTTCACCATTTCAATTCACTCCTTTGAAACCCTAACTCTACAATTGCATTCGAATCGCCTCATCTTTGTTATGCTTTGTTGCTTTGAATCTTCAAATGCGAGGTGAAAAATGACACTTTGATTGATGAATTTATTGCTCCTGATTCATATAAAACTTCAGTCATGTTGGCATTAATTAATTTGATGTGATAAATTTGAATCTGGTAGCCGTGTATGTATTTTAAACCTGGGTCATTGATTGTGCCACACACACATTTTAGATGACTGTGATTTAGTCTTTTTGCCTTGGATTTTTTTTATTAAGCACCATTTTATCCATTTGTTAGGCCCAATATGGAAAGCTAATGTACTAAGAGGGGAGAGGTGAATCAATACTTCAAAAATTTTCTCCAACACTAACTTTACTATTATGCATAAACCGAATAGTGCAGTAACATAATATAAAGCTAAAACAAATAGATGACAATCATACATGATTCACTCCATAACACATATATTTTGGCTATGCAGAAACTCATGGTTAGAGAGAAAAAATGTGGTGGGGATGGCACCCACAACTTCACTACTGCAAAAATAAAGGTTGCTCGGTTAGAGCTACATGTTTAGCTATTCCTGATAGCTTACCCTGTTAGGAGTATCAAGATCTGTTAGATCTACCTTGCTAAAGGATTTTACAACACTTAATCTAAATGTTGCACCTGATTAGAGGCTTTACAATTTATAGACTTGATTAGAGTCTTTTACCCTATTAAAGGTTTCTCTTACAACTTCAAAATATTAAAATAAAATCTTTACAAATATCTGCAACTTTACATCTGAAATGTTATAGCAGATTCTATGTGCTCAGAATAAGATTACCTTGCTTATAGCATACCTCGGTAACCCATATAGTAACTCGGTAAACCCTTCTGCTTGCTTTGTTCTTTGACTGTTCTCTAAAATCCTTCTTGGTGACCTCTGTGTCTCTGTAATAGCCATAACACTTAGTGCTTTCACATGTCTTGCTTCATATATTTCTCTATCTTCCTTTCTATCATGCTACATGTATATATCTGTTCTTAATCCATATTGTATAAATAGATCTCTTATGACGGTGATCCATTCATTGCTTCGATCTTACAAATATGTTTTATCAAATGAATAACCATGCAAAATATTTCACTGGTTAGATGACCTCAAAATCATACACAATCTTTAAGTACAATTTCCAAAGTGATAACGGTTCTATGTGCCTCGATCTTGTAACACGTTTTCATATGTATGTCTAGGTTCAATGAATCTAGTAAAACATTTCACTTGGTGTATATAAACTTGATGTGTCATCTTTGCTACTTGATAGACATGGAATGATACTCGGTAGATAGCTCAGTGTATACTACGCTCTGAGACTACTTTCTTCTATAACTGACTAGACTGTGCATACCGACTGAATATTCTGATAGAGATAACCGACTAGAGTATATAGAATAACTTTCAACATAAAACTAATGGAAACTTGATAAGTAGTAACAATCTCCCCTTTTGACATTAGTTGAGATGTTTGACAAAAAACTACTTTCAAAGTTATAAATCAATAATTTATATACTTGCAAAATTTGACTATACTGACAGTATATACAATAGTCAATGAAATAGTAAATCTAGATATACTCCCCTTATCGATATATTGTACAAAACTTTGATTTTGCATGCTCGGTGATTGGCGCTTGTTCTTTGCTTGCTATTCTATTCACTTCTTGGTTCACTGCTTGTGGGTACTCACTTACTCTGCTCGGTATACTCCGCCTGTATACTACACTCCTTTTGCTTGATACTATACTTTGATGCTTTGAATACTATATCACTCCCCCTTTTTGACAAACATCAAAATTTAGTTACCATTCGATGGTGGCAATTGGTCAAAAATGGATTTATATTTTGTCCTTACTTTGGTGAGAGCGACAAATAGGGCATCCTTTACACTGTCCATCAAAGAATTTCACGCTTGAATATCAGCCAATAGTGATATTAAGCCATCTAGAGTACTTCCCTCTTGTTTAGTAGATAAGTATGTGGCTCGGTTGATCTGTTCTTGGACAGATGAAAGATGAGGAAGGAATAATGTCTAAAGTGTCATTATGTCCATCCTGATCTTGTGTTCTTCATTTCTTAGGTCCAATTGTTGAGCCATGAGCTATTGTAACTTTGTATAAAATTTTGAACTGAATTGGGCTTAGTGGTCAACTTATTTGAGAGATCAGTGATCTCTTTCTATATTGCTTCTATTTTATTTTTGATGTCTTTAATGAATAAAGAAAATGTACATAGTTTCTGAAATAAATAATGAATGTGCTTGAGTTGAGGAGTCAACTCAACAATAAATTTGACAAGTTTAACTTTGCCAATAGCTATAGCTTTCTATACCTCTTCTATCATTTTTGCAGTGATCTCTTTGTCTTTTACCTTGCTCAAGTATTCGGATGCATCTACTCTAGATGTCTCTATCTTTGTTAGGAGTTCATCCAGTTGAATGTGGATGGCTGCATCTATTGACACTGTAGCTTTAGGTAACATATCTATTAAGAGTTCTTTCACCTTCTGAAGTACTTTATTTTTCTTTTCAATCACCATTTGCTTCTCTTGTTTGGCCTTTGCTTTGCATAGTTCACTGAAATCAATGAGTGCTTACCCCTTTAATTTTGATATGTCTACATTGGGCAAAACTATTGGTTTTGACAAATCAACTTTAAAACTATGCTTTTTCATCTTCTTTTCTTTACCTTTCACCGATTGAACTAAGACAATGGCTTGTGAGGCTTGATGACCCTCGGTAGGTTGCTCGGTAGAGGCAACACTTTGGTCGGTTTCTTTAGCCTTTGTAGAGTCCTTTGGTGTCTCGATACTCGGTGTCCCAGTTACAAAATTTTCAGTGCTAGAAGGTGCTTGAGATGTCTGTTCTTGAGTAGTACCTTCTCTTGTTGTAGACTTGTGACCTTCAGTGCCTTGATCCGTATCCTGAGGGGATTCGGTTGAGACAGGTTGATTAACTAGTGGATAAGGATAAACTTGTTCCAAGACTGATTCACTGGATACAAGTTTTGCATATGCATTGCCTTATATCATTTCCTGTTTCGGTGCCTCTGTATCCATGATATCTTCATCTATTTCAATGGTGTCAGCAGGGTCTTGCTCGGTAACATCAGGATCTTGCTCAGTGACATCAACAATTTCAAATGTAGCTTGCTCACCAACATCCTTGATTTTAAACATTTCCTACCACTTTGCTTTTGTCTCATTTTCTACTTCAATATATAGCCCATTCATCAGTTTTAAGGCTCTTTGTTTAACGAGAAACTTTGTGTTGTAGGTTGTTAGATGTTCTTTTATTTCAGCTATCGACATGTCAGGAAAAAGATGTATGAAACTTCTTTCTCTGATCTATTTCTCTGAGTCCATTGCATACTTCCACCTATTGTCAATATGTAAATATAATTCATTTGGAAGTGACTTACATAGTTCCAATGGAGCCAATCAAAATTTTAGAAGTGTGCAAATGACAGCTTCTTCAATTTGTCTCTTTTCATCATTATTTCTGGTTTCATACTTAATATAATTGAATCCTCCAAATCCACCATATTCTTTCAGATTAGCACAAAAAATTTCAACACTATGTACATTTACCTTCTTGCTCTTGACAATTTGAAATTTGCTAGCATCTTCTGATTCAGTGTCACTGGACTATTTTGCCAAAATGAGTCTCCGAGTAGATTTCTTGTAGGTCTTTGTTACCTTGGGAGCAATAACACTCTTTGTTTTCTTACTTGGTGAAGTTGCAGATGCTCCAGTGTTAGGTCGCTTTGCTAGAGGAGTCGGTGAGGCCTTTGATGTGTCTAGTTTCTTTCTTTTTGACACTTTTCCCTTAAGCAATTCGGTGCTCAGTAATATAGCTATTTCTTGGGCTTCATATTCCTCTTTGGTAATGGCTATAGTGCCTTTGATAGGTTTGGAGGATGAATCTTCTCCAAATTTCTCTAATAATGCCTTTATCATATTTGTTGCCTTTCTTGTAGCTTTGGGTACTACAATGCTCATTTTTACCTTTTCCTTCACTTCTTCATAGGTTCCATACCTCAGCTCGGTAGCATGTCTTGGCAATGTGAGAAATGCATCAATTTGCTATTGTGTGATGTCAAAATCAATCTCGTATCCCATAGGTGATAAAGATTGAGTTCTTGGTTCCACAACATTCACATAACAGTAATCAGTGTCTACTTCAAAACATATGTCATCTTTATATTTTTCCACTAGCTTAGGTGGAATGCGGTACCTGTTATGCATTTTCTCTTGAAACTTATTGAAGTAATCATCCATAATATCATTAAAATTATCACCTAGCTTCTTAATGAAGTCATTGATCTCATGGGTGATTGGTCGATGCAGCTCCCAAACAACTTTACTGACTGATGGAAAGAATTTTTCAAAATAGAAAAACATGCATACAAGTAGTGATCCAAAATTTAGTGTATTAGCTGAGTTGTTCTTCTTTGGCTTCCTGATGGTGTTCAGATTCTCAAACAGGTTTTTCAGCAACACCTCACAAATATCAATTTTCATTCCCTTTTTCACAATTTTGTATGCTAGGTCTACTGCTGCACAGGATACATTGTTTTCCCTTGCCGATTGGAAGAAACAGTAACCTATTACTCTAATGGAAAATTTTAGTTCTGCATCAGTGACATTGTTCAGTTTTAGTCCTCTGCAATCTGATTCCACTCTGGTTAAACTAATCAATTCTTTCTATGATATCATCTTTTGAGCTTGGGCATGATCACAAATAGGGTAACCGGTAATCAGATAAAGTATTTCCTTGGTAATCTTAAACGGTTGCTCTTCTAGCCACATGAAATCATCGTGAACTCTACTCAGAAAAAACTTGACCCATTGGGGTTTGAACACACGGGGATAGGTTAGGGCTTTAGTTAATCCCTTGATCTTAATGTGCTCATACTTGCAATTCAATTTACAATCTGTGCACAATTGATCATATGTGTCTTTGATTTCAACATGACTGAGTTCTTCAACACGACATTTGGTGAAGAATCTCACATCCTCGTCTAATAACACTCTATCCGGGATGAGTGAAAATGCAGTTTTGTCATCCGGTTTAGATGCAACTTTGGGAGTTAAAAAGTATTTTAGTGAGGGCTTTTCAACATTCTTTACAATGATGGGATCTTGGATCTTAGGTGCCATTTGTAGATTTCAGATAAAAGCTAACAAAAGATCCTTAGGGTTTGAAGATTTTCAAACAACAGACACTTCACACTTAGTAGATAATAATAACTTGATAAGATCTGTAAACCAGCTTAACAATGTGTTGAGATTGATGTAAATACCTTGAATTTTCTTTGTAGGAGGTTTGATCACCTTAGATTTGCTTTTCTCTTTTCTCTCAAAAACTTGGTAAGTAAAAATGACCGTGAAAATGCTTTAAGTACATAATATGCCTTATCAGGCTCCGTACAGGTTAGGTAACAAATATTAAATGCACTTAGTTCCACTAAACCGATTTACTCTCCTTTTTTCATTTTAACCAGGTAACCAAACTTCCTTCATTTACCGACTTGATAGGTTTCCTGTAAAGTGCTCCAAAAGACTTGATATAATTTCAAACTTACTACTACATCTTAACTATGTAGATTTTGAATTAAGTACATAATAAAATAGGAACTGTTAAGATTTAATCTTGAGAGAATGTAGTCCCTTCATACCTTTACTGATTAATTTGGAATAGGTGCACCTAACTCGGTAGGTAAGGTGCTTTCTTCATTTGACACAATTTCCTTCTTTTTCCAGATCATTTGTAATTTGTCTTTTATTTCCTCAGTGTCTTTTCTAGGTTGATCTCTGCAATCTCCAGCCAAGTGTCCAACTTTGTGACAATGAAAACATGCCATACCAGGATTTCTCCATGATCTTCGGTTGTTCATCCCAAACCTTATAAAGCAGTTGGAACTTATATGTCCATATCTTCCACAACATTCACACCATATCCTTGTATTGTAATCCAATGGTACTGCAGAATACTGTCGTTAAGGATTTGTGTGAGCTCAGTAACCTCTAGCATTTGCTCGGTGTGTAGACCACATATAGTTCTTTTGCTTAAGCCAACACTTCTCGGTGATGTGTCCAAATCTATTGCAGTTTTTACAAAACCCTTTGAATTTTGCCTTCTGATAATTGTTAACAAACTTTTTCCTACATTGATTAGATGTGTGACCATATTTATTACAATTGTAACAATAACCATTGGACTTAGTGACATTCGGTTGCTTACCTTTTCTGATTTGGCACATGTTGGCAGTGTGACCTTGATTTCCGTAGTAGTTGCAAATAGGCTTCTTTCTTTTGATGTTCTTCCTATTTCCAGCTTGCTTTGATGATTCTCCTCTCTCGGTAGTATTAATTCCCTTCTCGGTAGAGTCTTTTCCTTTGTAACCGAGTCCTGCATCTTTGTTGGGTCGTCTTGTATTCAGTTGCTCATCCAACATCTTTGATGCTTCATAACTCTTCTTCAGTGTTTCTTTGGATTTCTTCTCTGTTACAAGTTCATCGGTCAACCTTGATACTTCAAGTTTCAATGCTTGATTCTCACCATCTTTCATATTTGCTTCATGATGTGCATAACCTAGTTGATCTAATAGGTTTTGTTGAATTCTAGTCATCCTTGTGATTTCATCATTCTTATCAGATACTAAGGCTTCAAGTTGTTGTTTCTCTCTTTCTAGATCTCTTACCTTATCGTCAGCTATCCTCAATGCATCAAGATTTTTTGTCATCTATGTGCTGAAATGTTCATGTTCTCTTTTCATTGCTTTTAGTTGATCAGCCAGTGCTTTGTTCTTTTCTTTCAATACTCCAATCATTTCTTCAGTCTCTTCAGATATACCGTTCTTAGATGATGTCTCAGTTTGTTCCACTAACTCTTGAGAGTCCTACAAATCATCAGATAATCTTCTTCTCACTTTCAAAGATTTTTGCATTTGCCTTTGCATATCTGCAATCACTTGATTAGCATGGTCCAACTCTCTTGCAGATACACAATCCTTTGAGATTGTTTATATCCTTCCATTGATAAGATCTTTCTCTTTAGGCAGTTAAACCCTTTTCCAAGATTGAAGCTCTGATACCAATTGTTAGGCCCAATATGGAAAGCTAATGTACTGAGAGGGGAGGGGTGAATCAGTACTTCAAAACTTTTCTCCAACACTAACTTTACTGTTATGCATAAGCCGAATAGTACAGTAACATAATATAAAGCTAAAACAAATAGATAACAATCATACATGATTTACTTCATAACACATATATTTTGGTTATGCAGAAACTCTTGGTTAGAGAGAAAAATTGCAGTGGGGATGGCACCCACAACTTCACTATTGCAATAATAAAGGTTGCTCAGTTAGAGCTACATGTTTAGCTATTTCTAATAGCTTACCCTATTAGGAGTATCAAGATCTGTTAGATCTACCTTGCTAAAGGATTTTACAACACTTAATCTAAATGTTGCACCTGGTTAGAGGCTTTACAATTTATAGACTTGATTAGAGTCTTTTTCCCTATTAAAGGTTTCTCTTACAACTTCAAAATATTACAATAAAATCTTTACAAATATCTACAACTTTACATCTGAAATGTTATAGCAGATTCTATGTGCTCAGAATAAGATTACCTTGCTTATAGCATACCTTGGTAACCCATATAGTAACCCGATCAACCCTTCTGTTTACTCTATTCTTTGATTGTTCTCTAAAATCCTTCTTAGTGACCTTTGTGTCTCTGTAACAGTCATAACACTTAGTGCTTTCACATGTCTTGCTTCATATATTTCTCTATCTTCCTTTCTATCATGCTATATGTATATATATGTTCTTAATCCATGTTGTATAAATAGATCTCTTATGATGGTGATCCATTCATTGCTTCGATCTTACAAATATTTTTTATCAAATGAATAACCATGCAAAATATTTCATTGGTTAGATGACCTCAAAATCATACACAATCTTTAAGTAAAATTTCCAATGTGATAATGGTTCTATGTGCCTCAATCTTGTAACACATTTTCATATGTATGTCTAGGTTCAATGAATCTAGTAACACATTTCACTCAGTGTATATCAACTCGGTGTGTCATCTATGCTGCTCGGTAGACATGGAATGATACTCGGTAAACAACTCGGTGTATACTACGCTCTAAGACTACTTTCTTCTATAACCAACTGGACTATGCATACCGACTAAATATTTCGATAGAGATAACCGACTAGAGTATATAGAATAACTTTGAACATAAAACTAATGGCAACTTGATAAGTAGTAACACCATTGTGATCTCCACATCTTGTCTTATTTCACCTTTTGTACTCATGGAAGGGCCACCTTAATGCTTTGATCCCACCTTTATTTCTCTAGCTTCACTAATCATCTCTATTCTTGTCAGCAACAACATGTGAACCCAACCAAAGAGCCTCAAATTTTCCATGCTTACCTTTGTCTTGGCCTTTTGTATTCCAAATCAAGATTAGATCATCAATATTGAACTTCTTGTCAGAAGTTCTTTTATCAAATAAATATTTATTTGGTTGTTGCAAATTCATGTTTCTTTTATGGGCATCATTTCTAACCTCATCCAATTATGCCAACTACTCCAATATTTCAACCGTTGGATTTGGCTCATCCCAATAATTCTCCTAGATGAACTTATATACTGGCAAAAAATTATTCATGGCCAATCTAGCTTGTGTCCCATATACCAGCTTAAATGGTGACTTTCATGTTGCCTTCTTGACTATAATCCTGTCAGCTCACTGTGTCATTCTCGGTTTTGAATCCCAGGCTTTTTTGTTCTTCTTAAGTGTCCTCTTGATGATTTTTAAGATACTCTTGTTGCTTGACTCAGCCTATTCATTTCCTTATGGGAGATATGGTGAAGAATATGAGATATTTATGCCATAAGAATTACAAAATTCAAAAAAATTCTTTAGATCTAAAACACATTCACTAGTAGAATTTGGCAAATAAATGACCACGTGAGTAAAAATTTTAGTCACGATAACTAAAAATGACTAAATTCTACTAATTTTTTGCAACACAACTATAAATAACTAATTTCATCATCGGGTAAAAAACACAACTAAATAATTAGTCACACAAATAAAAATGACTATTACTCCTAGATACTATTAGTAAGAAAAATAAAAATGACTAAATAAATGACTATTTCTCCTATCATCATTTTCTAGTTTCTTATAAATATTTATCGAATGTTTTATATCTCAATATAATGTGATTTGTTTTTTGTAGAAAAGTATTGATAAACTCCAAGAAGGGGATAAAGTTAGGGTGTTGGATCCATTTGATGGTGATATTGTGGGCATTGGGAAGATTCATTCACTATCTATTGTACAAGGAGTCAAGTTGAAAGGAACAAGATATGCAAATATAAATATTTTAAATGTCACATGTCATGCCCACTTTTCACAAGATGGAAACATGACACATGAATATACAAACTACAAAAAAAAATTATTTAAAACTACAGATGGTGAGGAAAGATAGAGAAAATAATTTGCCTCCAACCATATGAACCTGGAAATGTGGTTATGTGTCAACTCCTCTAGTTAAAAAAAGTCCAAGGTATATAGAGTTTTGTTGGAAAATATCATCAATGATTTCAACTAGGTCAGCTACAGAGTGTAGAAGAAACATGATGTTTATGCAGGTTATCTCTTTAGGGTGTGCATAACATGAAAGTTATGTGTTATGTGGCCCCTGCAAGCCCATGGCTAGAACTAGTGAGGAGAAAATGCTTCTACGGACATACGAGATAAGTGGAAACCTCCACCATTTGGTGGCTGGAATCCATGAGGAAAGGGTGACCTCACAGGTGCATAGAAGAAGCTATGTGACTGCCCGCCATCCTGTGGTGTTATGGACATGAAAATTGTGACCATGCAGAGTAAGATAAAATAAATTGGAGAAAGGCTCCTCGTCATCCCACAATGATGGAGTTTGGAGAGAAATAGTCATGCGGGGTAAGTAAGAGAAATAAATTGACTCTTGTTACCCCACACCATAGAAAGTCAACATGAAAAAGGCATGTGGGGTAAGAAAACAAAGGAGCTCAAGGTTTCTTTCTATCTCACATGAGTAAGAAGAACAAAGTGAAGCCAACACAAGATAAGAAAATGATGGAAGGATAGAGGCTCCCTGCTATCCCGCAACATCAAAACATGAGAAGCGATGGTCGTGTGGGGTAACACAAGGAAAAGGGAAAGATGTCCCCCACTATCCCATGATGTCAAAGACCAAAGGACAAAAACCTTGTGGGGAAAGACAAATAGAGATGTTGTATTTCCTGCTATCCCGTAGTGGGTAAGAAGGAATTCCAAAGTGTCTACAGGGGAAACAAAAGTGAAGTTATTTAGGATCCCGCTATCCCACACTATTGAAAGAGTCAAAATGATGGTCATATGGGTAAGAATACTAAAGGAATCAGAGTTCACCCCCATCATCCTGCGGTTATGTAGACTATAGAGAATGTGTCCTGTGGGGTAAGGAAGAACAAAGTCAAAGGTGCATCTTGTTGTTCCATCACATGTAGATGGATGTTAAGAGGATCTTGTGGGGTAAGTAAAAGGTAGAAAGATGGTGTGTCCCACTAGCCTGCATGGGAAAAAATAGGTTTAAGAATGATGATGCAAGCTAACAAAGAGAAAGATGTTAGTGGCCCCCGCCATCTCGCAGGCATATCTACAATGCGCATAACATGAAAGTTAGTCATAGTATTGGAGTTTGATGCAAGCTGATAGTCCACATGGTGGTTGACCAATGTTGATCAAGTGACTTAGATGTTTATTAAGAAGAATTTTGATGACAGTTGTGCATGTTGATAGTCACAGAGTTTTATGTGGAAGGTGATTGACTTTTACTTAGTAATCTAGACGATGAAAATGGAGACATGTGGCTCCCAGTCTTGTCGATGAGAATATCTGATATGCAGAAGTCAATGACAATGGATGTAAGTATGGTAGTTGTTAATATTTTTAGGGTAGGTTGGCAGAGGATGGAGAATGCATTAATGGTGACTGAGTTGCAGATAGTTGAAGGTTTGAGGTGATCGACAGAGGAAAAATCAAATCTGTTAGACAGATTGAGTTTGCTAATTATAGCAACCCAGTAGAGAGAACATTCAAAAAATTAGAGAAGAGCCATTTAAGGTCAATGGTCGATCCAAGAAAGAAAATCCAATCTACTACAGACTGAATCCTAGAGAGACAAATGAATTAACTTTAAATTGCAGATTTGGAGGGAAAAACATTCTTCTATGCAGAGTTGATAGTGCAGGGTAGTAAATGTGATTTGACAGAAGTAGGGTTGTTGAGACAGAGGTAGAGGTGGAAATCATTTTTTTTTTGAGTCTACTATGGGGGTGTGTGAAGTAAGGTGAATTGTCGCCAAGAGTATAAGAAGTAGATACAAAAGTAGATAGACAAAGAACAATGGAGATAGAATATTCAGTAAGGTGAAGGAGAGACAGAGAAAAAAAGATAACGAGAAGTAGAGGAAGAGAGAAGAAAACAATCAAATAGACAAAGAAGACGAAGAACATAAGCAGGTAGGAAAACCCATTCTCAGGCGTGAGAAATTTGTAAGTGTTACAAAATACATTTGTAACAAGGTTTATTATTATATTGTAGAACTTAATAATATTGTATTCTTTGAGTGGGTTCTCAGAGAAGGGGTAGGTGCTCCTTGAGTTGGTTCTCAGAATCATTAGGGGTTGGTGCCCTAAACTTTTTGTAAACAATGATTTTATTGTGAGGTTGGATTGGAGCAGTAGACTCGAGCAACTATTCTCACTGAGGTTTTTCCCACATTGGATTTTCCTCATAAATTTGGTGTTGTGGTTTGATTTGTGTGTGTTTGTTCTTAATTATTTTGTAGCTTTAGTATTTGCACACATAGTTAAATTGTTAAAAATACATGGATACACCCCCCTTCTCAGTATCCATTTGTGTTCTTCAATTGGTATTAGAGCACTAGTTACCCTTACTGTAAATCTTCCTCTAGCTTGGGTAGATCTTGTCTTGTGAACATAATGGCCAGAAATGAATCCTCCTCTAATGCACCTATGTTTGATGGCACAAACTATGCCTTTTGTGGTAGAAGAATGGAGACATACTTATCTTCCCTTGGGTTTGATGTTTCGATGTTAGTAAAGAATGGATATACAATATCATCGACTCCTCCTACTAATCCTGATGCTAAAAGGGAGTATGAGAATAATGCAAAAGTTAAGAATGCAATATTAAGTAGTCTATATGATATAGAGTTTGTCAAAGTCACACACTACACTTCAACAAAAGCAACATGGGATAAGCTACACAGAATATATGAAGGAGATACTAAAGTGAAATAAGCCAAATTGCAAAATTTAAGAACTTAGTTTGAAATTTTGAAAATGGAATAAGAAGAGAAGATAGTTGATTATCTACAAAGAGTGGATGAGATTGTGAGTGCAATAAGAGGACTTGGAGAAGATCCCAAAAATGAAGTGACTGTCAAAAAGGTCCTGGGATCTTTAACTATAAGGTATGACACAAAATTTTCTACTATTGAAGAAGCTAAAGATCTAAAAACTTTCTCTATGCGTGATTTTTTTGGTTCTCTATCAGCCTATGAGATGAGGAAAGTAAGTGTTGAACCTTCAAAGAGAGAGGCTACCTTTAATTCCACACAAAAAGGAAAATAACAAGATACAAATGAGGATGAGATTGATTTTGATGTTATAGAAAAATTTGTAAGGAAGCTCAAAAGAGGTTTGGGAAAGTACAAAGGTAAGCTACCTTTCAAATGTTTCAACTGTGGCAAGATTGGACACTTTGCATCTAATTGCCCTTATGGAGAGAAGGATGAAGATGAAAATAAAAACATGAAGGCTTTTGGTAAGGAAAAAATGAAGAACTCTTATAAGACAAGGAGAAAAAAATTTAGGAGAAAGATCAGGCTTTACACATTTGAAAATGATGCCTCTGATGAAGAAAGTGTCTTTGAAGATTGTTGTAGTAAAGGTGAAAGAAAAGTCAATCTCTTTATGGAACAAGGAGGTTTATTTGATGGACATAATGTTGATGATGAAGAAGAGGAATTTGAATTTGAAGTAGAACTGAAGGTGAACTTGTGAGTCCACTAGAAGAACTTATAAAAGTGAGAAAGGAATGTAAAGAGTACAAGAATGCTATTGTTGAAGAACAAGATCTACTAAACAAATTACTTGAGGATTCAAAGACAACAATTTCTGATTTGAGAATCTAGTTGGAAGAAGCAAAAAGGATGTATGAAGTAACAAAATCAGATTTAGAAAGGAAGGATAAGGAGTGTCAAAAATTGGAAGAAGATCTTGTAAATTTAAGAAAGAAATTGGAAAAGAATAAAGATGAACTCAACATGAGGATTAAGTATGGTGGCAACACTGAGGCTTTAAACAAAATGTTAAGTAAGAAGAAGCACAACAAGGACATCAATGGAGTTGGATTTGAAAAGGGAAAATGTTCTAATAGTAAAGATTGATAAAGCAAGGAGATACACTTCACCTCTTCAAGTGAAAGTGAAGTCAAACAAACATTCACAGCCAACAAGCACAATGAGAAGAAGGCATATGTTGTTTCTACAAAGAATCAGTCAATGAACCAACACGTTGATCCCAAAAGAAAAGCCAATGTTGATGACGAAGGTTTCACAAAGGTCAAGGATACAAGAAGGAAGAGCTCAAGAAGACCGAACTATGCTACTCCAAGGAGACCAATGAGAAAAAAAATCAACAATGATTGGTATGTACCTCAATTCCATGGCTACTGCTATAAATGTAATACTTATGGTCATAGAATTGTTGATTGTAAGCTTATGCATAGGTCTCCACCAAGGTTTGAAACTAGAAATCAATTTTCTACTCTTAGGGATATGAATGTTATTTGTTATCATTGTAATGGGTATGGTCATAGGAGCTATGAATGGCCACATTGCAAAACACTATAAGCTATGGACTATTAAGCAAATGAAAGTAGTGTCAACCTTGGAACCAAGAGTCATTTTAGATCAGGAAATGACAATTGAGAACAAGAAAGAATCAAAACAAGTTTGGTTAGAAAAGGAGAAGGACAAGGCTGAGTAAAGTTTGATTGTTCAAACTTTCCTACATGCTGAGAGGAAAAACTTATGGGTAGTAGACAATGACTGCTCCAACTACATCACTAGTGATAAGAAGAAATTTATTAAGCTTGAAAATTGGAATGGTGGTTTAGTAAGGTTTGGAGACAACTCATTAATCAAAATCAAGGGAAAATGTACACTAAATATTGATGGCAAGCTAAAATCTCTTGATGTATATTATGTGGAAGGTGTAAAACACAATATGCTAAATGTGAGTCAAATGTGTGACAAAGGATATAAGTTTACATTTGATTCCAAGGGCTATGAAATCAGAAAAGAGAGCAATGGTTAGCTTGTTGCTGAAGGAAAAAGGACAGATGACAATGCATATAAACTTAAGGAATTTTTTGAGTCTTAATGCATAATGGGACAATTTGATGAGAGCTGGTTGTTGCATAGAAGGTTAGGATATGTTAATTTTGACACTTTTGTCAAAGTGAGCAAGAAAGGATATTTAAGGAACATACCCTAGATTATCAAACTTGCAAGAACCTTTTGTGATCAGTGTCAAATAGGAAAGAAAACTAAAGTAAGCTTCAAGACTATGGAATACTCAACTACAAGGTCACTAGAACTTGTTCATATTGACTTGTGTGAGACAAATAGGACAAGAGCACTAAATAGAGAAAAATACTTTGTGCTTCTTATAGATGAATTTTCAAGAATGACATGGGTCACCTTCTTACAAGACAAGTCATGGGCATTACATCAAATGAGTTTGAAGACTGCTATGAGAGGCATGGAATTAGAAGAAATATTATGCCCCTAGGACACCACAAAAAAATGGTATTGTGGAAAGGAAAAACAAAACAATCAAGGAAATGGAAAGAAAAATGTAAAATGGAGCTAATTTGCCTGATATCTAATGGAAAGAGGCAGTTCACACAACTGTATACACCTTAAATAGAGTATAATTAAAGGTGAACAACAATATGACACCTTATGAACTATGGTATGATAAAAGACCCTTAGTCAAGTATTTCAAGGTGTTTGGTAACAAATTCTTCATTAAAAGAGATGAAGATGGATTAGATAGATTTGAATCAAGATGTGGTGAAGGTATCTTCTTAGGCTACTCTAATCACAACAAGGCCTACAAGTATTTCAACAAAAGACTAAATAAGGTAGTTGAGAGTGTACATGTGATAATTGATGAGGATATGCACAAAGGAAAGAAAACCTTAGTAACTTAGACTAAAGAACCATATGTTGAAGATGAAGATACATTTTTGAGTGAATGTGAAGAAGAAGCACCAAGAAAAGTCCCAAATAGATATGTGCAAAAGAATCACCTTGAGGATCATATTATTGGCAACAAGAATGATGGTGTACAAACTAGAAGGAGAACACGGAACAATGAGAAATTAAATTTCTACCTCATGATAGAGATGGAACCCAGGATATATGATGAAGCCAACAAGAGTGAGAAGTGGATGAAGGCTATGGAAGAAGAGCTGCAACAAATTGAAAAGAACAAAACATGGTAATTGGTTCCTAGACCTACCGACAAGAATGTTATTGGTACTAAATGGGTTTATAGGAATAATATGAATGAAGAAGGAAAGGTAGTAAGGAACAAGGAAAGGCTTGTATGCAAGGGATATGCTCATGTTGAAGGAATAGACTCTCAGGAGACATTTACACTAGTTGGAAGACTTGAAGCAGTCATAATGTTTTTGGCATTTTCAGCATACAAGGGATACAAAGTATATCAAATGGATATCAAATCTTATTTCTTAAATGGTAACCTTGAGGAAGAAGTGAATAGAGAACAACCTAAAGGGTTTCAACTACATGAAGATGAGAACTTTGCCTGCAAAATAAAGAAAGTATTGTATGGATTAAAACAGGCCCCTAGAGCATGGTATTCTAGATTGGATAAGTATCTCCATCAGCAAGATTTTGAAAAGGGAAATGCTAACAACAACTTTTACAGTAAGGTGGATGGAGACCAAATGATCATAGTTGTGGTATATGTAGATGACATCATCTTTGGAGGTAATAAAGATATTCTATGTAAATATTTTGTTGATTAGACGTAGTCAAAGTTTGAAATGTCCATGCTTATAGAGCTATCATATTTTATTGGCTTTCAAATATAATAACATAGTAAGGGCATATTCATTTCTCAAACCAATTATGCTAAGGATATGTTGAAGAAGTTTCAAATGGAAGATAGAAAGTTGGTTAGCACTCCCATGGTGATAGGATGCAAGTTAAGAAAAGATGGTGAGTCACCTAGTGTAGATCAGACCATGTATAGATCAATGATTGGAAGCCTATTGTATCTTACAACATTAAGGCCTGATATTGTTCAAGTTGTGTCACTAGTACAAAAACAACAACATATGACTAAAAACCTACCAAAAATTATAGATAAATGATTAAATTTGATCACGTGACCACTGGTAGTTTATTACCAGTCATAAATCAATTTGATCACATGACCACTAGTTGTTTTGATTGATCAGTTTAGTCATCGAATTGGTCATTTATTTAGACATATATTTAGTCACTAATTTAGTCATATATTTAATCACTAATTTAGTCATTGATTGTGTTTATGGTGAAAATGGATACAATAATAACAATATTGAAAGACTAAATGAATTCAACCACAAAACCCTAGCCTAACAACAACAAAGATCCACCATAACATATGAAGATTACCTAAGACAATGCAAATCAAATGAAATCACAAAGATTATACCATCACATGTCCAATAGGGTTTGGATCTCCATTCTTCCTATCTCCATTGATCTTGCTTGATATATTTGCTCTCAGATTTTATATGTGCACAAGAGCTCAATAAAGAACGGAATGTGGTTGCAAGTAGGATCACATATGAAAAGCGTAGTGTAGTCGAGTGCGTAATTGAGTTAGCCAGTCAGTTAGTTAGGGTTTGATAATGAAGGAAGCATCTCCTTATATAGAAGACACTATATGAAATGGAGGGATAAGATTGAGAGGTGTAAAAGGAGGTCAGCTATGATTAGAGGGTAGGTAGAGAAAATAAGAAAATAATGAAAGAGGTAGGTATTGTAGGAGTTAAGAGATGAATGACATGTGTCATGGGTAGAAAAGGTGGTGCAGGAGCATCTGAGCACCTGAATGCTCAAATCCTAGCAGATATAACATTTTATTGCAAATTAAGCATGTGTGTTTATTTTATGCTTCTAGTAGGTTTAATAGGTTTTTTTTGTGGTGTAATAAGGCTTGGAAATCATTTGTGTTTAAGAGTTTCCAAGATTTTTGTTTTTTTCTCAGTGGGCCAAAAACTGTCAATTTTCGGTCCAAATGAGCATTTTTGAATTTTTGATGTTGTAAAGCCTTGAAAGGCATTGGAGCATTTTTATTTAGTTTTTCCAATGATTTTGAGTCATTGGTTTGAGTGCCAAGTCACCGGGAGTCAAAATGCAACTTTTTGAGCAACAAAAGTTGTCAAAAGTTGTCAAAAAGTGCAAAAAAAGTGACTTTTGGTGGTTTTGGTTAGTTCCAGCTTGTACCTATCCATACAAAGGCTTAAATAAGCTGGCACATGTTTAAAAACCATGTTCCCATGATTGTATGTGTGGTTCATGTTGGAAAAATAAGAGAAATACTTGTTTGTGCTTGTATTTTGTGAGTTTTAACTAGTTTTTCTGCACTTTTGAGAGTACAGTCCGTACCATGGCTTCATGAGTCCATACTACTCCTATTTCTGATTGATGTGATCTCCTTTGATGTTTTATTAGTGATTGGAACAAGTTTTATTTGAAGTGTTCATGAGAAAGGCATTGTTTTGTGGTTCAAATGGAAGATCATTCATGGTCCAACTGATTTCTTCAAAGTCTCTTCATCCATGGCTTTGAGGAAATTTGTTGGATCCTTTGTACATACTGTATCATACATCTATTTCCCTTTCCTAGCAATGCATAAGTGTTTGTAAGCCCATGACAAGTGTGTGAAGTGAGCAACTTGGCTTGGGTATTCTTAGATTTGTTTGAATGGTACTTTGTTGTTCATAGCATTGTACTTTTAAAATGTTGAAGAAGAATTAAGTTGGCAAGAGTTATCATTGCCTTTTACCATCCTTGTCTCTCTCATGACTTGGTTGGTTACAAGAAGCAAAGGTGTAATCCGACTGTAAAAATAGAGTGTCACTATTTCATGGATAAAACCTCATTGCCAACCTCCCTAATGGATAGTATGGAATGATGGATTCCTCTTTTATGCATCATGGAAATGTATTTGCAAGTGGTTTCAATGTTAAGAAGACAAGTTACACAATTTGATTGTAAAGGACCTAAATAAGGATCCTAGAAAAGTGTATTCTTTGTCACAGTCATAAAATGTTGTCATGCTTTGTGGCATCCTTTTGAGTGTTCAACCTTACAAGCTCTTTGGAGAGGTTATATGAATTATTCTATCATGCCATTAACACCTGTTTGCAGGCCAGGGACAGAGTGAAGAAGCCAATCAAAACAAAGAAAGAAAGTTGTAACTATGTTAAGACTATCAAAGTGCAGTGATGGCGGTTGAATGAGTAACAGTCATCAAAATTCCTTTCCTATTTGCTTTGCAGGATGTTCCAACTTCTGTCAAATCATGGTTGCATATATATTTGATATACCTTCATTGTATTTGGTTTATTAATTTGGAAAATGTATGCAAAACCTTAAATACATTGTTGTCCCAGTCATCTAGACTGTTATTTCTATGTAAAGCAGCAGTATGGCATTTGTTTGACATAATGACAATATTAGAAGATGAGGTTTGAATCCTTGGAAGTGTTTGGTATATGTTGTAGTAAGGTTTGAAGCATTTAAATTGGTCTACTATCATGAGGAAGACTTGTAAATTGCAAACCCTCACTAGAACCCTCAAAAACCCTTGAAAAATGCCTATTTTGTGGGACAATCCTCAAACAGTCCGTACAGTACTTGCCATAGCAAAAATATTTGAGTTTACATCATCAATTGACCACATCTCCAAGGGTTTGTAATGAAGTTTAGCAGGTTGAGCAGGGTGAACAATTTTCATTAAAAACTAGGGCTAATTCTAGTAGCCTTTTTGGAGCAAATTTGACCATTTCATGAAATCGGTAAGGAAGGAGAAGCAATTGATTGTTTCAAATCATCAAAATTGATGAGTAAAGACCTGAGACACCCTACTACAATATCCATAGCATTGCATTAAGTCATTTTATCAAAATGACCATTTGAACCTAGAAAGTTGCCTTGAGTATTTCAACGCTCCTTGCATCCAACTTGGATATTTTCACTCTTGAAAGGTGAAGGACAGTCATCAAACTTTGCAATCCTGTCTAGATGCTCAGCCAACACACTATCATGATTGAAATCCTTAAAAGGTGAAAAAAAGGTTAGGTAAACCATGGTTCTCCAACAGTTGCCCATTCCTGGAAGAGAGGAGATTCAGCCAGTTGGACAACCAAACTTGTTCATTTTTGGTGACACACAAGAGGACCTCATTTTAGACTTGAATGCCTTAGCATGGAAGGTAAGGAGGAGTGATGTCCAATACAATAGGGTGCAAGTAGTGTTGAATAGAGAGGAGGAGATAGGAGAAAGGTTTAGAAGAATCCCATTTGTGCCTAGGGATTGATTTGGGAAGCACATTGAGAACAAAAGTCCACCAACCTCAAAGAAGACCAAATTCTATTTTTACCTCCTCATCATAGTGGTATCAGAGCCAATTCAGATTTGGGTTGAGAGATTAACATATGTTAGGTAGTGAGTCAGTGGGAGACAACACCAACAACATGGTGACCAATGCAGACTTAGCAAAGAGGATGGAGGATCAGGTTGAAGAAAATAGACTCCTTAGGGAAAGATTACAACAACTTGAAAAAAAGTTGAACCAAGTAGAAGTCAAGAGTGAAGAAGTCAGTGAGAGAGTAGAAAATGCTGAAGATAAGAAGGAAACCTTAGAGGAAGAAGTCCTAGAACCAGATCCAATCTTGGATAGAGAACAAGAAACCTTTTTACAAGCTTTGAAAGCTTTGAATAGAAAGGCCCTAGATGGAGTGTCCCTTTTTAGTGGCAAGATGGAACCAGAAGCACTAATGGAGTGGATAGAGGGTCTAGAGAATCACTTTGAATGTGATGGCATTACTGAAGCACAGAAAGTGAAGGTAGCCAAATCTAGAATGAGAGGGGCAGCCTTAACTTGGTGGAAGTTCATCCAAGAGGAAAGGGTGAAAGAGGGAAAGAAACCCATAACCACCTAGAAGACAATGGTAACTAAGATCAAAGACACCTACATGCCTGAAGATTATGAAATTTAGTTACATAGGAAGAGACAAAACTTGAGACAGAAAGACCTAGATGTTTTTAGTTACACTAAAGAATTCCAAAAACTAAGCCTTAGATCTAAGGTACAAGAAGATGAAAATGTCAGAGTAGCTAGGTATCTCAACGGGTTAAGATGGAATATTCAGGAAGAGTTAAGCCTATGGTGTCCCAACACATTACAGAAGTGTTTTCAATTAGCACTGAAGGTAGAAGAGAGAAACAAGAAGAAACAAGAACAGAATGGTAGAGACAGAGGCAGAGGAAACAGAGGTAGTCATAGAGGTAGTTTTGGGGGAAGATACACAGATCATAGGTCCTAGGGAGAGTCTAAGCTTATTGAGAAAAGCGGGGATTCTCAGAGTAGACCCAACTATAGGGGTAGGGGATCAAGCAACCCAGGAAGGGGTAGATCTAATGGACCTGGAAGAGGTTCATACTTCTCCACCATGAAGTGTTACAACTATCAGAAACTAGGGCATCCAGCATATAGATGCCCAGAAAATCCAATCTCATCTCAAGGAGGTGATAAGAGAGTCCATTTTGTGCAAGAGGAAACCACACCAAATCAAAGGTGTCTACCATCAGAAGAAGGGGAAAACCTCATGATCAGGAGGATCCTCATGAAAGAACCATCTCAGAAAGATATGTCTCAAAGGAAAGCTCTTTTTCAGGATCAAATGTAAGATCCAAGGAAAGGTGTGCAAAGTTATCATTGACTCAGGATCAACTGATAACATCATATCAGAAGAAGCTGCTACAAAACTTCATCTACCTAGAATACAGCTTAATGAGCCCTACAAGGTCACATGGTTGGAAAAAGGGCAGCATGTATTTGTGAGTGAACAAACATGGGTAGAGTTTAACATA
Organism: Cryptomeria japonica; assembly: GCF_030272615.1. Taxonomy (NCBI): domain Eukaryota; kingdom Viridiplantae; phylum Streptophyta; class Pinopsida; order Cupressales; family Cupressaceae; genus Cryptomeria; species Cryptomeria japonica. Next base: position 468,953,951 of record NC_081409.1, read on the forward strand.
GGTGAGTACCAAGATAAGATTTTGTGTGATATACTACCTATGGATGCTTGTCATTTGCTTTTAGGAAGACCTTGGAAATTTGACAGGAAAGCACAATATGATGGTGAAAAGAACTCATACTCATTTTTCAAGAATGGTATCAACTATAAAATTTAGTCCCTTAATGAAGGAAGTGAGGGCAGAAAACCACAAGTTCCCAAAACTTTGTTAGTTTGTGAAAAGGAGTTCATTCATACCTTAAAAGAAGGTGATGGCATAGGTTTTGCATTGGTAACTAAACCAGTTGATGAAAAGAAAGAAAAGAAGGTAGAAATCCCCTATGAGGTGCAGCAACTTCTATATCAGTTTAAGTCAATTGTTAATGATGGTCAACCAACCTCTCTACCTCCTCAGAGAGCCATTAGCCACCAGATAGACTTCATCCCAGGTGCATCCTTACCAAACAAAGTTGCTTACAAAATGACACCTAAACAAAATCAGGAAGTGGCAAGACAAATCCATGAGCTCCTAGACCAAGGATTGATTAGAAAAAGTATTAGTCCATGTGCAGTACCCACAGTGTTAGCACCTAAGAAAGGTGGGGCTTGGAGACTTTGTACAGATTCAAGAGCAATAAACAGGATCACAATCAGGTATAGATTCCCCATTCCTAGGATAGAAGATCTTATGGATTGTTTAGGGGGAGCAAAATATTTCAGTAAGATAGACCTAAAAAGTGGCTATCATCAAATCCGCATCAAAGAGGGGGATGAATGGAAAACAACTTTCAAGACAAATGAGGGGTTGTATGAATGGCTAGTCATGCCATTTGGGTTAACGAATGCACCCAGTACATTTATGAGATTGATGAATGAGGTGTTACATGACTTCATAGGCAGGTTTGTAGTTGTGTACCTTGATGACATCTTAATTTTCAGTCAAACCAAGGAAGAACACTTCCAACATTTGCAGATTGTCTTACAAAGATTGAATGATGAACAAATTACTATCAATCTAGAGAAATGTGATTTCCTTAAGCAAGAGCTAGTCTATTTGGGTTTTGTTGTTTCAGGGGGTGATTTGAAGATGGATCCAAGTAAGGTAGAAGCCATAGTTAATTGGCCAACCCCTAAGAATGCTAGTGATGTCAGGGGTTTTCATGGACTTGCTCAATTTTATAGGAAATTTATTAGAGGTTTCAGTGAAATATGTGCACCTATGTTGGAAACCATTAAGGGTGGTGTGAAAGTGAAATTTCAGTGGACAGAAGCAGCCAACAAGGGATTTGAATTGCTAAAAATCAAAGTTGCTACCCAACCAGTGTTGATTCTACCTAGTTTTGACAAATTGTTTACCTTAGAGTGTGATGCAAGTAATATTGCTATTGGTGCTATTTTGAGTCAGGATAATAGACCTGTTGCATTTTTCAGTGAAAAGCTTAATGATGCTAAGAAGAAATATTCTTCATATGATCTTGAAATGTATGCTTTGGTTCAGGTACTTAGGAAATGGAGGCATTATCTTCTTCCTAAAGAATTTGTGGTTTACACTGACAACCAGGCACTTAGTTTTCTCAATTCACAGGATAAGCTTAGTCACAAACATGTTAAATGGGTAGAGTCTTTGCAAGCATATACCTTTACTTTGAAGCATAAGAAAGGATAGTGTAATAAAGTAGCTGATGCATTGAGTAGAAGGTTACTTACTGTTCAAGAAATTCAAATTAGAAGTATTGGTATAGAATGTTTTAAGGATTTATATCCACATGATTCTGATTTTGCTGATATTTACAAGGTTTGTCAAGATTTTCAGAATACTTTTCATAGTGAATATGCTGACTATACTTTGCAGAATGGATTGTTATTTAGGGGTGGACAGCTGTGTGTGCCAAAAGGTTCAATAAGGGAGAATCTGATACAGGAAAAGCACAATGGTTGCTTGAGTGGTCACTTTGGTCTTAATAAGACTTTGGAATTGGTTCAGAGGCACTATTTTTGGCCTAAGATGCAGGCAGATGTCAGGAAATATGTTGAGCAATACATGGTATGTTAGAAGGCCAAGGGTACTAGCACTAATGCTGGTTTGTATCAGCCTCTTCCCATACCTTCTAGGCCTTGGGATTGCATCAGTATGGATTTTGTGGTGGGTTTGCCCATAACTAAAGCAGGGTGTGATAGTATTTTTGTGGTTGTTGACAGATTCAGTAAAATGGCACATTTCATACCTTGCAAAACTACTAATGATGCTAGTCACATTGCTTTTCTTTTCTTTAAGGAAGTTGTAAGAATTCATGGTTTGCCATCCAGTATTGTATCTGATAGAGATGCTAAGTTTTTGGGTCATTTTTGGAAAACTTTATGGAAGAAATTGGGTACTAACTTGTCTTTTGGCTCAGCTTATCATCCACAGACAAATGGCCAAATAGAAGTGGTGAACAAAACATTGGGTAACCTACTCAGATGTCTTACCAAAGAATATGGGCAAAGTTGGGATCAACTCATCCATCAGGCAGAGTTTGCATACAATGACAGTGTAAACAGATCCATTGGTAAGAGCCCATTTTAGATTGTTTATGGAATGCATCCTAGAGGTGTTTTCGAGTTAAATGATGTAACTAATTTGCAGCATGTGAGTGGTACAGCAGAAGATATGGCACAGTCTATGAAAGAAATTCATGAGCAAGTACAGAAGTCTTTACAGGAAACTACTCAAAAAGTTAAGGAGAGAGTTGATGCTTCAAAAAGAGATGTTCAATTTTCAGTGGGTGATTATGTGATGGTCCATCTCAACAAGTCATGGTTATAGAAAGGAGTGCCTACTAAGTTTCAAATGAGAAGAGTAGGACCATGCAAAATCTTGGCTAAATATGGCCATAATGCTTACAAAGTTGATTTGCCTAATGAAGTTTCTATGTCTCCTATTTTCAATGTTGCAGATTTGGTGCCATTCAAAGGGGAGCTACCATCAGATTCACAAAGAGTTTTAGATCTTTCTCATTCCCTTTCTGATCTTTCTCTCCCCTCTTCTTCTACTCCCATTCCTCAGCAGGTACTAGATTCATGAATCATCAAAAAGACAAGACACCATACCTACTTGGAGCATCTCATAAAGTGGAAGGATAAACCAGCTTTTGAAGCCACATGGATACCTGAAAGTGACTTTCTCAAAGCTGGAATTCCTCTTTCTTTACCATACAAAGGAGTCACATGACTTCTTTGTCCTTAGGGGAGTATGGTGCAGGAGCACCTGAGCACCTGAATGCTCAAATCCTAGCAGGTATAACATTTTATTGCAAATTAAGCATGTGTGTTTATTTTATGCTTCTAGTAGGTTTAATAGGTTTGTTTTGTGGTGTAATAAGGCTTGGAACTCATTTGTGTTTAAGAGTTTCCAAGATTTTTGTTTTTTTCTCAGTGGCCAAAAACTGTCAATTTTGGGTCCAAATGAGCATTTTTGAATTTTTGATGTTGTAAAGCCTTGAAAGGCATTGGAGCATGTTTATTTAGTGTTTCCAATAAAACTTGGCTTGGGTATTCTTAGATTTGTTTGAATGGTACTTTGCTGTTCATAACACTGTACTTTTAAAATGTTGAAGAAGAATTAAGTTGGCAAGAGTTATCATTGCATTTTACCATCCTTGTCTCTCTCATGACTTGGTTGGTTACAAGAAGCAAAGGTGTAATCAGACTGTAAAAACAGTGTGTCACTATTTCATGGATAAAACCTCATTGCCAACCTCCCTAATGGATAGTATGGAATGATGGATTCCTCTTTTATGCATCATGGAAATGTATTTGCAAGTGGTTTCAATGTTAAGAAGACAAGTTACACAATTTGATTGTAAAGGACCTAAATAAGGATCCTAGAAAAGTGTACTCTTTGTCACAGTCATATAATGTTGTCATGCTTTGTGGCATCCTTTTGAGTGTTCAAACTTACAAGCTCTTTGGAGAGGTTATATGAATTATTATATCATGCCATTAACACTTGTTTGCAGGCCAGGGACAGAGTGAAGAAGCCAATCAAAACAAAGAAAGAAAGTTGTAACTATGTTAAGACTATCAAAGTGCAGTGATGGCGGTTGAATGAGTAACAGTCATCAAAATTCCTTTCCTATTTGCTTTGTAGGATGTTCCAACTTTTGTCAAATCATGGTTGCATATATATTTGATATACCTTCATTGTATTTGGTTTATTAAGGTGGAAAATGTATGCAAAACCTTAAATACATTGCTGTCCCAGTCATCTAGACTGTTATTTCTGTGTAAAGCAGCAGTATGGCATTTGTTTGACATAATGACAATATTAGAAGATGAGGTTTGAATCCTTGGAAGTGTTTGGTATATGTTGTAGTAAGGTTTGAAGCATTTAAATTGGTCTACTATCATGAGGAAGACTTGTAAATTGCAAACCCTCACTAGAACCCTCAAAAACCCTTGAAAAATGCCTATTTTGTGGGACAGTCCTCAAACAGTCCATACAGTACTTGCCATAGCAAAAATATTTGAGTTTACATCATCAATTGACCACATCTCCAAGGGTTTGTCATGAAGTTTAGCAGGTTGAGCAGGGTGAACAATTTTCATTAAAAACTAGGGCTAATTCTAGTAGCCTTTTTGGAGCAAATTTGACCATTTCATGAAATCGGTAAGGAAGGAGAAGTAATTGATTGTTTCAAATCATCAAAATTGATGAGTAAAGACCTGAGACACCCTACTACAATATCCATAGCATTTCATTAAGTCATTTGATCAAAATGACCATTTGAACCTAGAAAGTTGCCTTGAGTATTTCAACGCTCCTTGCATCCAACTTGGATATTTTCACTCTTGAAAGGTGAAGGACAGTCATCAAACTTTGCAGTCCTATCTAGATGCTCAGTGAACACACTATCATGATTGAAATCCTTAAAATGTGCAAACAAGGTTAGGTAAACCATGGTTCTCCACCAGTTGCCCATTCCTGGAAGAGAGGAGATTCAGCTAGTTGGACAACCAAACTTGGTCATTTTTGGTGACACACAAGAGGACCTCATTTCAGACTTGAATGCCTTAGCATGGAAGGTAAGGAGGAGTGATGTCCAATAAAATAGGGTGCAAGCAGTGTTGAATAGAGAGGAGGAGATAGGAGAAAGGTTTAGAAGAATCCCATTTGTGCCTAGGGATTGATTTGGGAAGCACATTGAGAACAAAAGTCCACCAACCTCAAAGAAGACCAAATTCTATTTTTACCTCCTCATCAAAAGGCTAATGAATTAATTAAATAAATAAAGATTTATTTAATTAATAGAAGAAGTGGGATAATTAAATAAATAAAATATTTATTTAATATAGGAAAAGGATAATTTAAATAAATAAATGTATTTATTTAAATGAGAAATAAGGCTAGAAGAGGATAAATGAATTAATTAAATAAATAAAGTTTTATTTAATTAATATAAGAATTAGGCTTAAATAATTAAATAAATAAAATATTTATTTAATTAGAGATGACAATTTTAGGTGTCTATATTTTGCCCCTCTTTGAGACAATGCGGCTTGTCGCGATGTTTCAAAGAAGATAATATGAACTAATACAAAGTTGCCCCAAGATGGGAATGATATGCCCCCTCAAGAGATTGGATGAAATGTCTCGAAAGATCACAGACAATCTCTCGATAAGAAAGAAAGGCTAGAATGGATTGACCGGATAGAGTGACAGAGTCACGGGATAATGAAGACTGACTTGGGAAATGAGGGCTAGGGAAGTCTATAAGATAGACCACGAGGTAAATACATCCTCATTGTCATCCACACCTTCAAGAGATCAGAGTGCAAAGTGAGATAGAGCAGTAGCAGTCAGTAGTGATGGCTTTGGTTCACAGAGTCAACCATGTTCACTGATTCTAGAGGCTAGCAAATGCAGGAGAGTCGGTGAGTACCACAAAACCTCCTTGTGCTTTGTTGCATTTATTGTTATCATTAATGCATGATAGATAGGGTAATAAATGCACTCAAGGATATGGTCCAAAAAAAATGTCAAAAATGTCTAGGCACATCTGCATTGGTGTCAGGCACATCTGCGTTGGTGCCAGGCACATCTATACTCGCTAGGCGCATCTGCATTGGTGCCAGGCATGTCTATGTTAGGAAAAGCGTTTGTGCAAAATGCGGTCACATCTATGTCATGCAGGCCCTTCTATGAAATTCAAGCATGTCTGTGGAAGGGAGGCGCATCTGTGCAGAGCATAGGCACGTCTATGTTTTTCAGGCGCGTCTGTGCAGAGTAGGCATGTCTATGCAGTCTATAAGCATGTTTATGTCATGAAGGCACGTTTATGTCTTCAAGGTCAGATCGATAGGTTTGTGATGAACATACATTGTTGATTGGATAAGCTGCTGAGAGGATACACTCAAACAGGTCCTTTAGGGAAGACTAGGATAGGTCGAGGCACTTTGTGATGAACAGTGAGTACCAAGACATAGAGAGTACTTTGTGATGAATAGGGAGTACAAATATGAGCAGCACTTTGTGATGAACAGTGAGTGCAAATGTGGGCAACACTTTGTGATGAACAGGGAGTGCAAAAACATGTAGTACTTTGTGATGAACAGTGAGTACCACTAGGATAAAAAGCAACACTTTGTGATGAACAGTGAGTGTCACTAGCATAGAGTATCATATGTATGTAGATAAAAAGTAGCATTTTATGATGAACAATGAATGCCACTATGACTGACATGATTGATTTGATTGACTGTAGGAGTATTTACCTATGCTAGAGTCATGGGAGAGATTCCCATCGACTCAGAGGTTGCGACCTGAGTTGACAACCAAGGACCAAGCTGTGATTGAGGCTATGGGATTGAGACATATTTTGTATGTGCCTAAGTTTTGGGTGAACATGGGTTTGCTGACTACACTAGCTGAGAGATGGCACTCAGAGACGTGCATATTCCATTTGCCGATGGGTGAGATGACAGTCACCCTGGAGGATGTATACAGGATACTGAGGATATTGATCGATGGGGAGCTGATTCGTTATGATCGAGACAGAGATAGGGATGCCCTAAGATGAGTGCTCCAGGATCCAAGATTGGAGATGAGGGCAGGACACGTGGCATGGGACACCATGATAGCGATAGGGTTGGCACTACCGGTAGTGGTAGGAGGAATGATCAATGGTTTCTTATGTTCAAATAGAGTGACATGAGGGTTGGCTGTGGGCTAGGGGAGCACACTGGAGACACTAGTGATGTAGCACACCAGATATGCCTAGGGACCATGTGTGCTAGCACACTTGTATTATGAGCTACATCAATTTGTTTATCACGGATCTGTGGGACTGGGCTGGAAGGTTACATTGCTACAGGTGTGGGCATATGAGCATCTGCCAGTGACATGACCTATACACTTCAGGGGTAGAGAACATGGATGTAGTTTCGTGACTTTGTACGATATGATTACCTCGCAGCCATGGATTGGCAGGTTGGAGTACTAGCGACAGGCTATAGATGAGATTGATATGGTTATATGGAGGCCATACCTAGGATGCGAGCAATGGGAGGATGACGTAGTAGAGTTACCCTACACCTTCCGGAGTAGGTATCTGATTGGGCGGACGCCCTATGTACTAGAGAGGCAGCTAGTTGATAGGGTGGGCAGGCAGTTTGGCAGGATCCAGTGGATGCCACAGGGTTTAGGCATGTATGCGCGGACGGTCAGGGATCAGGCACACTTTGGGCCATTGCTATCATATGATTAGGTTGTTACATAGCTAGTGGAGATGATGCCCTTACCCTGGGATATGTGGCTAAAGATCGAGGATGTCGGCATGGATGTAGAGTACATAGCATATTGGGTCGAGCATCCATTCCCATGCCTGACAGATCCAGGAGAGTTGCTAGACTGAGATGGTGGTGGGGATGGTTATGATGATGGAGATGATGGGGATAGAGGCTGATGGAGGAGGCAGGGTGCAGTTGGAGAGAGGAGGGTGGCACCGCAGAGGGAGGGTGGAGAGGACAGACAGGGTCGGATTGTGAGGGGTCATGATGGATTGCCGCTATAGGTGCCAGTAGCACAGGGTCCCAGACAGGTGCAGGGACAGGGACAGGGACAGAGGCAAGCACAAGTACTGGCACAAGGACAAGCATATGCACCCGTTAGGGGGAGCCATAGGCAGAGGCACAAGGGGCCGAGGTGGAGGAGGATGAGCTGGTTGTGCTAAGGGAGATCTGCCAGGGATAGGCAAATGAGATTCAGGACTTGGAGAGGGAGAGGGATAGACTCAGGAGGTGGCTCAGAGATACTGAGCAGGAGCGAGACCAGGCTATACAGTGCTACACTAAGGCTGAGACAACACTAAGGGCTGGGAGGTAGGTGGCAGAGGACATAGGGACTGGATATGCCTATGTTCTATGGGTAGGGGAGGAGATAGGTTACTGGTGTGACCTATACTATGGAGCAATGCCACCAGATCAGCGGGCGAGGAGCTTTCGTAGACCATCATGGATAGCGACAACTATGAGAGGGAGCCAGAGGAGATAGGCATCTAGCAGTGGGGTTATGGGTCCTCCACCACCACCAGATAGGGGGGACAGGAGGGATGATCCTGGGGTGGGTCCTTCCAAGGCTCAAATTCCATCAAGGCCAGGTGGCTCTGAGGGAGGGAGTTCATCATAGCCATAGAGGGCTCCCTATGTATCAATATTGTACCATTTTGTATGATGATGTAGACACCTGTAGGTGATTGTAGCCATATGATATTGACATCATTGTATCATGACACTTTATATATATATATGAGATGATTCATCTTTGCGGTAGCTATATGCATGTGTACCTATGTGATGAGATGTTTAATGATGTATGTTTTATGTGATAGTTATGATATGGATGCAAATATGTACATGAGGAGATGTAATATTTTTGTTCTTTTATGTTTTATATGTTTATGCATGCACTTGTGAATGTATGAAATGCAGATGAATATGATAATGCAAATAATTATTTTCATGATGAGAATGTAAAATGTGCTAACATGTGTTATGTGCATGATGTGATGCAATTGTGATATCTATATGTATGTATGAAATGCTTAATATGTGGTAATGTAGGTGCAACTACATGAAATGCAAATATTTTTGGCATGTCATTATACTTAGTCATGTGATAGCAGGTTACGTGGACTCAAGAAGGACGATGGAAGTCAATCAAGAAATGGGGATGTAAGAGAGAAGATATGAAAGTGAAAGAGCTTCTTGTGCATTATCATCATTGAGCTTTATTATGGCCAAATAGGTTATGACAATCAAGGCATATGTGCGACCCAGAAAGTCATTGTACCCATTTGCATGGAGATAAGATAGTCTCAAAGAAGGAATACCCCAGTTCATACTAGACTCTCAGTGTCCTCATATCCTTGGACAAGTCATAGCATTACTAAGAGACAATCCATAGACAGCAAAAAAAAAAGGTGACAATACCCCATCCTCGCCTTTCTAGTCAAAGACATCCTGGAGATAGAATCTCTAGTCAGAGACATCCTAGAAAAGCTAAAAGACATGTCACCAAAAAGATAAAATCAAAAGAAAATCAAGACTCAACATCAACATCCACTGTAGTCCTCAAGGTTAGTGTCTCTTGTCACTTGTATAATCTTATTTGATTGTGGTCACAATGTTTACTTTCACAAAAAGGATAGATCACACTGAACCATAATGTTGTCTGAGTCTGTTGAAAGATTTGATTTGTAGAAGCCCATTATTGCTGTTGTGTCTCATCTGAAATTGACTGAATCCATGAAACTGATACTATATTGCAGAGAAGACAGAACTTTATCGCAGACTGGTGATGCAAATGTTGCTTTATTGTGGATTGTGTGTGGATAGACTGAAGAAAGCTAGAAGAAACTATACTCCTCAGAACATGTGATGTTCTTAGTTCCACACCCATCACTAGATGTAGGATTTGCCTTAGCCACAAATAGGATCTGATTTATTATGGAGGGAAAGGGGTGAAAAGGAAGGATTATTATGAATGGGTAACCAATCTTAGGTAGATCAATAACAAGCCATGATGGGAATGGGTAAGTTTATTATGAACGAATAGGTTGTGAGTGTGTGCAAAGTGAAAGGATGAAAGTGAATCCTTAAGGAGGGAGGAGCAATGTCTCTACGCATGGCGCTAGTGACCTAGTTTTCACCATGGTACTTGCCCAGGGCACCACTGAAGTGGTTTTCACCATTGGACAGAATTATTTCTCTTTACTTTTTTCAATTTTTCAATGTTTTTTGTGTCACAAGGCGCCTGTTTGTCAGGTTTTCACCAGGTAACAATTTTTTGTTTTATGATTTTTTTTTGTATTTTTTGAACTAGGATACTCTGAAGAGCTATGTGTAAAACCTGCAAAGGTGCATACTATTGATAGGATCCTCCAAAGGTTCACCTTCTATAGTTGAGAGTTGATATGCCCCAGATCCATATGCTGCTGTAGTGATGTAAGGACCAAGCCAATTTGGTTCGAACTTGCCCTTCTTATCTTTGTCTTGCTGATTTTGGGGGTATACTCTGAGAACCAAATCACCTACCTCAAATGTGCGAGGCTTGACTTTGTGATTGTAGTTGTGACTCATTCATTGTTGATAAGCCTTGAGATGATTGAAAGCAGTTTGTCTTCATTCATCCAATAGTTCAAGTTCTTGTAAGCGAGAGACCCTATAATCTTCATCACTGATAATGTTTCATAAAGAGACTTGTAAAGAGGGTAGCTCGACCTCAATAGGCAAGATGGCTTCAGCATTGTAGACAAGTGAATAGGGTGTCACTCCTGTAGGTGTGTGGACACTTGTGCGGTAGTCCCAAAGTGCGGGATTAAGTTGTATATGCCAATTATGGCCAGCATCATTGATTGTCTTTTTTAAGATTTTAAGGATTGTTTTATTAGATGCCTCAACTTGACCATTACCTTGGGGGTATATATGGTGTGGATAAATGATGGGTAATATGGAAGCGATCACAGAGTTCATGAACATCCTGATTTTTGAAGGGACACCCATTATCGGTGATAATAGAAACAAGAATCCCGTATCGACAAATGATATAATTAAGAATGAAGGTAGCAATTTGTTTTCCAGTGACTTGCATGAGAGGCACGACTTCAATCCATTTTGTGAAATACTCTGTGGTAGTGATAATGAATTTATGACCGTTGGAGGATGGAGGGTGAATCTTGCCTATGAGATCGAGTCCCCACTGACAAAAAGGCCAAGGAGTCGCAATTGGTTGAAGTTCTTGTGCTGGCGCATGGATGAGGTCTCCATGAAGTTGACATTGCTTACATTTCATGACAAACTGATATGAGTCTTTTTCCATATTGGGCTAGTAATATCCAGTCCTGATGAGTTTCTTGGCTAAGGTAGGACCACTAGAATGTGGACCACATATCCCTTCATGTACTTCATGTAACACAATTTGAGCTTTGTCACTTTCCAAACATCTAAGAAGAGTGCCATCTAGACCTCAATGGTATAGGATATCAGCTAAAATGATGTACCGAGAAGATTGGCGAATGAAAGTGCAATGTTGGTTATTGGATAGGTCAGGAGGAAGGGTATTATCGTGAAGGTATGTGAAAATGGGACCGTATAACTGGGACTCAGGACCGATGACATATATTGTCTCAATAGGAGTGATTTCATATGAAGGAACCAAAAGGTTATCCACCAAGAACTCATAGTGAGTCTCATTTGGAGGTAGATCGATTAGTGAAGCAATTGTAGACATGGCATCTGTAGCTCGATTTTGCTCTCTTGGTATCTGCTCAAAGTCTATCTTTGTGAAATGTTGTTTCAAGTCATCCACCATTCTTTTGTAAGGCATTAATTTCTCATCCTTTGTTTGGTAATCATCAATTGCTTGATAGATTACAAGTTGAGAGTCCCTAAAAACATGAAGTTCCTGGATCTTCCACTGAACAACAATCCATAATCCTATTGTTAATGCCTCATATTCCACTATGTTATTAGTGCAAGGAAATGATAAGCGGTATGATTTTGGTATAGAATCCCCTTGAGGAGTTATAAAGAGGATGCCAGCTCCTGCCCCATGCTATGTGTATGAGCCATCAAAGTATAAGTGCCATGGTTTTACATGTGACACTGTTAAAATGGATTCATCTAGAAATTCTGAAATTAGAGGAACATCATCTATCATGGGAGCATCTGCTAATTGATCTGTGATGGCTTGTCCTTTTATTGCTTTTCTATCCACATACTCGATGTCGAATTCACTCAGGATCATTACCCATTTGGCTAGTTGCCCAGTAAGCGTTGCTTTATTGAGAAGGTATTTCAATGGATCTATCCTTGCAACCAACTTAATCTTATGAGTTAGCATGTAATGTCATAATTTCTACGAAGCAAAGACCACGACGAGACATGCGCACTCAATTGGTGTGTAGTTTAGCTCATATCCCACCAATGTGTGACTGATATAGTATACTACCTTTTCTTTGCCCTCAGCAACTTGTTGTGCTAAGGTGCCCCCAGTGCTGTTGAAGTAGTTGATATGTATAGTAATAAAGGCTGACCTAGAATTGGTGGCATCAAAATTGGCGGATTTAGAAGATAATCTTTGAGTATCTGGAAAGCCTGTTGACAGTTATCATCCCATTTGAATTTGATGTTTTTATGTAGCAAGTGTTGAAAGGGATTACATTTATCTGCAAGTTGTGCTATGAATCTTCATATGGACTGGAGTCTCCCTTGTAAAGATCGAAGCTGACTGATGTTTTGTGGTGGTGGCATCTCTAGGATGGCTTTGACTTTTGCTGGATCGGCTTTGATTCCTGTTTTTGATACAATGAATCCTAGGAGTTTCCCGGAGGTTACTCCAAAGACACATTTCTTGGGGTTTAATCTTACTTTGTATTTTTCCAACCGATCAAAGATGACTGAAAGTACGTCCAAATGTGTATCCCTATCTACTGATTTGCCCAAGAGGTCGTCAACATAATCTTCCATAGTAACGTGCATAAGATCATGAAAGATAGTAGTCATGGCTCTTTGATATATAGCACCTACATTTTTTAGCCCAAAGGGCATGACATTCCAACAGAAAGTTCCCCAAGGACAAGTGAATGATGTTTTGTGTTGATCCTCAGACGCGATCTTTATTTGATTATAACCAGAGAATCCATCCATCAATGATAACATCGCATGACCTGCTATGAGATCGACAATCAGGTCAATATTTGGTAATGGAAAGTCATCCTTAGGACAAGCTTTGTTGATGTCTCTAAAATCTGTACATATTTTGATGCTGTGATCTAGTTTACTAACTGGCACTAAGTTGGAGATCCATTCGGGATAATCAATTGGGCGTATGAATCCAACATCCAATAATTTCTCAAGCTCTACTTTGACCAATAATGCAACTTGTGGATGCATCTTTCTTAATTTATGTTTCACTGGTTTTGCCCCCAGTTTAACTATCAAATGATGCATTACCAAATCCGGATCCAATCCAGGCATATCAGCGTATGACCATGCAAAGTTGATTTGTCGTTCTTCGAAGAAACTTATAAATTTTGACCTTTCTGACTCCATCAAAGATTGGGCTAGAAATATGTTGTGTGGAACCTCTTCCATACCAATATTTGTTTTGATAGTCTCCTCTACCAACATGGATGACTTTTCCTCATATGATGCTGGGAGAATGTCAAGCCTTCCATCTTCGGGTGCCTCAGAGAGGTTTTCACCCTCAGATACGTCCTTTCTTTTTACTTTTTTGGGGTCAGACAGTGCCACAATGTGGTTTTCACCATAAGACCCTTGGTTTGTTTTTATTTTTATATTTTTGCGACTAGAAGGCCCGACACCCTCACCAAAATATTCCACACTATTGAGTTCTATAGTGTATCTTGCTTTATGATCCCCAGGGGGAAGATCATCTCATATGCCAAGATAGTCAATAAAAGCTTCATCATTTTGGAATGTGTCAAACTGTACAGGTCCTTCATGATCCTAGTCAATAAGTTGGTGGTGGACAAGGGGAAGGCCTTTGATGTCTTCGAAGTTAGCGGGGCTAAGAGTGAAGATGCAATTATATTTGGGTATGTTGAGGTAGTTATTGAGGTCATCGTTGGCACTTTCCTCATTAGTCTCGATCGTGAACAAATCCAAATTATCATCACTAGTAGCGCATTCTGGGACAGGTGTTCTCATTCTATGTGATTTTGACCTAGAACCTAGAGACAAAGACTGTATGGGTTCCTCTGGAGTTATTTCTTGACCAACTTTGAATTTCCTATTAAATTCCTCTTCTTCTATTGGTTCACTTGGTTCTCTAAATGTCTCAGTGAGCTCAAAGTCACTAGAGGATTTGTCTGAACCCCATTCCCATTCATTGGAGTCTATGGAATAGCGATTTTCTTGTTGAATTTTGGCATCTTTAATTTGTAATGCTTCTTCTGTATTTTGAGTCACGAAACCAAGTCCCTTCAAGCGTTCCTTTTTGAATGTCAATTCAGGTTGTAAAGGTTCAATCATGCCTTCCTTTCTTAACCCGAGAGGGTTTTCGCCATCATACCCAAATTTTTGTAGAATCTTGAACCCTTTGCCATATTTCTCACATGGTATATTGATGTGAGCTTGTGTATCATCTTCAAGGTCTTTGTAAAGCATTTTGTATAAATCTTCCTCTTCCAGTTCACCCCATCTTTGAAAGATAGTAGGGTCCCATTTGAGTATAATGATAGATACCTGCTTATTAGGATGTGGTCTTCCATATTCTTTTGGTGAACTCATGACTTTTTGTAAGTACATGGTCTGATTCAAAGTGTATTCACCCATGCCTTTGTCCTGGAATTCGCCCTTAAGTTCACCTTGTTTTGATGTCGAAGGTTTTAATGACTTAGGATCAATGTATGCAGAAGAAGGAACAGCTTCGCAAATAATTGGGAATGATGGTCTTAGTTTTTGGTCTCAAGTTATTGCAATATATGAATGGATTAGGATCTCCATTAACTGTTATCTCAACTCCATTGTGAGGAAACTTGATGCATTGGTGATATGTAGATGGGACTGCCCTCATTTCATGAATCAAAGGACGTCCTAGTAATATGTTGTATGTGAGATCAAGATCTAGGACTTGACAAACCACGTCCTTTGTAACTGGCCCAACTTTGAGAGGTAAGGTGACTGTGCCCTTGGATGAACGCTCTTCATCATCATATGCTTTAATATTGATTTTTTTTGTAGAATTTACAGCCTTGTCAGAATATCCCAATTGCTTAATAGTGCTCAATGTACAAATGTTTAGACCTGCTCCTCCATCTATCAAGACTCGTTTGATTTGATGTTTGTGTATGAAGGGTTCAATGTGTAAGGGTGCATTATGTGGCTTCTTATGGAGGCGTCATCGGCTTCTATGAATGTAAGGGAGTGTGGAATGGAAAGGTATCCCACCATGGCTTGAAATTGGTCCACGTTCAGATCAGTAGGGATGGAAGTTTCTCTTAATATTTTGTCAAGAATAGCTTTATGTGTAGGGGATATGTGTAGGAGCTCAAGAATGGAGATGAGCGCAAGTGTTTTCCCTAACTGTTCTACAAGGTCATACTCAGGTTTGGTTGATGAGGAAGTGGTGTTCTTGGCTAGAGCACCTTGCAAAGTGAATTTACCTCGATGGGTTGTAACATGACATTCAGAGGTAGGTTCAGAAGAAGATCCAATGCCTTTTAGGATAATCTTGGGTCTCTGGGTAGAATTCTCAAGGTTTTTGTCCTTGATGATAATGGTAGAGATGTAATTGTCCATCGAGATGTGATTGATAGTTGAATCATAGTTGTAGGATGCTCTGGTATAGTTGGTCTAGTCATCTGTGGCTGTAACTTTTCCCTTGTCATGTTTTGGGAATGGTTCCTTAAACATCTCATGTTCTTGATTGGATGAGTGCCCTTCAATCTCAATGTCACCCCTATCAATGAGATCTTGTATGATGTTCTTCAATCGATGGCAATTTCCTATCTTATGACCTTTGCTCTTATGAAATTCACAATATTCATCATCATTCCACCAATTTGGTTTCACCTTTGGCTCATATGGAGGAAAATCTAGAATAGTGATTACCTTGTTTGCCACTAGCTTTTTGAAAATTGACTCAAGTGGTTCTCCCAATGGAGTGTACTTCCTTCATAATTTAGAAGTTGTTTGTGTATTCACTTGAATGTTTGTAGAACTTGATCCCGAAAAAACAAATTTGGGTTGCACTATATTGGCATCAACAACACCATCATTGACTATGTTCTTGTTTTTATTCCAAAATCTTGGCTTATCTTTTCCTTTAAAGTCATCTTTGTTTTCTTTGAATATTTTGATGACTCCTTGTTCAATTAGAACCTTTTCTATCGCTAAGCCTTTTTCAATGACGTCCTTGAAGGTGGACAAACAATCTTTTCTTAGATCATAGTCAATGTCTTTGTTAACATGCTGAGTGAACATCTCTACCATTTGTTTTTGTGGAATTTCACAAGAGCATCTGCTGGCTAGATTTCTCCATCTTTGTAAAAATGATGCAAAAGACTCTCCCTCTTTTTGCTTGGTGTTGCACAAAGTAGTGACTGATATGTCTATCTTTATGTTGTATGAGAAATGTTGGATAAATGCCTCTGCTAAGTCACCCCATGACTTAATACCAGGTGGAAGTTGGGAGAACCATTCCATAGCTTGATCACCTAAGCTTTGTGGGAATAATCTCATCAAATATGTCTCTTCTACTGCTACCTCAATGCAAGTTGTGAAAAACTATCTTATGTGTGCCTTAGGATCCCCTTTTCCTCTATACTTATCAAACTTAGGTGTCACAAAGTGTGTAGGAAAAGGAGGCATTGGAATGCTCTTGTCAAATGGATACGGACATATGTCTCTCATTGTGTATGTTGGCTTCGGTGTATTTATGTCCTCCATTTTCTTTTGTAAGTCCCTGATTTGTTGTTCCAAATTGCTCTTAGGTGGAGATCGACTTCTTGGACCATACCCCATGCTTGAGGAACCAATTGGAGGAGGAGCATGTTGCATATATGGATGATATTGATCATACACATGTTCATATGGAGGAGGTCTATAATGATGCTGCGTATATGGACCACTTGGTATAGAGTCATGTTGAGGAACAAAATATCTGCTTTGTCCATGTATACCATACTCTATAGGAATGTCATGAGTTTGTTCTAGTGTGTTGTCCTCAAATTTGATGTGGGGTTTCCTTGTGTCCAATTTTTGAGCATGCCTTTGAATATCCAATTGCTTTGGTGGTTGATCCTTAGCACTGGTATGTGGTTGAGCATATTTCTCTGCATAAGACTTCCGTAATGGTCTACAAAGATGAGTATCATATGCTTGACCATGTGTGTATGGGACCTCTGGTTTTTGAAACAAAGATGATGGTGATTCAGGTACCATATGTGGTCCTCTATTGCCTCCACTATTAGGCCTCCTTTGATCCATGTTGGAGTGAGATTGTTGCAAAGGTCAATTTTCCATTATTTGAGACATGTCAAAATCATGAGGGATCTTGGCTCCACTTTGTGCCATCATATGTAAGAAATATTGTCTATCCCTCCTCATTATTTCCTCAACCAATCGATTGAAACAGGGATCCATAATGGACTTCCACTTCTGCTGAATGTATTGAAATGTTGTCCATATTGCAATTGTGTGTATCATTGTTGTTTTTAGTGTCCATGTTCTCAACATTTGGAATGTTTCTATAGGCATCCATGTTAGGTAATGTAGTATGATCAGAATTGAAAAAGATATCATTGTCATACTCATAGGAACTCATGTTTGCAGACTCTTGAGCCTCTTTAACTTCTCTCCTAGATTTTTGGGAATGGGTTTCAACCATGAAGTAGGTCTTGACCAAGATGTGTGAGAGTAGATGAAAAATGGAAAGAGTATGGAAGACCAAGAGTTGGATGGAATGTAAATGAATCTAAGGTTCACTTGCAATGACCAAAGTGTAAGACCAAGTATGTATGTAGTAGAGTACGTGTGGCTTCCAAAGAGAGGATAGTTTCTCTTGATGAGGTAAGTTGACCTTGACTCTAAGTAAGACCAAATGAGACCCAAAGGTGATAGACCTTGATGAGGGACCACTTAGCAAAATGTTGTTGTATGTAATGTGTTGATAAAGCAAGATGAGGACAAGCAAGTGACCTTTTGACTCAAGTTTAGACAAATGTGAATGTAATGTAAGGTGTAAAGCAATGATGGACTGTGTGAGACCCAAAGATAGGTTGAATGCTTGATGAGACCTTGGAGAAATAACCTAGGAAGCTCAAGAATTCCGAAACTGACTGTGTTTGTTTGCTGGACTGTAAAAGTTTTTCAATTTTGAACACAGACATGCCTGTATACTGCACAAACGTGATTTCCTGACACAGACGTGATTCTGTTTAACACAGATGCATTTATGAGATTTTTTAAATGCAATGTTGATTCTGAGAACACAGACGTGTTTCTGCCCTTCACAGATGTGGTTATATGACATAGACGCTATTATGTCAGACACAGACACGTTTCTGCAAAATTTGTGCAAGTTTTTCCAATCTGTGAAGTTGTTTTGTTGTGACCAAATCTGACTGTTTGACTATTTTTTTCGTGACAAGAGGACATAGTGTTGATGAGGACTCAATGTTTGCAAGTGTCTAGACAAAAATGACTCAAAGAAAAGTGTGTTGTTTGATGCAAAATTGTTTTGCATACACTTGAAGACACAAAAGACATAATGTTTTTCTATTTGGTCTTGAATGTTTGAATGTTTAAAATAAGTCAAGCACAATTCTTATGGCTGGCCAAGACAATAGTTGTTGATCCCACATGAGGTTTTACCCCCAAGGGTACGCTATTCAGAGTGGATACTTAGATGCTTGACCTCACTGGCTCCACCCTCGGCACTCACTTCTCGAGTCAGCCAAGCATCAGTCCCCACGAAAACTCCCCGTGGCAAACTTTGTATCTCTACTAAGAATTGTATGTGTGTGGGCTACTACCAGAGGTCCGACCTCTTGCCCCAACAACTAGAAGGATTTGGGCTTTGAAAACAAAAAGGTGCTAGTAAGGGCATCCACTTGTGTGGCCATACATATGACACTTTCAGCTCTGTAAATACAGAAGGCTCCCAGCCGGTAGGGGTTACGTCCTACAACTGATCAAATAAATTTGATCAAATGGGTTTATGGGGAGACATAGTGTCAGTATGAACTAATCAACACATGTTATTCATATTTTTCACCATGAATACAGTTGTTTATAGTGGTTTGGAAGAAGATGGCTTTTCTTTTGCTACCACTTGGGTCATTCTCTCCTCACTAGTAGTCGTAATGACCACACAGGGAGAAAGACCCTCTAAAGATGAAACAAAAAGAGCCTATTGCTCAAGACACAAAAGACAATGATTCAATTTTAGTGCACCAATTGAAGTGTTTGCTAGTCTATGAAAACAAAGCACACAATAAAAATCCAAAAACCCTTGCCAAGGACCTGCAACAAAAAATTATTAGTAGTTTGGATTGTTTCAAATGATCACCCCTTCCTGCAAGCACACAAGTTAGGTAAATTTTAGATCCAAAAGACTTTGTGAAAATAGGGGCCTTCAACAAAATGATTTTGCTTTCAAGACAAGTTGCACCAATTTCGTTAGCTCGATTTGCAAATGTTAGCTCAAAATAATCCAGATCTAAAAAAAATAAAACCGAATGACTAAAAACCGAATCAACAAAACTCCAAAAATGAAATCAATGCACACAGACACAGTTACCTTAAACACAGACATGACTCTTTGACGCAGACACACTTCTGTGAAACATAGACGTGGTTTCAGAACGTAGACACGACTTCTGGACACAGACGCGTTTAAAAACACCATAGATGCAACTAAGGAACACAGACGCGGTTTTTGGAATCTACAAAAATAAAATATTGTCGAGGATGTAGACACGATCCAAGATGTTACAAATGCGACATAAAACCAAAAACGCAATCCGAATGTATGCAGACGCGAAAATACCAAAATGCCATAAAAAATGTCAGATCTGCAACATCAAAATACAATATCTGCAACAAGGATGTTAAATGCAAAAGGGACAAGAGTCCCACTGGGCGTGCCAAAATGTTTATGGTGAAAATGGATACAATAATAACAATATTGAAAAACTAAATGAATTCAACCACAAAACCCTAGCCTAACAACAACAAAGATCCACCATAACATACGAAGATTACCTAAGACAATGCAAATCAAATGAAATCACAAAGATTATACCATCACATGTCCAAAAGGGTTTGGATCTCCATTCTTCCTATCTCCATTGATCTTGCTTGATATATTTGCTCTCAGATTTTATATGTGCACAAGAGCTCAACAAAGAACGGAATGTGGTTGCAAGTAGGATCACATATGAAAAGCGTAGTGTAGTCGAGTGTGTAATTGAGTTAGCCAATCAGTTAGTTAGGGTTTGATAATGAAGGAAGCATCTCCTTATATAGAAGACACTATATGAAATGGAGGGATAAGATTGAGAGGTGTAAAAGGAGGTCGGCTATGATTAGAGGGTAGGTAGAGAAAATAAGAAAATAATGAAAGGGGTAGGTAGTGTAGGAGTTAAGAGATGAATGACATGTGTCATGGGTAGAAAAGGCTAATGAATTAATTAAATAAATAAAGATTTATTTAATTAATAGAAGAAGTGGGATAATTAAATAAATAAAATATTTATTTAATATAGGAAAAGGATAATTTAAATAAATAAATGTATTTATTTAAATGAGAAATAAGGCTAGAAGAGGATAAATGAATTAATTACATAAATAAAGATTTATTTAATCAATAGAAGAATTAGGCTTAAATAATTAAATAAATAAAATATTTATTTAATTAGACATGACAATTTTAGTTGTCTACAGATTGTTGTTATCTGGTCATTTATTTAGTCATGATAGTCACTAATTTAGTCATATATTTAGTCACTAATTTGGTCATATATTTAATCATTAATTCAGTCATTGATTGTTGTTATCTAGTCATTTATTTAGTCATGATAGTCACTAATTTAGTCATATATTTAGTCATATATTTAATCATTAATTTAGTCATTGATTGTTGTTATCTAGTCATTTATTTAGTCATATTAGTTATTTATTTAGTAATATATTTATTCATTAATTTATTTATATATTAAGTCATTAATTTATTCATTGATTGTTGTTAAATGGCCATTTATTTAGTCATCATAGTCTTTATTTTAGTCATATATTTACATCCATCGGTAGTATACTTAATCATTTTTATTTATTGGTAGTATATTTAATCATTTTATAATGGAAAAATAATATAACATTAAACTCGAACTAGATAATAAAAGAAAATAAAAATATTACATATACGAACAAGCTACATGTTAGAATTAAAAGATTGATTGAATATCATGACAAACAAGATAATCTAGAATAAAAAATATAATGCAAATATGTATATATAAACCAAGTTATAAGATGTCAAATATGTCTAAGGGTATATCTAAATATAATAGATCCGCTCTCGTCCAACAACCACAAGGAGACCTCGCTCCCACACAAAGTGCTACACCTACTATTCAAACTCAATCAATTGCAGCCCCATCAATCATCCAAGCCCAATCAATGCCACCCGTGACACCTCCCACCATGATCTCCATCCCGCCTTCTTCCTCCTTACCATCCATACCACTATCAAATCCAATCTCATCCATTCTCCAACAAACTTCTATACCACCTCCTTCTATTCAACCACATATTTCTATTCCACAAACTTCCCTTTCTCCCAACAATGTTGCAAATTTTATCCAGATCGCATTCAATTCCATCACAACAGTTGGTGGATCACAACCAACTATCACATGAACCCCAGCAACATCGGTCATCACATCCCACGTTCCCACTTCCTCATCATATCAATATATTGGTGGTGGTGCACCTTCTTTAGTTCATCCAATTCTTGGGGCAGATACAATTCATCAATATCAAAGTCCACAACAAGACCTCATCAAGGAAATTCAAGACATGAAGAATATCATCAAAAACATGAAAGAAAAGACTAATAAAAGGAAAGCTTACTCATTCAAAGAGTTTTTCCCTTGTCCTTATGACCCATCTATATCAGTTGCACCGTATCCCCCAGGATTTGAGATCCCTAAATTCACCAAGTATGAAGGCAAAGGAGACCCCCGCGACCATGTTCGCGAATTCCACATCTTATGCCAAGAAGTCTCCTATAGTGACCTTTATCTTCGCAGACTCTTTCCCAAGAGTCTCACGGGAGACGCCCTGGCATGGTTCTCATCTTTATAATGAGGTTCTATTGTCTCTTTTCCAGACTTGGCAGAAAAATTTGTGGCCCACTATGCATACAACATGGGTAATGATGTTTCTATGATGGACCTATGTAATACAAAACAAAGGCCTAGAGAAACCTTCACCAATTTCCTACAAAGATGGCGACATCTTATCAAAAAATTCCAGTGGGACATGCCAGAACAACTTCAAATTGAACTATTTCAAAAGAACTTGGTGCCTGAACTTTCAAGACCTTTAATATCTCAATGTATCAAATCCTTCCAAAAATTGACCGATAAGGGCCTCGCCCTTGAACGTGTCTTGTTGGAGAAAGGAACCTTGAAACATTACTAGAAGTCATCACAAAGTTCTTCCTCTTATCATAACGACAAGCCAAAATTCTGGGCTAAAAATAAAAACATGGTCAATGATGGTGTAACTAATGTGAAGCGGGTCCAAACCGTGGCCACTCCCCCAAAATCCACCACCAATATTCATCAATTCAACAATCAAAATAATTCAAATCAATCTCAAAAACCTCACAACAATGTCTCAATCCAAGGATGACCATCCCGATCGAATAATAGGACTCCAAGAGATTTCACTCCTTTTGTTGAGCCTATTGAAGTGGTGATTCAAAAACTTGTCCAAGCAGGTATAGTGGTTTTTCCATTCACTCGCCCGTTTGATCCCAATCAACCTAAACCAAGATGGTATAATGAAAATGAGTATTGTGAATACCATCGTATCAAGGGACATGATACACGAAAGTGTATGAAATTGAAGATCTACATAGAAGATCTCATTGATAGAGGTGAGATTGAGGTAGCAAATGCAAAACCTAGTAATAACAATGACAAACTCAAAATGTATCAAGAACCCTTCCCAAAGCATGATAAAGGAAAAGGCTCATCATCTAACATAATGGATTATGACTATGCTAATCACATAACCAGTTTTGATTTTTTAGTAAGTCGCACTGAACTTGCAGACAATCATGTCAATGTCATAACCATCCAAGGAGTTAATCCTCCTTCTTCCCAAAGCAGACCAAACCCAGCTAGAATAGTCATTCAAGGTGCCACGCCTTCCACCTCCCATTTCTAGAATGACTGTAATGCAACTACACGCCGAGGAAGAGTCACCATCCAAGGAGTTCGTCCCCCACCAAACCCTCCACCCATGTCTTCCACCCGACCTCCTTGATCAACTTGGGAAGACACCCGCACAGATCTCCATTTTGGAACTTCTCAAGACTTCTCCAGTTCATAAAGAAATTTTGGAACAAGCCCTTCTCCAATCACACATTCCTGATAACATCAATGCCACCCATTTTCAAACCCTCATTGGAAACCTTGTTGCCTAGCAACACATTATATTTAACTCCAAAGATGCTCCCGCAGATGAGGACCATAACAAACCTTTGCACATCGAAGCTCTCATCCACAAGCACAAGGTCAAACATATCCTGATAGACGGTGGATCCGGGCTTAATCTGTGTACATACAAATTGATAAAACAATTGGGACTTTCTGAGGATTTGATAGACACATCAGGAAGGATCACAATAAAGGCATCTAATGATGCAGAAAGAATTTCAAAGGGCATGATCACCTTACCTCTTCAAGTGGGCCCCATTACAATTGAAACCCCTTGCCAAGTACTAGATCTTGATCTCCCCTACAACATTCTCCTTGGGAGGCCATGGATTCATTCCTTGTAGGCCGTACCCTCCACCTATCACCAATGCATCAAATTCCCCTATAATGGAAGAGTGATCACTATCAAAGGTGATCCCCAACCTTTTCAATATTGCAAACTATTAGAGGGGAAGCATCCGTATCATTGCCCACTAAATAGACCTTTGCCAACACTTCCATCTGACACATCAAATGTTGCCTCCACATCATCCCAACCAAATAATCAAATCAAGATCTTGGATAATGGCTGTGGAGAATACAAATTGGAGGACATCTTATTAATAGGAAACCTCCCTCTCTCTCCTAAGTCATTTGGCAAACCAAAAGAGCTAAAAAAGGACCCGAAACCAGTCATGCAATGCCAAAGCACCACCTTCCAGCAATGGGGCCCACTTGATAACGAGAACCTCGAAGTAGATATCTCTTCATGGTTGTACCGGGAAGAGGATGATGATCCAACAAGAATATCCAAAGAAATGTATCCAAAAGCATTTGCCATAGTTGAAAAAATGGGTTACAAAGGACACGATCTGGGACCAGAGGAGAAAGGAAGAAAAACACCCATAAATCCTATCTCCTACAGATACAACAGAGGCTTGGGGTACACCCCAGTGCCTAAGATTACTATCGCTGGTGCCCCTTCTAGTCCTTCTTTGGATATCAAAAGCGCTGACGAAGAGGAATTCCATGAAATGCCTTATGAATACGAGAAAGATACCTTCTTCGATGCTTACATCAATACCATCACCCTCGTAACCCCTCCCACTTCACATGAGCTACATCTTGTCCATCCTGAACTCATTGACTGGGGCCAATGAGACAAACCCAATTTAGATATCTGCATCGACGATAATGCTCTCATTGCTCTCCTAACAACGCAAAATATGGAAGACAGTAATAGAATTGAGGGTATTCAACTACATGAAAAAGGATACTTTGGTAGTCAAGTCAATGCCCTTATCCACAAAAAAGATAATAAAAGAAAAAGATATGATTTCCTAGGTGAAAACCTCCGTGAGGCGCCTTTGGATGAACAAGAAATAAAAACAAAGGGCATATCTGAAAGTGAAAACTTGGAAAAGGCACTTGATGATGAGGGATTTGACCTCCCTACCATTGGTTACCTTCCATAGGACAAATCAAATTTGTTGATAGAAGAAGCAGACAGCATCAACATGGGCACTGAAGTCATTCCAAAAAATGTGCTCATTGCCAAATCCCTCATCGAAATCGAGAAACAAGACTTCATCAACTTCCTTACAGAGGTTAAAATCAATTTTGCATGGTCCTATTCCGATATGCCAGGGTTGGATCCTACCTTGGTGGTTCACAATCTCGCCATCCACCCAGATGCAAAACCTGTAAAACAAAAACTCCGCAAAATGCACCCGCATATTGCTCTCTTGGTCAAGGTAGAACTTCAAAAGTTGTTAGACACATAATTTATCAAACCCATAGACTACGCTGAATGGGTCTCCAACATTGTGCCTATCGGCAAACCTACTGGGGGCATCCGCATTTGCACAGATTTCTGAGATCTAAATATAGCTTGTCCTAAAGACGATTTCCCGCTCCCAAACATAGATATGATTGTGGATCTTATAGCAGGACATGAAATGCTATCGCTAATGGATGGGTTTTCTGGATACAACCAAATCAGGATAGCAGATGAGGATCAGCATAAAACCGCATTCACAACACCATGGGGTACTTTCTGTTACCAGGTCATGCCTTTTGGCCTTAAAAATGCCGGAGCTACATATCAATGGGCAATGACAACAATTTTTCATGACCTCTTGCACAAAATTATGGAGGACTATGTGGATGATCTGCTAGGCAAATCCAAGACAAGACAAGAGCACATCCCTATTCTAAAACAGATCTTCAAAAGATTGGAAAAATACAAGCTGCCCCTAAATCCTAAAAAGTGTGTGTTTGGCGTCACATCGGGAAAACTACTAGGATTCATTGTTTCTCGCAGAGGCATTGAGGTTGATCCTACAAAAGTAAAATCTATTATGGAAATGCCTCCGCCAAAAACTCTCAGACAACTACGTAGTCTCCAGGGAAAACTCCAGTTTGTCAGGCATTTCATTTCACAGCTAGCCGACAAGTGCCATCCATTTGCACATTTGTTACGTAAAGACACAAAATTCAAATGGGATTGCCTCTGTCAAAAGGCCTTTGAAAATTAAAAGAATATCTAGCATCACCTCTAGTTTTGATGCCACCTACCCCTGGAAAACCCCTCATTTTGTACATATGTGCTACTACAGTGGCATTGGGGGCATTACTGGTGCAAACAGATGATCAAGGGAAGGAACACGCCATTTACTACATCAGTCGGACGCTAGTAGGATATGAACTCAACTACACTCCCATTGAAAGAGCATGTTTGGCATTAGTATTCAGCACACAGAAACTATGACACTATATGCTAAACAACAAGACAAAATTAATTGCTAAAATTGATCCACTTAAATATCTCCTGTCAAAAGCTGCTCTCATTGGTAGAACGGCTAAATGGGTCATGCTCTTAAGCGAGTTTGAGATTGAATATGTGGACAAAAAGGCAATCAAGGGACAAGTCATTGCAGATCAACTAGCTGAAGCTCCACTTCTAGGCGACCATCCTCTTCTCACAGAATTACCAGATGAGTTCATTATGACTGTTACCACATCCTCCACATGGAAATTGTATTTTGATGGCTCCTACACTCAAAATGGATCAGGGGTAGGAATATTATTTGTCACACCTCAAGGAGATGGCATCTCCAAATCATACAAGATAGCCTTTTCATGTACTAATAACATAGCAGAATACAAGGCCCTCATCACAGGTTTACGCTTGGCTATCCATTGGAAAATAAAGGAATTACAAGTCTATGGCGATTCCCAACTCATCATAAAACAAGTCAATGATGAATACCAGACAAAAGATGATAAACTCCTTCCCTACCATACCATGGTTGAAGATCTTAAGCAACATTTCACGGCAATCAAGTTTGATCAAATCCCACAAACAAACAATAGGGCTGCAGATGCACAAGGTTCCCTCCTAAGGTGTTTAGATAAACAAGAAGCTGAATGGGCATTACGCGAAGTACATGAGGGCATCTATGGGGCACACTCAAGTGGACTCACATTGGCTAAAAAAATTTTGAGAACAGGATACTATTGGCCTAAAATGGAAGAAGATGCATACAACTATGTGAAGATATGCATCCCTTGCCAGCAACATGGTGACAAGATTCATGCACCATCACAAGAATTGCAGCCATTCATTACACCATGGCCCTTCTCGCAGTGGGGGCTCAATCTCATTGGGAAAATCCACCCTTCATCTTCCAACGGACATAAATTCATTATCACCGCCACCGAATACTTCACCAAGTGGGTAGAGGCTATCCCTCTTACTTTCACCACCGACAAGCAAATATCCAAATTCATCTTGAACTACCTAATCTGCCGATATGGCATCCCAAAAGTTATCATCACAGATAATGGTAAACAATTTAAAAACTAGGATGTCAAAGAACTCTGCCAAAAATCCAACATCCAACACCGCTTCTCCACTCCATATTATCCCCAAGGCAATGGCCAAGCTGAGGCTTCTAATAAAACCCTAATAAAAATCCTCAAAAAGATAGTCAATGAAGCAGGCCGTGATTGGCACCTCCAAATCCATCCTGCATTGTGGGCCTACCGCACCTCCATCCGCACCCCCACAGGCGCCACTCCTTATTCCCTGGTATTTGGTTCTGAAGCTATCCTTCCCCTTGAGATCAAGATCCCCTCTCTAAGGGTATCGCTGCAAAACATCCTACCAGAGGAAGAATACAAAATTGCTCGCTTACAAGAGCTAGAATTGTTAGATGAAAGGCACCTCAAGGCCTTGAATCATCTCTGGGTATATCAAAACCGTCTGCACATGAGTTATCATAAAAAAGTGAGAACCCAAGAATTCAGAGTTGGTGATCTTGTCCTCATGGAGAATTAGAAAAATCTACAAGAACGAGAAAAGAAAGGCAAGTTCGAGCCTAATTGGCTTGGACCATATGTAATCACAACGAAATATTGATCAGGAGCTTATCAGTTGGCTACTCTTGAAGGCGATCCTTTGGATGATCCGATGAATATCATGCACCTCAAAAGGTTTTATGCTTAGTCCTCAAAAAGTCTTAAATTGTCAAAAAATAAAAAAAATAAATAAAAAATAAAAAAGATCCTGAAAAAATTGTCACTTTGGTGCAAACCTGGCAAACAGGCACCTTATGATACAAAAAAAAAAAAAATTAAAAAAGAAGAAAAAAGAAAGAAAAAAGAAAGAAAAACAATTCGTGGCACTATGGGAAAGTATCTTGGTGAAAACCTCTGTGCGGGTGCGAAGGTAAATAACCGGATCCACTATCTATCAGGTCGATACTACAAATCATTTGCCATCTAGCCCACCCATGCACAACATTCCTTCTTTTCCGCCTCCCAATAAAACATGTGTATGATGATGAGTCTTCGCCTAAGTCATGAACAAGAAATGTCCCAGTGAAACTGAGCTTTCATGCCTCTGTATAAGCTTCAAGAAGTCTTGAGAAACAATCCCAAGTCCATCCTAGTTCTACTCTTGGCAAGAGGTATCATTTGGTCGCAAGGAAGAGACTTGTTAGATTTTGTTAGATTTTTTTCATATAGGCTTGCATCTTTTGCCCTACAAATGCCACTATTTATGACTGCTTGGGTTCCTCCATATCCAGGTATGTTATGATAGGTGCATATTGGGGCATATTTCATAGTATGGCATGTTTTGGATCCTTCTTGTATAAACCGGCGACCTAGTACTAGTGTGTATCAACAATTACCTTCTCGTATACAAGAGGTATCGGTGTGTTTGAGGGTTTCCTTGCACAAACCCACAACTTTGTAT
Source organism: Cryptomeria japonica (assembly GCF_030272615.1). Taxonomy (NCBI): domain Eukaryota; kingdom Viridiplantae; phylum Streptophyta; class Pinopsida; order Cupressales; family Cupressaceae; genus Cryptomeria; species Cryptomeria japonica. Next base: position 468,982,906 of record NC_081409.1, read on the forward strand.
TAGTGTTTCTTAACACTTGCATTGTTGTGTGCAAGAAATTCCCGTTTGTCTACAGAGTTAGTCCATGCCCTGGGTTTCTCATGGCATCCTGATTTCTATAAGCAGTGGTGCAAGTCACTCAGGGAAACATCAAACTAGGTTGGCTCTCCACATTTGTTGTACACAAAATCTCACCATCATTCCATCAAATCCTAAACTCAATAATCCCAGGGAGTTCTCAATTGCCCCCATTTTCCTCCGCGGTCTCGCATCTCTTATTCTTCTTTCCAAATACCTCACGACTACTTCATATATCTTCCTCATTTATCCCTTCCACCCTAATTTTTCTTCCTCTATTTTTTTTTTCCTCACATAATCAATTCTGATTCTAATCATGTCTTATATAGGATGAGTCCTTCCTGAAACCAGACATTGTGATCTGATCATGTCTTATACAGGATGAATCCTTCCTAAAACCAGACGTTGTGATCGATCATGTCTTATACAGGATGTATCCTTCCTGAAACTAGACGTTGTGATCTGATCATGTCTTATACAGGATGAATCCTTCCTAAAACCAGACGTTGTGATCTGATCATGTCTTATACAGGATGAATCCTTCCTGAAACCAGACAAGCCGATCATGTCTTATACAAGATGAATCCTTCCTGAAACCAGATGCTCTGATCATGTCTTATACAGGATGAATCCTTCCTGAAACCAGACATTCATTGTGATCGATCATGTCTTATACAGGATGAATCCTTCCTGAAACCATTCGTTGTGATCAATCATGTCTTATATAGGATGAATCCTTCCTGAAACTAGACGCTCTTATCATGTCTTATACAGGATGAATCCTTTTTGAAACCAGACGTTGTGATCAATCATGTCTTATACAAGATGAATACTTCCTGAAACCAAACACTTTGATCATCTTTGTCTTATACAGGATGAATTCTTCTTGAAACTAGACTGAATATAGATCTTATCAATCGAATCAAATCAAATCTATCAGGATATCAATTTCGCAAAACTCCAAAGATCAAATACCTCAATTGATCTCCCGAGGGGGCATCACCATACCATAATCTATAAATCAAGAGCTGGGGCATCCTATCAAACCAATATCAACATCAAAACAAGATTATTCTTTGAATAAATGCGTCATCACACCTCGCTTCAAACAGGGGCAAAATGTAGACACTTAAAAATAATTATTTTAATTATTTTTTAATTCCTCACATAATTAATTAATTAATTATGTTAATTAAAATTCTTCTCAATATTGATTAAATATAATTAATATTGTCACTATAGCATATGATTGATTTATTTAATAAATCAATCCCTTTTTTTATTCTTCTAAAAAATCAAATCCTCACAAATCTTCCTCTTAGCTAATTAATTTTAATTAATTAGTTAACCTACATGATTCCTACAAATCATCTTCTTAATTCATCGTTAACCTAATAAATTCTTCTAGAAACTCCCTAAACTCACTTAACATTATTCTTTTAGTCAAATTCTCCTACAAATATAAATCCCACCTAACATTTCCTCTAATTCCCCTCCTAATGAGTCGTTAATGGCTAATCATCATGATTAGCCACAAAGTCAACTCTTTGTCCTTTCATCCAGCCACTAGCTTTAAATGCTCTTTTTCTAGATGAATGTAAGATTTTCGAAATCTCACATTCCTCTAGGCATTTCCCTCTCCCAAGGAATTTTTAATTCCTTTTTATTCTTCTAATCCCCATAATATCCATTTTTGGAGAATTTTTAATTCCTCCAATGCATCTTGTAGAGTGTGGAGATACGAAATGCCTTTAAGGCATATTTCTTGGTCTCCACACCCTCTCTTGGACCTTGTGTGACCTCACAAGTAAATCTTAGCCCTTCATCTCAAATTCATCCAAGCCATCCATTTTCCTCTCCTCTTCCTATAAAATAGGGTTCCATCCCTTCATTCAAAACATCTTGAAATTCAGTAAGCTTATGTTGCCCTTTTGAGCCCAAGAAATCATCTTGGCAACTTGATCATCTCATCCTTATCATTCATCCTTATCATTTGTGCACAATATTGGAGAGCCATCCACATCCAGCAATCAAAGGAGCACATCAAGTGGAGCATTATCAAGGGGTGCCTTCACTTCATCAAGCTCAATCCGAAGGAGAAGGTAAAATAGCAAGGTGAAATGGTCTTTTTATGATATTTTAGCATTCTGCATGTTTATTTTGTTATGTTTTGATCATTTTACCTTTCAAATCTATTTTTCCCTCTTCAACTGTATAAAACAATAAGAAACATGATAAACATATTCAGCTATATCATTTTTTATAAATATTTTAATGGCCACCATGCAAAGGTTCCCTCTTTCTCTTTCAGATGGATGGCTCCATCTATTTTGTCTTCATAAGGAAGAGGTATGTTACTTGTTACCATTAAAATGTTCACATTTGCATCGCCTGTTCCTTTTAAGTTTACTCCATGTAGAATAGATAGGGAGTGAATCCTCCCAATGCCAACAACAATACTAACAAATGGATCCAACAACCTAAGTTTATCACCGTCATTTAATTTATCAGTACGTTTCTACAAAAAGAAAAAATAACACGTTATATTAATACATATGTAATGATTACCCTTATTTGCATAATAAAACAAGCATTAATTTAATAGTATGTGTGTTAAAATAACTACAAAAATAAAATTTCAAAAAAATTGCAATGATTCTATAGCTGAAAAAATAGACATCTAGCCAACCAAAGTTATGAATTTAGTATAATAGTCATACAATTATAAGAAATACTGCAATGTCGGTCAAAGTAGTTTTTTGCACACATTTTATTATATTATTCTACATAAAATTCTGATTACATATGTTATTTCATGTCATAGACTTAGTGCTAAGTTATGAAACCTATTGGGTTGGATGGATGCGTGAATCCACTTTATTTTGGCTTTTGAATCACCTAATTCCATTAAGTATTGGCTGAGATATTCACATTTTAGAGGAAGACTGTCAAAACCCTCATTAGGGTATCCTGAGAGGCATTAAAATGTAATGAAAAAAGCCTTTCGATGAAAGAGAGATGTCAAGGAAATCAAAAAGGAACCTAGTGACACTAAAGTTTCATTGAAAACCCAACATTGATGAAAAGAACAATGATCTTGCCTCAGCAAAAAATTTTGATGAAAGGACAATATCGAAAGAATCAAATGAACTCTTGGTGAAGGCAAAGTTTCATTGAAATATGTATTGCGATGGAATCATGCCAAATTTCATCGAAAGGAACTCATCTATAAAACAAGGGTTTCGATGAATGGGATAAACAACTTATCGAAGTAGCACATTCCATCAAAATGAAAAGAAAATGACACAAGCACATTAGCTTGACCCTCAAAGTATCTATTGAAAGATCAAGTTCCATTGAAGTATCTGGTTTGATGAAAATGGGCATGGTCTCATAGTGATGGTCTCATCGATGAAAAAGACATGTAGGTGAAATCCCAAAAGCATATGTTGAAGCATGAGACTCATCAAAGTGGATTTGAAGTGGGACCCTCTAGCCGGAGTCATAAATCAATGAAATGGAATGAGATCTCCTCAAAGTAATAGGGGTTTTGATGAAAACAAGCTATTGAGTAAATAATTAGAGTGCATGGCGAAACGAGACCTTTCATAGAAAATCCAATATTGATGAATTCAATGGATAACTCATTGAAATATGGTTGTCAATAGAAAATGCATATCGATAAAAGGTGAAAACACTTGAGCGAAGATAGAGTTTCTGTTAGGATAACCAATGAACAACTGAGAGAGGGGGGGGGGGGGGTGAATCAGTTGTTAGCAAATTATATCAATTAATCCACTTTACAACCTTAAACTGGAGCACATAAACATTAAGTATCAGAATAGCAGAAATAGATACTGGTAGAAATAGATACCGATAAGCAATACAACTTAAGAATGAAATAAATAATCAACACAATGCAACCATACCACATAACACCATGATTTATACATGGAAAACCTGGTAAAGGGAAAAACCACGGTGGGAAACCTACCCATAGTTAGATGATACTTCTCCAGAAAATATGTGATACAACGACGGGCCTGCACATGCAGGAAGGCACACTGCCTAGAGCATACTGCTCATTACAAAAGAGTCTCACTGACTATAGAGAGGTTAAAACCACCTCAAGATAATTGGACAACAATCCAGTAGAGTGAACTGCCAGAGATAAGACTTATTGTAAAAGCTTTAACAGGCTTGGCTCCTAATAGGGTGAACTTTAGAAGAGTTCATATAGCTATCTTGTGAGTCTCATCTCACCATGGTTTTTACCTATTTGGGTTTTCCACATATAAACATTTGTGTCATGTGGTGAATTTTTTTGTGGTTATGATCTTATTTGTTGATTTGATTAGCTACTTAAATATTCTGATAAGGCACGATAACCAGAATCATTGAGAGATGAAGTATGTTGATGTTTACAAGTTGAATGATGTTTACTATTAAGTTGGTATAACAATTAACTAGTTGATGTTGAGTATTCTTATGAGTATTGATCTTGACAGTGAAAGTTTACTTTGTGTGATTGAATTTGAATTTGGGAAGTTTGTATCAGTTTTTCAGTTTACTGATTCACCCCCACTCTCAGTAATCTACCAGATACTTATTCTTTCATCATACCATCAATTCGTATCAGAGCATCTTAGGTCCTCTTAAATATAAATGCCTAAACAACTTGAGGAAAAAATCTTGTAGATCATGATGAAGAACAAATGTTTCAAGTTCAATAAAGATAACTATAGGATATGGAGCATTTGAATGAAGATTTACATCAAGAGTCTAGGAAGTCAGTATTGGGATCATGTATAAACTCAGTATGTTGCACCTTCTGGAACTATGACTGATGATCGGAAGAAAGAACAACAAGAAAATCATCAAGCACTGGAGGCTATTATCAGTTCCCTATCAGATGCTGAATATGTAGATGTTCATGGTCTTGAAACTGCATATGAAGTATGGAAAAGACTTGAAGAGATTTATAGTGGTGATGAACATGTTTAGATTGCTAAAGAAGAGATCCTAAGAGGAAATTTTGATGACATGAGAATGTCCAAAGGTGAGAATATCCAGCAGTATGGTAAAAGGATAATAGAGACAGTTGGTGAAATAAAGAGTGCAGAGGGAAAGTGGAAGATGCCATAGTAATCAGTAAGGTACAAAGAACCCTACTACCGGTCTATGCTATCTGAGTTGCAGCTATTCAGGAGCTGAAGTCCATTGACAAAACTAAGGTAACTCTTGACTCTATCATTGGCAAACTTACTGCTTTTTAATTAAACGGTTATGATGGTAGTGTACAAAAATCAGAATCTGCATTCAAAGATTCTATTTCTAACCCATCTGTGAGAAAAAGAAGAGATACTTGTAATGGCTATGAATCTAGATCTAGCAGAGATGTTGATGATGAAGACAGTTTAGTGGAACTTGAAGCATTGTTGGAAAAACAACTACCTAGAGGCACTGGGAAATACAAAGGTAAACTACCTCTAAAATCAGTTCTAAGAGATTTCCATAATCCATCATATAATCAAGAGAGCATACTAGATTCGATTGTGTAAACTACCTCTTAAATGTTTTGCATGCAACAAGATTGGTCGTATAGCAGCTAATTGTCCTAATGGTGAAAATGAACACAAGAGAGACAAATTCAAGAAGTAAGAGAGACAAATTCAAGAAGTATAAGGGTAAAGGAAAGAGAGATTGTCTTATAGTGGTTGATAGTGGTATCACTGATGAAGAATCTAATGATGATGCTAGTGAAGATATTATGTTTGTAGCAATTAAGGAAGAGATATTAGATCAGAAGGCATTAGTGTCCAGGATGGATAACTTTGATGATTGGATCATTAATAGTGGTTGTTCACATCATATGACTAGTGATCAGAGCAAATTTATTTCCTTGAAGGATTTTGATGGTGGTGTTGTCAAATTTGGCAATGAATCACTGTGTATGATTAAAGGTAATGGAGTTATTTCTCTTAATGGGAAGAGAAGTGCTGACGATGTCTATTATGTTGAAGGTATAAAGCTCAATCTTCTGAGTGCAGTGCAACTTAATGACAAAGGATACCCAATGGAGTTTAGAAATGGTATATGTAAAATCTTTGACAACAAAGGTGAATTGATTGCAACCAAGAAAAAAACCAGAGGTAATCTATTTCATCTTAATCCTAAAGTTAGCAATTGTTTGATTGCAAAAATAGATGATTGTTGGATTTGGCATAGGAGATTTTATCATATAAACTTTAATAACATTGTTAAAGTGATAAAGTCCAAGACAGTAAGAGATTTTCCCCAGCTAGACAAACTAGCTAATTCTCTTTGTAAATAATGTCAGTTAGGAAAGATGACTTCTTCAACTTTCAAGAGCAAGTCCTTCTCAGCAGAGCACTTGTTAGATTTGGTTCATACAGATCTATGTGGACCAATAAAAACAAGAAGCATTCAAGGTGATAGATATTTCATGATCTTCACTAATGATTGTTCAAGGATGATGTGGGTCACATTCTTGAAGGGTAAGAATGAAGCTTTTGGTAAGTTCAAGGCATTCATGGCCTTAGCTGAGAAAGAGTGGCAAAAAGATAAAATGTTTGAGAACATATAAAGGCAATGAATTTACTTCTATTGAATTCACTAAGTACTGTGATGAGAACGATATCAAGTAGTATCTTTTTGCACCAAGGACACCACAACAAAATGGTATAGTAGAGAGGAACAACTAGTCAGTGGTTGAAGTTGCTAGGACAATGTTGATACAAGGAGGTGTAGCGAAAACATTTTGGAAAGAAGTTTTAAGTACAACTGTCTACACAATGAACCAAGTTCTAGTGAAAAGAGGTAAAGACAAGACCCCTTATGAATATTGGTATGGAAGATCACCTGATGTTAGCTATTTTTAGATATTTGGTAGCAAATTTTTCTATTAAGAGAGGTGATTACATAAGCAAGTTTGAAGCTAAGAGTGATGAAGGCATATTTCTTGGCTATTCCACCAAGAGTAAGGCCTACAAATGCTTCAACAACCACACACAAATAATTGTTGAGAGTGTTGATGTTCATGTAGATAAATATCCTGAAGTCTAAGAGGGAACCAACTTAGAGAAAAAGGATGAAGATCCTTGCATTTTTCTTTTGGAACCTGAAACTATTAAATCAGAAACTGGTAAAGCAAATTATGATGCACTTATTCAATCAGAACAAATAAATTTAGAAGAAGATGATAATAAAGAAGTTGAACCTGAAGAGAATGATCATGTTATTCCTAGATATGTGAGACTGAATCACAATCCGAAGTATATTATTGGGGATAAAGATGTTGGAGTACTAACTAGAAGGAGAATAAGAGAGAACTCTTGCATCATCTCCACCATTGAACCAATAAGTGCTAAGGAGGCATTTGGTGATGATCATTAGGTTAAAGCTATGGAGGAGGAATTGGATCAAATTGAGAAGAACAACACTTGGACCTTGGTATCCCGATCGGTAAATAAGAATGTTATAGGTACTAAATGGGTGTTCAAAAATAAGTTAAATGAAGATGGTGTTGTAATTCGCAACAAGACAAGATTAGTCTGCAAGGGTTATGCACAAAAAGAAGGAGAATATTATGGCAGAAATTTTGCACCAATAGAAATACTGGAAGGTGTTAGAAATTTACTTGCATTTGCAGCCCATAAGAAGTTCAAGGTATACCAGATGGATGTTAAGTCTACATTTTTTAATGGGATATTGGAAGAAGAGGTATACATAGAGAAACTAGATGGTTATGCTTTGACAAATGAGAAAGACATGGTATGCAAATTGCATAAAGATTTGTATGGATTAAAGCAAACACCCAAAGCATGTAATGAAAGGCTTCATACACATCTGATGAAGATAGGCTTTGCAAGAACCAGTGATGATAGTAATATTTATCTCAAGACTGAAGGAGATGAAATACTAGTCAGTAAAGTATTTGTTGATGACATTATTTCTGGAGGTAATGATGTCATGAGCAACACTTTTGCAAATGAAATGAAAAATTAATTTGAAATGTCTTTAGTAGGGGAAATACAAAATTTCATAGGCTTGCAAATACAACAAATGAAGAATGGTATTTTCATTAGACAATCTAAGTATGTGAAAGAGGTTTTGAAGACTTTTGGCAAGAGTGACTATAAACTAGTTGGAACTCCAATGGTTATAGGTTGTAAGTTATCCAAGGTAGATGAATCTAAGTATGTTGATGAAAAGGAATACAGGTCAATGATTAGCAAATTACACTATGTTGTTCATAGCAGACCGAATATTGCCCATGCAGTTGGTATAGTTGCTAGATTTTAGAAGAATCCAAAGGAAACACATCTGATAGCAACCAAAAGAATGTTTAGATATCTGAAAGGTATAGTTGACTATAGATTATGGTATCCATATGGAGGAAACTTTGATTTGAAAGTGTACACAAATGCTGATTGGGCAGGAAATGTTGATGACAAGAAAAGCACTACTGATGGAGCATTTTTTCTTGGAGGAAGGCTTTTTTTGTGGAGTAGTAAGAAGCAGAGTTGTACTTCACAATCTACTGTTGAAGCTGAGTATGCTATAGCTTATATGAATTGCACACATGCCATTTGGATGAAACACATTTTGGAAGGTTTCAAGATGAAAATCTTAGAACCTATAAATATTTTATGTGATAATACAAGTGCCATAAATATTTCTAAGAATCCTATTTTTCATGCTCGAACCAAGCACATTGAATTGAAGTATCACTTTTTGAGGAAAAAAGTTCAAAGTAAAGATGTTATCTTAGAGCATGTTTTTACCAAGGAGTAGCTTGCAGATATTTTTACCAAACCTCTACCTAAGACTACATTTAAGTATCTTAGATGTCAACTAGGGGTTGTTCTCCTTCATGAAGTTAGTTGAGCATGATGTTGATTGCATTAGTCCTTGAATCACTTGCAAAATATTAGAAGAATTGATGTAGGAGTGGATGTATTCCACAAGGGGAGCATCCAATTGTAGTATGTTGTTGATGCACAGTGTTAATTACATGTTTTACTTTCAATTAGGCATTACTGTCAAAGAGGGAGAAGAATTATGTGATTAGCAAGGGAAACCAGTGACAAGTTGAAGATAGACAGAGAATGGTGAATACCTGGTAATGCAAACTAGGATTCTGATTCACTAATCATAGCAGCAATGAGAGGCGTTGATATTTGTATTTCCATCAATGCTAAAGAAGGAGATTGTTGGTATTTGCATGAAGATTGCATTAATGATATGTTATGTTGTCATTGATGTCAATTGAACCGATAATGGTATTTATAATACTATTGATATTGTCTTGTAACCGGTAGGAAGAGCTTTTAGAAAGATGTTGTAAACCAATATGTAAGTATGTGAGTTGAACCAGTAAACCAGTGTATAAGGTTAAAACCTTTCTATGCAATGTAACCGGTAAACCCTAACCGATCAAGTATGTTGGTTTAAGATCTAATGATGAGCGGTAATGATGGTGACATGTGTGGTCATTGTATGAAGATAAGTTCAGATTGTTTTGGCGCGTTTGTTTATTTATTTGATTGTCTCGGGAATGAGCAAAGTGGATTGCATCTAATGCAAACTGCATGATGAGTTACAAGAAAGTGGATTGCATCTAATGCAAAGCGCATGATGAGTTACAAGTCTGATGAAGCAGTGATCATGAAGCGGTTGGAATTTTCTTGAAGAATGTGTATAGATTGCTATGTAAATCCAATGGTCACACTTGTACTAACTTGTTTGTAATCTCTATGAGGGAATTAGGTTTTTGGTGTGTTAGAGACCTAATTGATTTGTATCAAAGGTCGATGAAGTTGTTTGTAAAAGTTGTTGGCAAGGTGCTAGCTGAAATTAGTTGAGTGTGTGGTTCCCTAACCGTAGAATGAATCTGCAGTTTGAGTAAAGGTAGATTGAAGCTTAAAAGGATTTGATCAAGCAAATGTAGTTTTATTCAGACAAATAAAGAAAACTTATTGTTTTCTTATAGTTACAATAGAATTGAAATCCCCTAACAGAGTAAGCTCTAACAAGCTTGGTTACTTCTTAAATCCTCTAACAAGGTGGTCCATTAGCGTTGGATTCTCAAACCCTCTACTGAGGTTACTCCTAGCAGGGTATTTTCTTTTTATCAAGGCATTTTATAAAATCTCTTAACTGGGTGATTCCTAATAGAATAGGTTCTTAACAGGACTTATTGTAAGATCTTTAATAGGCTTGGCTCCTAACAGGGCAAACTTCAGAAGAGTTCAGATAGCTATCTTGTGAGTCTCATCTCACCATGGTTTTTACCTATTTGGGTTTTCCACGTATAAACATTTGTGTCATGTGGTGAATGTTTTTGTAGTTATGATCTTATTTGTTGATTTGATTAACTACTTAAATATTTTGATAAGGCATGATAACCAGAATCATTGAGAGATGAAATATGTTGATGTTTACAAGTTGAATGATGTTTACTGTTAAGTTGGTATAACAGTTAACTGGTTGATGTTGAGTATTCTTATGAGTATTTATATTGACAGTGAAAGTTTACTTTATGTGATTGAATTTGAGTTTGGTAAATTTATATCAATTTTCAAGTTTACTGATTCATCCCCCTCCTCAGTATTCTACTAGATACTTATTCTTTCATCATACCATTGTTGGCTAAGCTCAACACTAGAGGCCTTTAACCTCTTACATAAACCCAACTCGATAACCTATGATTGACTAAATCTCCTTTGCATATGATATTTCATTTCATGACCACAACACACTTATTTCATTCTCATTCCATACCCATGATCTACAATGACATCTTACATCATTTATACAAACCCTAAGGCCTAAACCAATTAGGTTGGTGATCTAAAATATATTACAATAAGATCATTACATATATACATATTAAAATGATATTGCATGTCGGCTTAGACCAAAACAATAATAAGCAATCCATAAAACATCCTGGTAACATGTAGAGAACACATTAACATGATATCAGTCCATAACCTAGATAGGTACCAGACCTAACCTGGGTCCACCACGCCAAAGTGATGTCTTCAATCAGTTAAGGCATGATCAGGGATCACCTTCTACATCCCGAATTCCATCTAAAAGCTACACCAACACCACTTATGTATCCTGTCAAGAATTCTCAGTAAAAGCTCTACTGGTTAAACCTTAAACCCATGCTGGTAAGGGTTTACAAGAGTGTATGATAGAATTTGATCACCAAGTCAATACCAATTGACCAAAACATGCTCTAGAAGCATGGAACACATGAAACCAAACATACTCCATTGATCCAAACATGTCGAAAGTGTCCAACAGATAGTCTCTTCTATCGATAATACTAGATCTTCTGTCGGTAATAGTAGATCTTATGTCGGTAACACTAGTGTCGGTAGCCAACCATAATAGCTAGTGTTGACATTAATGACAAAACATCAATGCAACACATATTCAATCCTTCCATAATGCCAACAATATCCCCCTTTGACATTGATGGCAACACTAGATGTGAAAAACATCTAAGTACCAAGAAATGCCAAAAAAGTCTCCCCCAATGGAAGACAACCAACAATCTGCCACTTAAATATATAGCAATGAGGTTTTGAAACAAATACAAAAACTCCCCCTATGAATAATATCTTTGTAAATCTCTGAACAACTCCTTAAGTTTCCTTTTTCACATCAATATCTCTCCCCCTTTGGCATCAATTCTATAAATCTAACAAAAAATATCAAAGCAAGAATGTAAGCCTCTGAATCTCAAATCTGACTACCCCCCCTGAGTAGTAGCACCGCACATTAGTGCCAGAATGAATAGTATCTCTGATAATGCATTCTGGATCGATGCCAAACCACATCAATCATGTCTCTGTCGAAGGGGCAGAAACCCCTAACCTATCTCTCAAATACTCAAATGATTCCTTAGATAGTAGTTTAGTGAATATATCTATAATATGTTCTTTAGTGTTCATATAAACCAATTTGACTTCCTTTTCTTCCACCTTGTCCTTTAGAAAGTTATATTTTATTGATATGTGCTTAGTCTTAGAGTGAAATACTGGATTCTTAGATATGTCAATAGCTGTAGACTTACCAAATAGATAACTACCAGTTCACTACATTTTACCTTGATATCCTTCAACATTTTCTTCATCCACAAGACTTGAGTGCAATTGGTTGCTGTTGCAACATATTTAGCTTCTGTAGTAGATAAAGAAATGCATGACTTTTTTTGCTGATCCATGAAACCAATTACTTTCCAAGAAAGAAAGCTCCACCAAAAGTGCTCTTCCTCTCATCAATATCTCCTGCCCAATCTAAATCTATATATGCACATAAAGTGAAGTTATCATCTCTACAACACCATAAGCCATATTATGTTGTTCCTTGCAAATACCAAAATATCCTCTTTACTTCACATTCATGATTTTCTTTAGGATTACATTGATATCTTGAAACAATTCTTACTGCATTCATAATATATGGTCTAGTCTGAGTTAGATATAACAAGCCACCAATCATAGACTTATACCTTGTCGGATTTACCAGTGCTGATATGTCTTTGATAGATAATTTCTCACTTGTCACCATAGGAGTACTTACGGGTTTGGAATTATCCATAACAAAAAATTTCAACAATTCTCTTAGATACTTAGTTTGATAGATAAAAATGCCTTTGCCAGTTTGAGTAATCTGCAAACCTTAGAAAAATATCATCTCACCAATCATGGACATTTCAAATTTATTCTTCATATTGTTAGAAAATTCCATTCACGATTTATCTTCTCCAAAAATGATATCATCAACAAATACTTCAATAATTAGAATATCATCATTAGTGATTTTATAATATAAATTACTATCAGCACTACCTTTAGTAAAGCCAAGCTTCAAAAGATATTTATCAAATCTTGCATACCAAGCTCTAGGAGTTTGTTTCAGTCCATATAAAGCTTTCCTTAATCTACAAACCATATCTTTATCATCTTTCAATGAAAATCCATTAGGCTGCTCAATGTACACTTCTTCCTCTGGTTCACCATTCAAAAATGCACATTTAACATCCATTTAATAGACCTTATAGTTCTTATGAGCTGCATAGGCAAGAAATAGTCTAACAACTTCAATTCTAGCTACAGGTGCAAATGTCTCACCATAATCAATTCCTTCCATTTGAGACAAACTAATCTAGTCTTGAATCTTACAACTTGACCATCCTCATTTAGTTTATTCCTAAAAACCCATTTAGTTCCAATAACATTCTTATTTTTAGGCCGGGGAACTAAAGTCCAAGTCTCATTCTTCTCTATCTGATCTAATTCATGTTACATAGCCTTTAACCAATGTTTATCTTTACAAGCTTCAATAACAGATGTTGGTTCAATTTGAGAAATAAGACATACCTCTTCATTTGCTAGTCTCCTTTTTGTCATAACTCCCTTGTTCTTATCTCCAATGATTTGATCTTCAGAATGATTTAATCTTACATACCTTGGTGTCTTTTGAACTTTAGGTTCACTGATCTGATCATTAGTCACAATTGAATTTTTTGATTGTGTCAGTGTAACAATGTCAGTGTCCTATACCGATTGAGGCATTGTCGGTTCAATTATGATCATTTCCACTGTCGATTCCTGGTTTCACCTTTGATGTGAACTTTGTTGAATGTGTAGATTGATGTACTCACTACTCCTCTCAGTAGATGTGAGGCAATTTGGATTCCATTGTCATGGTTCTTGCTGCATCAAAAATGGTTTTGTTCTTCCTTTCCACTATTTGATTTTGTTGAGGAGTCCTAGGTGCAGATAATTGTCTCCTAATCCCATTTTTTTCATAGTAACTATTAAATTCATGAGAAGTGAACTTGCCGCCTTGATCTGATCTTAGACATTTGATTTTCAATCCAGTTTCAATTTCTACCTTAGTTTTAAAGATCACGAATTTCTCAAAAGCTTCAGAATTCTCCCTATGAAAAGTCACCCACAACATTCTAGAATAATCATCAATTATTAGCATGAAGTACCTATCACCTTGAAAGATTCTAGTCCTTGTTGGACCACATAAATTAGTGTGAATCAAATCAAGTACATCATTAAATTTATCTTGTATGCTCTTAAAAGTAGTTCTTGCTTGCTTTCCCAATTGGCATTCCTTACATACCAGATTATGAGGCTTCATAATCTTAGGTATATCTCTAACTACCTTTGTTGAATTGATCTTGACAATGCAATCAAAATTAACATGACACAACATTTTATGCCATAACCAACTCTCATCAATATGAGCAATCAAACATGTCTTATTATCAATGTTCAAGTGAAAGAGATTACCTCTAGTCTAAGTATTGGTAGCAATCTCCAAACCAGTCTTGTTAATGATTTTGCATTTTCTATCCTTGAATTGAAGTTGGAATCCCTTGTCCACCAATTGACCAACACTCAAAATATTATGTTTTAAACCTTCTACATAATAGAAATTATCAATATTATGCTTTCCATCTAGAGAAATAATATCTCTACCTTTGATCATACATGCTTTGTCATCTCCAAATCTGACTTGACTGCCATTCTATTCTTCCAGGGACAAAATTTTTCTTTTATCTCCAGTCATATGATGTGAGCATCCACTATCAATTACCCATTCATCCTTGTCTTCAACTTTTGCTGCTAGGGACTTCTCTTCATTCTTGATAGCCAGTTCTGATTCATCTTCCTTTAAGGCATAGAACACCCATTCCTTTGCATTGCTGGATCCACTAGAAGAGTTTGTTGTTGTTTCATCCTTAGAGTCATCACTTACTCCTTCCTCATCTTCTATGTAGCATTGCTTACTTTTATTGAATTTATATCTATTTTGATTAGGCTTAAATGATTTCTTAACTCTCTCTTCAAATCTTGCATTCCTTTCAGGACATCTAGATGCAAAATGACCAATCTTATTACATCCAAAACATTTAAAAGGTGATTTTCCTTCATACTTACTTCTTGCCAGTCCTTTAGGTACTCTTCTAGAAAATAAGGCTTCAAGTTGCTCAAATTCTTCATCCTCTTTCCTAATCTCTTCCAATTCTTTTTCATATAGGCCTTTCCAATCATTATTGTTGGTAGATGATGATGATGCATGAAAAGAAGGTTCAGATTTTGCAGCTCTAGAAGGTCCAAATTCTTCGAGCTCAAATGCAGATAATTTCCCAATCAAAATGTCTTTGTTAACTGAAGTGTTTTCCATTGTTCTCAACTCATAAATTGTAGTTGCCTTCATCTTGTAAGCTGGTGGAAGGGCTCTCAAGAATTTGGAAACTATTTCATCTTCACTCAGAGATCCTCCACAACATTGAATTCCCATGACAATCTCATTTAATCTTTCCATAAATGTAGCAATTCTTTCATTATCTTCCATCTTCAAGTTTTTATACCTTACCCAATAACCATCAAGTTTAGCAATTTTGATAGTAGGGTCACCTTCATTCAAAGTTTTCAATTTATCCCACATAACCTTTGGTGATGATTTATAAGTCAATCCCATGATTTACTAATCAGTAAGTGCACACAAGAGGGCTTCTCTAGCTCTTCAATCATTTTCAATATTCTTGTCCAGGTCTACAAGAACAGGATTGCCAGATGCTAGATCATAAGGTGTATATCCTTTCTTAGTGATCTCCCAAATATTCTTGCCAAGACATCTAAGATGAGTCTCTATTCATATTTTCCATATCCCATAATTTGTTCCATTAGGCTTAGGGATTTCTCTTCTGAAAATAGTTGTCGGTGGATTAGAAGTGTTAGCTGCCAGAGGATCTACCTCAAGCAGTTAGGACCAAAGATCTGATACCAATTGTTAGGATAACTAGTGAACAACTGAGGAGGGGGGTGAATAAGTTGTTAACATGTTATATCAGTTAATCCACTTTACAACCTTAAAATAGAGCACATAAATATTAAGTACTGAAATAGCAAAAATAGATACCAGTAGAAATAGATACTGGTAAGCAATACAACTTAAGAATGAAATAGATAATCAACACAATGCAACCATGCCACATAACACCATGATTTGTATGTGGAAAACCTGGTAAAGGAAAAAACCATGGTGTGAAGCCTACCCACAGTCAGATGATACTTCTACAGAAAGTATGTGATACAATGAGGGGCCTACACATGCAGGAAGGCACACTACCTAGAGCATACTTCTCATTACAAAAAAGTCTCACTGACTACAAAGAGGTTAAAACCACCTCAATATAATTGGACAACAATCCAGTAGAGTGAAATTCTAGAGATAAAATCTACCGTGCTTGATTACAGTCTCAGTTAAGCTCAACACCGAAGGCCTTTAACCTCTTACATAAACCCAACTCAATCACCTATGATCATCCAAATATCCTTTGCATATGATATTTCATTTCATGACCATGACATACTTATTTCATTCCCATTACATACACATGATCTACAATGAGATCTTACATCATTTATACAAACCATAAGGCCTAAACCAATTAGGTCAGACATCTAAAAGATATTACAATAAGATCATTACATATATCCATATTACAATGATATGCCATGTCGGCTTAGACCAACACAATAATAACCAATCCATAAAACATCTTGGTAATGTGTAGAGAACATGTTAACATGATACCAGTCCATAACCTAGTTAGGTACCAGACCTAATATGGATCAACCATGCCAAAGTGATGTCTTCAATTAGTTGAGGAATGATCATGGATCACCTTCTACATCCTAAATTCCATCTAGAAGTGGCACCAACACCACTTATGCATCCTGTCAAGAATTCTTAGTAAAAGATTTGTCAGTTAAACCTTAAACCCATGTCACTAAGGGTTGACAAGAGTGTATGATAGCATCTGATCACCGATTCAATACCAACTGACCAAAACATGCTCTAGAAGCATGTAACACATGACACCAAACATACTCCATTGATCCAAACATGCCGAAAGTGTCCAACATATAGTCTCTTCTACCGGTAACAGTAGATCTTCTATCGGTAACAATAGTGTCAATAGCCAACCATAACAACTAGTGTTGACATTAATGACAAAACATCAATGAAACACATAATCAATCCTTCCATAATGTCAACAGTTTCATTGAAACAAAATAAATAGTGCTTGGTCTATACTGAAGATGGGCATCGATGAAACTAGGGCGGCAAAGAAAATGAAAAGAAAGTCATCAAAGGGGTATGTTTCATCGAAATAATATTTAAAGGGCTATGATATAAATCTAAAGGATTAAATGAAAAGAATTTCCTTTGGGAAATGTGGCATGCTCATGCATCAAAAGGTAGAAATCGGCAAAAAAGCACAATCAATCTACCAAAAAATATTACATGAATCCAAATGAGTCACATCATCATAAATTCAAAATGCATTTCTTAATGACCATTGCAATACCAGAAGTAATCAAACTACTTGGATACCGAAATTATTTTGGCGGATAAATTCGTCAAGGAAAGAAGGAACTAGTACAGCAGGGGTTACAAAATTCTTCACAGAAAGAAGTAAAAACTATAAATGCTTCTCAAAATTTCTTGTCTTCTTTTGAATTGAACATAAAGATGGAAGCTTCATCATCTAGGAAAGCTAGAACAAAGAGCCTCACCTTCCTGGAACCAAAGAAGAAAAGCTAAATCGACAAAAAAAGGAAGGTTGGTCCTTAGACAAGGACATAATAGACCAATTCCCTCTCTCAAGTCATCGATCTAGAAAGATTAAGATAGATGATGAGTGATTGGAAGATAGATTTGAAAAATTAGGGGACATTTGGACAAAGATTCGAGGGCGTGAATTGTTCATTTTCAGCTATGCTAGAAGGTTTGCAGTAGAACCAATGTGCAATATTTGGAAGCTGAATCTAGGGAGACTTGTCGTTCCCAATGTATTTGTGAATGTAGAGCTGATAACAACATTGGTAGATAGGTATGACCCACAAACGCAAACCATATGTGACTATAAAGGGAACCGCCTATTGCCAATTACTAAAGAGTACATTAATCAAGTTTTTGGTCTTGAATGGGGGCATGAGGATGAAGTTGACGTCAAAAATCTGGTGGATGAGTATTTAAACATGGAGAGAATGTATAAATGATGGAGACTCCTACCACATAGAGAAAAGACCGAAGGAGCTATGACTTTGTTTGCAGATACAAACAAAATCCCATTTGATGTTAACTTGTTTCCTCCCTACTTTAAGTCCACCTATTATTGTACTGTACAAGTGTTTGACATGGAAGCCTCCCCATTAATGGACATTGTTGCTATGGTGATTTGTGCCGACATCCAATCAAAAGACCTAAGGACCTTTGATTATGATTCTTACTTAGCTCATGCCATGAACCATGGGTTAGAAAAATTAAAGGGAGACAGGGTTAATGTGAATTTCAGATACTACTCTCACCTTATGCATATGTTGGTCAAGATATAGAGCTGTAGACTCAAGGTTTGTCCATTAGGGAGAATGATAGAGCATGAATTCACAAGCTAGTGCAATTATTGTTATCAACCTAGGACCAAAGATACATTAACACCTAGTACATGCACTTTGAAGAACATTTTGTGAAACCATTATACAAATTTTTTGGACATCCATGTGATTTTTCACTTTGCCCTCAGGTTAAGAAATTCCTTTGATCTAAAGTTTTTTATGAAGAAAGCCACATTACCCATAACTGGGGGGATTGGTACTGTTTCTTGGATTACACACAGATTAGGGTGTATGGGTTCGAGGGAGAACCTTAATTATTGCTTATGACTATCCCAGATAGAATTGCTTATTTGGAAATCATTAGGCAATTGTCTATAGCTAGTGCCAAAAATCTTACAGATCACGGGAAGCAGTCAATTGTGCCTGGTTGGTTGTCCTTTTCTAGTTTTCTTGTTAAGATTTCAAAAATTTATGGTTTACTGCAAAATAAGTTAGAATATTTCCACCTTGTGAAAGGAGATCCCAAACCCAACTTTGATCTACAAGGATATATACGGGGGGCTAGAGTGTCACAGAGATTGAAAGCCATAGAACATGTGCCATTAATGATTGATGAATTCATCAGGAATGTGGAAAGGGAGGAAGCAATCAAGAAGAGGTTGAGACACGATAAGGTAGCTAAAGCATATGAATGGAAATTGAGGAGGGGCAAGATCAATGAAGAAATCCTGGAAGAATTGAGGACCCTGTGGCCAAAGCGAACAAACTAATGTCTCATAAATTAGAGATTATAGATAATGTGCCATTGTATGTCTTTAGAGAAAGTATTAAAGATCCTAGGGAGCCTACTCCCATTGCCTACTTATCCCCTGAATCCACTGCTAAATTTGTTAACGTAGAAGAATATGCGCCACCCCAAGGGTTTGGACTTGATAACCACATGCATCTAGCAACAAGAAAACCCTACAAGATGGAAATTGATGATGTTAGAATCCTCAAGCATGAGGAATTTGTTTTAGATTAGGAGTTTATTAACACTCTTGAGTTTCAAACCTTCTTATATCAATACAAAGGTAGGATGATCAGGCAACAGATGGGAAACATGATAGAGGAAGAGACTCTAGGAATGTTGTAGGAGGAAATCAATGTTGAGAAAAGAGAATTGACCCCTGAAAGAGGAAGACAACTCCTCAAGGACACTGGTGTGATAATTTACCTTCGGTGGGAAATGAAAGATGCTACTATGTTTGATAGCTTCAGGAAAAAGTAGCACAATGATAAGTAATTATTACCAGAGGAGGTTGATAGGATATTTATAGGTTCAAGGTATGATCCAGAGTAGAAGGCCTTATTTCTATGGGCTCTATATCCAAGAGGCAAGAGATCTCTGTTGGTAGACACATATGAAACATTTGACCACCTCATGATCCATCAAGTTGGAAAAATAGACCCTAGGATCATTGTCCAGTTAAACCTTGATGTTGTGAAGATAAACAAAGAACAAGTTGAGTTCTTGGTCAGGGAAAACCAAATTGTCAAAGGCCTTTATGGGAAAATGCAAGAAGAGAAACAATATTGGTAGGATAAGGCATTACAGTTGGAATCGGCCCCAAGGATTACAGAGGTTGAAGTTGTTACTTATGAAACTAATAAAGATATACTTGAAACAAACCAGGACATGGCATATTTGAGGTATAAGAGAGAGAAAGGAATAGATTTGTCAAAGTTGCACAGGCTCGCACTGTCAATCTTGTTGATGACATAGTTGATGCTCATTTTAAGGTTATGCTAAATTATTATGAAGACTTCTGGAAGATGCACATTGGTGCCATCAAAGAATACATAGAGAATATGAGGTTGCATGAATGGATCCAAGAGATCATAACCACTCACAACTCTATGAATCCAGAGGATAAGAATGAAGTAGATACCTTGTTGAAGGCACACAATGACTTCAGGGACAAGTTGAAAAATGCCATCCAATTCCTGAAGAATGAATAATCGATCTAATTGCCAGTCGTGTTCTATGATGGTGAACTCATGTCGTTGGGAGACTGGCAACTTGAATTAACAAGTTTCATGAGAAGAGCTAGAAGAAGAGTCAATGAGGATGGGCATCTAGCTCCATATGTGATCAAGATGATAGAGAGATCCTATAACATGGAGAGTGTAATGACAAAATGGACCTTAGAATTCTAGTGTTACCAAGATGATGAATATAACAATCATATTGGCATACTTAATTTGTTTATGTTTAAGTTTAACAAATGATAGTTGTTTAGTTCAAAAGGGGTGCACCCCTTCATTTCAAAAGATTCGCGATTCTCATATATATGAGAAGGTTTTGTAATACTAGTCATCATGAGATAGTTTTAGATCTCTTCAATGATTTATCAAGACTTTGTCAATGCAATACAATAAACTTTTCTCTAATTTATGCAAGTTGTAGAACATATTGTCATGGGTATCAATTCCTTGTGATGATATCTATAATAGATTAGGTTGCTTGAATTTCTTGGTGTGGAACGCTGGTAAATGTTATCTTTAATTTGATTAAATATTTAATTTGATCATCAAAAGTATGTTGGCACAAAAGAAAAAATAAGTACTAAAAGACAAAAGAAAAGTAAATGTTTCATAGCATTGACCTCAAGTTTAGCACAACTACTACTATTAATATCATTCACATACTCCTTGAATTCATCATCATCACTATCAATGTTGGCAACTCTATTGGCATCAAGGTGTTTTTTGGTTTTTTGTTTCTTTGGTAAAATTTATCTGCATGTAGTTTAACCATCAAGCAACAAAAAATATCCATATGATGAGTAATTCATTTAAAAAATAGTCAACAAAAGGCAAAATTTTATAGATTCCCTATTCTATATGTTGTTCACCAAAAGTGATAACCCAAGACACCTGCAAATCTATCTATGAGATAGCCGATCTCAATCAATGAAACACCTCAGGGCTTGGACAACATAACATAGGATCCTAATGATCCTCCTGCACTTCAGGTTCTGCTAGACCTAGGGGGGGACACCCTTTTGATGCATTGATTACAACAATCACAAAATAAGACTGCATCAACAATGAGCAGACAAATCATTTCACAAGCTCAACATATTAGGAAACTTTACAGATTGGCTAGATCTGTATAGACAATAGGATGAAATAGAGATTGGAAAGAATGGAACACACACCCCTAAACACAAAGGGAAATAGATTTATCTTTTAAAATGTTGATCTGAAACCATCCCCAAACTTGCAAGACCAGTGCCTTGTTCATTGGGCAACAGAGTCACAGACATAACTACAAATATGAATCATAGGTGCAAGCTTATTTTCCTTAAACAAGATATTCATGCATCAATACCTTATATTAATGCACTATTTGATTCATTCACAATTTTATCAGATCTGGAAATATATTTCATCATTTATGATTGACTACAGAGTTTAAAACCTTCCTTGAAGGATACCTATAAACAATCACACAATTTCTTTGAAATTGACAAATCTTATCCTCCTTGAGGATTCAATTCATAATAATGAAATACTTACACAGAGACAATACTATGAGGAATTTACTCATGCCTGACACAAGCAAGTCCTGCAACTAAAATCACATTTACAACATTGCCCTGCAATCTCTATACCCTGAAACAAACCAAAAGCAATTACAAATTTGGGTCATGACATTCAGAAATGGAAGCCATCAAATCTGGAGCATTTTCCAAATTTCTGGAACCCTTACAACTGAGAAGAATTCGGAATAAAAAGAGGAGAGAATAAAATCAAATCTGCAACTGAATTGCCAAGTGTCTCCTCTCTAACTGAATTTCGTTCCCGTGAAAACTGCATCCAAAATATCCCACATTTGCCAAAATTAACCTCATAATCGGATTCCTCGCTCCGAGAGCTTTCCGGCGATATATAATACTTTATATTTTGGCCAAAATTTAGACCCTGGGCGAATTTATCCTCATTTGTGCTCAGTCATTTAAATATTTCGAATTTCAATATAGTTTGAACTATATTATTTAATCATTTTAAATTTGATTTTTGCCTCCATTTGTGCTCTGACGCCTTGCCACGTGGTGGCCTCTGACTGGTCGATGGGGTTGACTGGGCGCCACCTGGGATGACACCTCATCATCGCCACGTCATCTGCTTCGTCACTGCCACTTGGCCGCCACGTCATCGCCCCCTGTGCGCCAACCGTGTGCCACCTCACTGGGACCCGCCTGCTGGACCGCTGACTGTACCGACATGTGGACGGCTCTCGTTCATTTTCGCTATTTCGCTGGTTTAACTCACGTGCATCTTCCCTTCGCGAAATAGCGCGCATCGTTGATCTCTCTCGGACTTGCTCGCTCATTAACCCGGCCTTCGTATGCAAAATTTTGCCTCTTTGCCTTGGGAAGCGTGCCTATGTGGGGTCCACTTGATCTTTGTCTAGTCACCGTCTCCATCGCCTCGAGAAATGTGCTCACGCATGGGCCCGCCTTGGGCGCCCATGGGCACCTTGTGTCAAAAGCCTTTATGGCTTAGACATTATACTACTGTGCACTTTTGCATTTAAACATTTAAAAATGCTCTTGCCCAGCCAATGTGGGACAAAACGTTTTGCCTGGGAATGCCCTTTTGAAGCTTTTCCTGCGTTTTTAATGGCATTTTCCAGATTCGTTTGCATTGCTTGGAAGTTTATGACGCCTCTTTACACCGCCACAGAGAGGATGCTAGCAAAGAATGGTGGGGAGTGGGCTTTACAACAGCCAAGTGCATTTTCTTCAAGTTTTTGCTGCTGGTAAATGCATTTGGCTGAAAGTTTTATATGCCTTTTCCCATGTCATGTTACACAGGGTGAACTGGGAGGCATTTACTATTGTATTTGCCAAGAAAGTTTCAGCAGACTTCCCTCTTGCCCATTTACATCCACACAAAGGAGAGGATGCACTGCTGTTGCATTTGCTGAAACTTCAATTTAAACCCCTTTTTTATCAGCCATGTGCCAAGCCAAACATTAAGTTAATTTTCAACACTGCTGTTAGATGCATTTTATCTGAATTTTATATGCTGCCTCCTACCACTATGCCACGTGAAGCTAATTTCAATTTGCACTTGCTGCAAGTTTCATGTGGCCTCCAAAAATTCTTTACACAGGGAAGACTGGCAAAAACGATGGAGTCTGGGTTACAAATTTCTGTTGTTGCCTTTACTTTGGTCAAATGCTACTCTCCGAAAATCCATGCAAGGGGGAAGATGGCTATTTGAGTTTGCTAAAAACTTTAATCACTTCCCACATTCCACTTCATTCCACGCATGAGGAAGAGATTTCACTATGGTTGCTGAAGCTTCTAACAGTCTTCTTGCTGCAACACGTGGGGGCTTTGACTATTGTTTGCACTTGGCTTGGAGGCTTCTACAGCCTTAAATTCCATTCCACGTGAAGGGAGGATGTTTGACATTTACAATAGCAAAGAGTTTCTTGAAAAACTTGCTCACCAAACACCACACACACTGACATTTTGACTTGGGAATGTGCATTTTGAATGTTGCCATGCTTTGAACAGCTTGCTTAGAGAGTTAAAATTTGGTGTAATGCCATATAAAGAGGGAAGACCATGCCATGCCAAGGAAATTTGGCTTCATGCCAAATGCATACACTTGGAACCTTCTTAAAACACTCAACTTTCTTTTACCACTCACCCCAATCTATTTCGCGATCTGCTCCAGCTGCCAAAATACATTTCGCTGAATGTTTCAACAGAACTTTTCAAAACACATTCCATTTACTTTCCTCTCATATACTGATTGCAATATAAGAAAAACTTGACTTAATAAAACCAAACATTCCTTCCTCCAACTAAAAATATTTCGCCATAAAATTAATGCACAACCATGAGCCAAGTCGGGCACCAAAGTGGGTCTGACTAAAAAAAAATTTTGTTTTCAAGCTACTGGCCTCTGGAATATCTTCACAGACCTCAAACATACCTCTAGGAATGATCGGCATCATTTTCGGATCATTAATCCACATTTTGCAACTTTCAGGCAATTACGCCACAATTTTCGCATTTAATCGCGAAGACATAATTTTCAAACCTGTCAAAACACCTTTTTGGAGCTCGCCATCTGACAGGCATGTACTTTGATATACAAGGATGACATCTACCAAACGGTTTCTCAAGATGAGTCCCGAGCGAAGAGATATTAATTTCCGAAAATGGCCAACTGGCTTTGTCGACACTGCGGACCTGATGAAGTCAATGTTCTGGCAACACATGATGCGTTTCTCAAAAATATCAAACGACCTCCGTAGGCTCTCAAATTCGGAACATAGGTACCTTTAATTACATATTAAATCTTTGAATTCTCAGTTCGATCACCCAACTGACAGGATGCAAATGGCGCGCTCACAAAAATGGCTACATTAACTGATATAACACTGGAAGTGCGGATAACTAAATTTGATGGCCAAATGAGTCCTTTTGAAAACCGATCAAACAGATTGATAAAAGCTTGAAATTTGAAATGTAGCTCACCATTTATACCAACATTAGCCCGGGACAAACATTCTGACATGATGCTCACCAGGACATTTTTACACTTGTGCAAACATCACAAACTACAAACGGATTTGGCTATGAAAACGGAGCAAACGGATTCGTCAAGACTTGAAATTTTGCAGGGTAACTCACTTTTATGCATACAATTGAATCCATTTTGAATTTCTCTATGACGATCAACAGGGAAAAAGATATAATCACTCAAAGTAGGCTACTCAATAAAATATGCATTTGTGCCTAAAATGCACTTCCAGCTCACCCCTCAAACTGGGTACCTCATAAACTTATCCAAATTGAATTCTGAAAGTTGCACATCACTGAATAGGCCAAATGAAAGGTGTGGGACATGAATCCCGAGCCTTACCCTTTGAAAATCAACTGGCTCCATTTTACCCCCTTGCTAACTAGGCTGTTCAAACTGACTTCATTTAGGTATGCAGAGCAAAAATTTGAAATGGGCCTATAAAATTGACTCAATTTTAATCAGTCCCAACAGTGGCTCTGACTGGGGATGGTTGATTGCAAGATCAACACAAGAATCCAGATATCTTTGGTTAAGCAGACCACCCAAAAAATGGATCATTCTTCTCTCAATTCTTCTCATCTCAAAACAGGGCTTCCTTATTCTACCCAAACAGCAGGGCACCTTATTGAAAACCACACAACTGAAGCAAAGCGACTGTACAAGATATACAAACATGCTAACAACTAATACAAGTTGCTCCACTTACATACATTTACCTCTGTCAAAAATCTGATTCTCATCACCTGACATATTGATCAAAACAAAGGCACCTTCTAGTAACAACTGAGCATGATCATTATAATCAACCTCTTTTGTCTCATTACTGAAACAACTAGTGTGCATACCTTTGGTCTGATTTTGAACTTTGTGATCACACACTATTTCAACACAAGTAAAATCATGAGACAAATCACCATAGAGGCGTTCCCACAAGCTGACATACCTTTCACTGTCCCACTCAACTCTATCATTTGCAAGGACATCATCATGCTGAACTTGAAAAATAAAACACTCATTTTCAACATTGTAGTTCCTATCAGCACATACCTTATTATCATTTAAATCAATAGAGTGAGGGACACTACTAACCAACTGATGCAAACAAGGAACATGAACATTACCATCCAGATGTGATACTTCACTATGCTGATCACACCTCATACTATCCTTGCTTATCAAACTGAAAACCTCTGCATTCTCAACATCCCATTCATGGAAAAGAATGCATACCTCCGGCTAAAGCAAATCCTCAGCTAACTCTTTCTCTTTCAGGCTCACATCCACCTGAAACACTTTCATTTGTGGTTTTAAATAGTCATCACATAATCCATGCCTCTTACTTTCATCATGAAATAATTTTTTACAACCCATGCTATTGCTGTTCGGAATTCCATCAGTATTATGGATTGGTTCATCATCCACAACATTTGGCTGATCAGTTATTTCTTCATACAAAGGGTTAGAAACAAAATGGACAATCCCTTTATGAACATTATGAAACTGAAGTGATTGGTCTGTATCTATATCAGCATTGAATAAAGCATTAGTAAAATTGCTAAAGACACCATCCATTCGATCCTCATAATCATCTTCATCAGACAAAGAAGAAAATGAAACTTGGCTGGAACAATCCTCAGTGTTCCATGTTTCATATTCATGAGATTTTATTCTATGACCATCATTCTGAAAATCAAGATAATCAAACTTGTCTTGCCACAACTGATCTTCTTCACCAATTGAACACTCGTCATCAGCCAAAGAATGAACATGAACATCGCTGCAATTTACTTCATCTGATGAGTTTTTAGCATGTTCACTAAATCTTTCTGTCATAAAACCATCTGTTAGATCAACATGTTCATCAAGTATACAAACATTCAATTCACAGTCCTTTTCCGAAGAATCCTCTTCACTATATTTCAGAAGGTCTTCATCAACAGCTCGAAGGCTCTCCAACATTTGAACTTTCTTATCCACAACTTCAAGAGCTTTCTTAAGTTCTGCAATCTTTTGGACTTGCATTGCACTTTGCTGTTCCATGTGAGATTCCATAAACTTTTGTCCATCCATGTGTGCTATATCTTCATCGCAATCATGTGTACCATTACAATTTTCTGAATGAACATTGTGCATATCTTTCAAAAAAGAAAGATTATCAACATGATTACAAGAAGCAAAATCTGAAGTGAAATTTGAAAAAACATTTACTTCATCCTCAACACAATTGACATCATCAATGTTTAAAAGAGGATCAGCTATTGTTTGCACCAAACAATTCTGATTTTCATCATATTGCACACTTTCACTTGCACAAATAGCAACACTTAGTAATCCCTCTGTATTTGGTATTTCAACATCAAATACATCAGCAGCATGTAAAGATTGATGGTCATCACCATCATTATTTTCACCAATATTATCCTGGAGAGATGCATAATTCACTTGGTAATTGCCAGTCACATAATCAGCATAACCGGCATACAAATCAAATGGTACATATCCCTTGTATATATCTGTCTCTGTATCAACATTTTCACAATGCTTCCCACTAATCATTCCATCACTACTGCGAGAGACAACCGGCATTAACAACAAAGGTTCTTGACTCTCATTTAAATCTGAAACACATGCATCATAAAAGCCATTTGGAACTGCAGACCTTGATGCACCTAGACACGGAATGATTTGCTGAGACTCACATGGTATTTCACCATTGAAGGTGCTTTGGTATGAAACAACAGCAGACACCAATCTCTTCGAGATTCCAAACTTCAAGTTATTTTCCATATCCCTAGCTGTGTTAAAGGCTTCATACAAGGTTTTGGGTTCTTTGTTTCTCAATAGGAAACCCATCTTCTCATCAAATGCACTCATGTAAACATCCAGACATACTTTATCATCAAGTTTATACTTTCTGGAAATTTTGGACAAAGCTTGTGAAAATCGGATATTGAATGTTGGTACCAATTCATCTTCCCTGATTTGTATACAGGTGAATTCTTTCAGCAAGTCAGAATCACTCACCTTCTCATCGAATTGATCCATGAAATCTGAAACCAATTCTTCCCATGAGGTAATAGAATTCTCTGGCAAAAAAGAGAACCAATCTCTTGCATCTTCTTTTAATGATTGAATAAACAATTTCATGCATGCATCTTCTTGACAAATTTCAAACTCTCCTATCAAATCTGAAAATCTTTTAACATGTTGACATGCTGATTCTGATTTCTTCCCACTGAATATGGGCAAATACTTTCTAATTTCTGTGGGTATGGGATTTGGGTAACCTGGAATATCTTTGAAATTTAGAGCAGCATAATGGTTCATGACGAAACTTCTCCTATTATACAGTTGTGACACTTCACCAGGCATGGCTCTATGTGGAAATACACAAGACTGAAAATCTTTACTGCTCATTTTCTCCTACTCCCACAAATGATTATAAGATCTTGGATAGAAAAATTCAAGCACATATCATTATACAAATCTATTCCTTAACATTGCTTGACATAAATTTCTTCCACATTTGCATACTACGGAGGATAACATACACTGAATATTTTAGCAACATAGATATGCAAATCAATTTTGAGATTCTCTCTTTCCCTCTATACTAGTGCTGTTCACTAAATGGGAAAATGACATTACACATTTCAAACTTTCAGAAGAGATCTCTTGCATTTGAAACCTCTGAAAAATACCTAAAGATTTGCGGCTGTAAACTCTTGTAGGTCTGGAGATTTACTTCCACTTTCAGCACTGTCTTTTATCACAGAGTCGCCACCTCTTGCATAGAGGATATTTTGAACAGCAGAACGCCACTCAACACTTATTCAATTCTTTGTTACTCCTTCGATCTCGCTGCAATAAACACTCTTCCAGGCTGTTTAATACTGGTATGAACCACAGAGTCGCCACCCAATAAGGAATTGGGAAAGAATTTCACACACAGCTGAGAGAACTTCTTACAACTTTCAACCATGCATTCACTGTTACTCCTTCATAAACTATGACATGATACACATATCATTATGTAGATCCAGAACAAAGAGCATTTTCTAACTCATAAATTCACTTTCTCACTCTGTGCATACACAATGGACAGACTAACTAGATGAATTTAGGCAATTTCCATTTTCATTTCCCCAGCAGAGTCGCCATTTTTGTTGTGGTGACTCGGATGGGATAATCTCAACCTTATATGAATTAAATCTTTCTTAACTAGAGGCTCTTGATAGTTCATTTAGTCCCCAGCAGAGTCGCCATTTTTGTTGTTCACCAAAAGTGATAACCCAAGACACCTGCAAATCTATCTATGAGATAGCCGATCTCAATCAATGAAACACCTCAGGGCTTGGACAACATAACATAGGATCCTAATGATCCTCCTGCACTTCAGGTTCTGCTAGACCTGGGGGGGACACCCTTTTGATGCATTGAATACAACAATCACAAAATAAGACTGCATCAACAATGAGCAGACAAATCATTTCACAAGCTCAACATATTAGGAAACTTTACAGATTGGCTAGATCTGTATAGACAATAGGATGAAATAGAGATTGGAAAGAATGGAACACACACCCCTAAACACAAAGGGAAATAGATTTATCTTTTAAAATGTTGATCTGAAACCATCCCCAAACTTGCAAGACCAGTGCCTTGTTCATTGGGCAACAGAGTCACAGACATAACTACAAATATGAATCATAGGTGCAAGCTTATTTTCCTTAAACAAGATATTCATGCATCAATACCTTATATTAATGCACTATTTGATTCATTCACAATTTTATCAGATCTGGAAATATATTTCATCATTTATGATTGACTACAGAGTTTAAAACCTTCCTTGAAGGATACCTATAAACAATCACACAATTTCTTTGAAATTGACAAATCTTATCCTCCTTGAGGATTCAATTCATAATAATGAAATACTTACACAGAGACAATACTATGAGGAATTTACTCATGCCTGACACAAGCAAGTCCTGCAACTAAAATCACATTTACAACATTGCCCTGCAATCTCTATACCCTGAAACAAACCAAAAGCAATTACAAATTTGGGTCATGACATTCAGAAATGGAAGCCATCAAATCTGGAGCATTTTCCAAATTTCTGGAACCCTTACAACTGAGAAGAATTCGGAATAAAAAGAGGAGAGAATAAAATCAAATCTGCAACTGAATTGCCAAGTGTCTCCTCTCTAACTGAATTTCGTTCCAGTGAAAACTGCATCCAAAATATCCCACATTTGCCAAAATTAACCTCATAATCGGATTCCTCGCTCCGAGAGCTTTCCGGCGATATATAATACTTTATATTTTGGCCAAAATTTAGACCCTGGGCGAATTTATCCTCATTTGTGCTCAGTCATTTAAATATTTCGAATTTCAATATAGTTTGAACTATATTATTTAATCATTTTAAATTTGATTTTTGCCTCCATTTGTGCTCTGACGCCTTGCCACGTGGTGGCCTCTGACTGGTCGATGGGGTTGACTGGGCGCCACCTGGGATGACACCTCATCATCGCCACGTCATCTGCTTCGTCACTGCCACTTGGCCGCCACGTCATCGCCCCCTGTGCGCCAACCGTGTGCCACCTCACTGGGACCCGCCTGCTGGACCGCTGACTGTACCGACATGTGGACGGCTCTCGTTCATTTTCGCTATTTCGCTGGTTTAACTCACGTGCATCTTCCCTTCGCGAAATAGCGCGCACCGTTGATCTCTCTCGGACTTGCTCGCTCGTTAACCCGGCCTTCGTATGCAAAATTTTGCCTCTTTGCCTTGGGAAGCGTGCCTATGTGGGGTCCACTTGATCTTTGTCTAGTCACCGTCTCCATCGCCTCGAGAAACGTGCTCACGCATGGGCCCGCCTTGGGCGCCCATGGGCACCTTGTGTCAAAAGCCTTTATGGCTTAGACATTATACTACTGTGCACTTTTGCATTTAAACATTTAAAAATGCTCTTGCCCAGCCAATGTGGGACAAAACATTTTGCCTGGGAATGCCCTTTTGAAGCTTTTCCTACGTTTTTAATGGCATTTTCCAGATTCGTTTGCATTGCTTGGAAGTTTATGACGCCTCTTTACACCGCCATAGAGAGGATGCTAGCAAAGAATGGTGGGGAGTGGGCTTTACAACAGCCAAGTGCATTTTCTTCAAGTTTTTGCTGCTGGTAAATGCATTTGGCTGAAAGTTTTATATGCCTTTTCCCATGTCATGTTACACAGGGTGAACTGGGAGGCATTTACTATTGTATTTGCCAAGAAAGTTTCAGCAGACTTCCCTCTTGCCCATTTACATCCACACAAAGGAGAGGATGCACTGCTGTTGCATTTGCTGAAACTTCAATTTAAACCCCTTTTTTATCAGCCATGTGCCAAGCCAAACATTAAGTTAATTTTCAACACTGCTGTTAGATGCATTTTGTCTGAATTTTATATGCTGCCTCCTACCACCATGCCACGTGAAGCTAATTTCAATTTGCACTTGCTGCAAGTTTCATGTGGCCTCCAAAAATTCTTTACACAGGGAAGACTGGCAAAAACGATGGAGTCTGGGTTACAAATTTCTGTTGTTGCCTTTACTTTGGTCAAATGCTACTCTCCGAAAATCCATGCAAGGGGGAAGATGGCTATTTGAGTTTGCTAAAAACTTTAATCACTTCCCACATTCCACTTCATTCCACGCATGAGGAAGAGATTTCACTATGGTTGCTGAAGCTTCTAACAGTCTTCTTGCTGCAACACGTGGGGGCTTTGACTATTGTTTGCACTTGGCTTGGAGGCTTCTACAGCCTTAAATTCCATTCCACGTGAAGGGAGGATGTTTGACATTTACAATAGCAAAGAGTTTCTTGAAAAACTTGCTCACCAAACACCACACACGCTGACATTTTGACTTGGGAATGTGCATTTTGAATGTTGCCATGCTTTGAACAGCTTGCTTAGAGAGTTAAAATTTGGTGTAATGCCATATAAAGAGGGAAGACCATGCCATGCCAAAGAAATTTGGCTTCATGCCAAATGCATACACTTGGAACCTTCTTAAAACACTCAACTTTCTTTTACCACTCACCCCAATCTATTTCGCGATCTGCTCCAGCTGCCAAAATACATTTCGCTGAATGTTTCAACAGAACTTTTCAAAACACATTCCATTTACTTTCCTCTCATATACTGATTGCAATATAAGAAAAACTTGACTTAATAAAACCAAACATTCCTTCCTCCAACTAAAAATATTTCGCCATAAAATTAATGCACAACCATGAGCCAAGTCGGGCACCAAAGTGGGTCTGACTAAAAAAAAATTTTGTTTTCAAGCTACTGGCCTCTGGAATATCTTCACAGACCTCAAACATACCTCTAGGAATGATCGGCATCATTTTCGGATCATTAATCCACATTTTGCAACTTTCAGGCAATTACGCCACAATTTTCGCATTTAATCGCGAAGACATAATTTTCAAACCTGTCAAAACACCTTTCTGGAGCTCGCCATCTGACAGGCATGTACTTTGATATACAAGGATGACATCTACCAAACGGTTTCTTAAGATGAGTCCCGAGCGAAGAGATATTAATTTCCGAAAATGGCCAACTGGCTTTGTCGACACTGCGGACCTGATGAAGTCAATGTTCTGGCAACACATGATGCCTTTCTCAAAAATATCAAACGACCTCCGTAGGCTCTCAAATTTGGAACATAGGTACCTTTAATTACATATTAAATCTTTGAATTCTCAGTTCGATCACCCAACTGACAGGATGCAAATGGCGCGCTCACAAAAATGGCTACATTAACTGATATAACACAGGAAGTGCGGATAACTAAATTTGATGGCCAAATGAGTCCTTTTGAAAACCGATCAAACGGATTGATAAAATCTTGAAATTTGAAATGTAGCTCACCATTTATACCAACATTAGCCCGGGACAAACATTCTGACATGATGCTCACCAGGACATTTTTACACTTGTGCAAACATCACAAACTACAAACGGATTTGGCTATGAAAACGGAGCAAACGGATTCGTCAAGACTTGAAATTTTGCAGGGTAACTCACTTTTATGCATACAATTGAATCCATTTTGAATTTCTCTATGACGATCAACAGGGAAAAAGATATAATCGCTCAAAGTAGGCTACTCAATAAAATATGCATTTGTGCCTAAAATGCACTTCCAGCTCACCCCTCAAACTGGGTACCTCATAAACTTATCCAAATTGAATTCTGAAAGTTGCACATCACTGAATAGGCCAAATGAAAGGTGTGGGACATGAATCCCGAGCCTTACCCTTTGAAAATCAACTGGCTCCATTTTACCCCCTTGCTAACTAGGCTGTTCAAACTGACTTCATTTAGGTATGCAGAGCAAAAATTTGAAATGGGCCTATAAAATTGACTCAATTTTAATCAGTCCCAACACTATATATGATCAAAATACATTTGCATACATATTCAAAATATATAAAGATGATATAGGTGAGAATCAAAATATTGAGGGATAGACTCTTACCTGATTTGAATCCATGGAATTATGGTCATTCCATGCTGAAATTATAGGCTTAACAAAGGCAGCCAACTGCAAAACATTCTCAGTGAGACTGTGTAAGCAACTCATTATATCTTGTAACCCTTCATTTGAGTTGACAAGATTTTGTGAGGCTCTTAGTGGGTGTTCAATAGATGGCTGTGAAATCTCTATGGATGAACTAGATTTTCACTTCATACTACTCTTACATTTAGTAGGATCTAGTGTTTCAATATAATTGGCAATATCTTCTACACTTGCTTCTCTATTACTATTTTCTACCTAGAATACAATGTCAATTTTAACATATAGTCAGTCCAAAACAAATTTAATTAAATAACACAATGTAGATTGGACTAAAAAGCCATACACTTACTCCTAATTTGTCCATTTTGTCTTGCAACCCACCTCAGCCAAATGACATATATTCAGCCCTCACATTATCTCTTGCTCTCTTGCCTTTGTGACTCATTATCAAATATTCTTCAAAACGCATGCTTTATTTCAATGCCTCCCACTATTTTGGAGATAGAGTGGAGTAGTCAGACCTCTCTTTTCCCTCCATGATTACTTTTCTGCATTTGTATCTAAAATTGTTCATCAAAAGTCTCATCTTGTTTTTATAATATTTTCTTGAGATTTGTCCACCAATAGTGTCAAAGGCATTTTCCATTTTTTGAATAACATTTTCCACACTTTATGGATCTTTCTCTACAAAATTTGATTTACAAATATCCAAATGGGTCCTACATCTCACGCCCAACTCAATGGCCCACCTTGAGCATTTTGCCCAATGGGTTCACCATCTCTTGACACCTCAACTAAGAATGACTTCTTCCCTTCTAATTTTCTTTCTTTTGCATTCTTCTCTACAGATCTATATAAATATTGACTCAATCTCTTTCTTTTAACAAAAGTGTCCACATCTTCTATTAAACCACTACTAATATTTTTAGTTGATCTAGTAGTTCCATCAAAATTTGTAGATGCAATAGCTTCACTCTGAGCCACTCGAACTTCATGCTCCTCTGCCACATTATGTGTGGCATGAATAGATAGATCAATAGTGGTCTCTACAAGTTTCACTTCAAACACATCCTTTAAACTTAAATAAATCATCTGCAAATTCATTGTTCCTTTTCTCTCTTGTTTTTCAATAATTTCTCTTAGAATTTGTGTTAAGAGATCATTGTGTTGTATATCAGGCTACACATCACCATGTGGTATATCAGGCTACACATGACCATGTGCTTTTTTAGATTGCACATCACCATGTTGTTTGTTAGATTGCACATCACCACAACTATGTTTTTCACCAAGTACATTAGTTGTCACAAAAACATTGGCTTCTACGAGTTGGCCACATTGTATCTTTACTTTCTTTTTGTTTTTTCTCTTCTTTTTCCCTGTACTATTTTTCTTGGCTGAAAAACAAAAAAATATATCATATCATGTCTTATGCACATAAAAATCTTGCCTATAAAATTTCATTAAACAGTATTAAACAAATAATATACTACTTAATGGATTTATAACTTGCCTATTTGTCAAACCTAGATGCAATAGAAAATCATTATTTTTGGCCACGCATTCTTCATGAGATCACTCATAATTTGTTATTGGAACTTCAAAAATATGATCACTATCATCTAATTTGTGTCTTAAATTCTTTTTCCTCATTTCCTGATGTCCAAATAAACAATAATGTATAATTAGCTCATCAAACCGAAGATATCTCATTACCAAAAAGAAGAGCTTCATTTAGACAGTCACTCAGCCATACCACAAAAACAATCATGCCAAAAGAGGATCTTAGAGCATTCTTTAAAATTTAATACTTTTACTTCTAATTGGTAATTAAATATGACTTCCCACTAGTTCTTTGCTGAATTTATAGCTACGAAAAGCTTCACCTAGTAGAGGTGAACATCTAACAAGAGATAATATAAATGGAATTTAGATACCTTTTTTTCCTCAAAACAAAAAATATAGAGTGTATAATCTAAAGGAATATCAAATCCAAAAGAATCTTAATTTTCAAGTAGATTTGCAGATTTAAATATATGCAACCTACAAAAGTATTACAATCTGAATGCTATCATTCAAGATCTTAAAACTCTATGTTTAGAAGCAAACTCCAATGACTTGTTAATATATTTTCAGAACAACAATGACAAATATAAAAGCACACCATTGTCACTAATTTCAAATCTGCAAGATTAGATGTCAAAATTTTAGGACACTTGAAGGCTACAAAGATGCTACAATCTGAATGTTATTATTCTTTAGATATGTTTTGTTTCACACACCACAAACAATATTAGTCTACAAAGAAGTGTATAATCTCAACACTATCAGCAATCTTTTGATGACCTGATCATACCACCTTAAAAAGAACTCATTAGAAGAGATATGTCATGCTTTGAGATAGTGAAAATTCACATCTTCGAGGGACAGAGTAAAGAGTTTTAACAATAGAGTCCAAGGACCCATAGAAATGGAATAATGGTTTGTATAGTGAGAATTAACTATCATAAAGACCAATATATTCTAAACCCAAAGCATATCATTATCAATAAATACAATCATCAATCTTATAAAGGCTTCAATAAGTTCATGAGAACAAAGCCAAAGGGGGATTATTATTGTCAAAGATCTTCATTGAATAATGTGGCTATGATAATACAGAGCAACAATGAACTTTTTCACTTCACAAAGCATATCTCAATGAATCATAGTTTGATACATAGAACAATGAATCATCTAGAGAAGGTATAAGGCAGTAACAAACCATACCATGATAGTCATAGAGCTAAAAGATTGTCATTATATAGCAGTCCCAATAGATGCAAAGAAATCCATGATACAAAGATAGAGTAAAATACAATCCAAGATAATGGCTATCTACAAAGACATTTCATCAAATGCTTTTATTGTAGTCATTACTGTTATAAGGCACAACTAATAGTTGCAGTGTAGTATGGTAACAAAGATTAAAGATAACATATTCATATAGCAACTTTGTTCAATAGTAAAGCTTTGAAACAAGTATTAGTTAGAAGGTTTGTGCCCTTACAACATAAAACAATCTTAAAACAACATATAGCCTTAAATAAAAAGTCATAAAATGGGGCTCATCAATAATCATCTGCATTGCCAGCAAGATCAGAATCTTGATCACCAGTGTCTGCATCTGCTTGATTTTCTTACTCGTCCTCATTTGAGAAATGTAATACATTCTCTCTCCCAATTTCTTCATTTGTAATCAAAATTTCTTTTCCAAACAGTCCCTCATTGTCTTCATCCACTTCTTTGAATGTTTCTTGTAAATTAGCATATTGCCCATCATACATTACATCGACAACTTTCATGAATTTTCATTTCAAGTGAGACTCTGTTTGAATGACATATGACCATCTCGAGCTTCTTACATCATCATTTAGAAATGACTGGTTAATTTGAAGAGGGGAAACATACAACTCATCTGTCTCTGATAAAAATTGTCGTGTATTTGCATGCACAAATCCATACTCATCAAATTGTACCATAGATGGTTAGATCCACTTACATTTTAATAATATAGGACTATTTTCATTTAAATCCACTTGAATAATATCTTGGATGAATCCAACATAAAATTTATTCTCATTTCCATGAAGAAATTCAGCACTAACAACACAATCACAATTAGTCTTTCCTTTGTCTTTTTCTTCCACTCTTAAGTGACTACCATAGGCCCACATTCCACTAAAACACATATCCCATAAATGTGGAGATTGTGAAAGTTCACTTTCCTCTATTGTTTTATCACGACCCCCATCTTTTGCATCATTGATTGCATTAGCAATCCATTCTTCAAATTTTATAAAAGAATCACCTCTAATCAAATCATGAAGTCTGCGCTTTTGAGGTCGATGTTGCATCCAAGTTTGATTCTCTTCTTCATATTTTCTACATAAAATAATGATGTACAAATGGTAAGATTAATAATATAAATGTGTAAATGCAATTGAGTAAATAAATTATTGTGTAATATCATTTTGACCTACACCACTTATCGAACAAAGATGTGTTTTGAAGAATAAAGGCATGTATTGCACTTCTTTCTTGATATGATAGCTTGAAGTGATATCCATTGCCTTATAATACTTCACCTGCAACTATATCATCTTTGTCATCATCCCATACACATCAATTGATATTTTTAAAATCCTTTATATGTTTTGTGCAAAATCCCATGGCATCTTGCATTGAATATCCCTCAGACATGTTGCCTTCTGATTATTCCCTAGTACATACATTTGTTTTCAAAACCTTCATATATCATTCTATAGGATACATTAATCTCATTCTTATCGAGCCATAGTTCTCTAGTTCGTATTCTAGATGTATCAAAAGATGCATAGAAATGTTAAAGAATGCTGGTGGAAATTCTCGTTCCAATAGACAAAGGACTTCAACAACCTCCTCCCTAAAACTATCAAAGTTCAAAGGATCTAATACATGTAAGCTCATTCACTTTAATATTAGGCCCAACCTTATAATTGTCAATCTTGGCCCCTTTGCCAAACTTGATATATTTACCACAATAGATAAGATATTATCGATTATGACATGATAGTCATGGGTCTTGAGGCCTCTTAAGCTATTAATGTTAGTTTGGATTTTGATGCTACTACTTACATATCTAGTGGAAAAGTGAGTCTAAGACATCAACAGTAAGAATTGTGCACGTTGTTCCTGTTGGTTCCCAAAACCACATATTGGAAATCCTAGAGCTTTGCCAAATCTCCTACTGATTCCTAAATTAGCCTTGGCCAATGAACAAGAATGGTCAAAGACAAAATTCCTCTGCACTTTAGGCTCCACTAGACCTAGATGGGTATACCTTAATCTCCAAAGCCAAAAGAGACTTTTTTATAGTGAATTTAAACTTGTCAAATTAGTTGTTTGCAACAATGGCAAAATGTTTCCTGCAACTTGCTTTATTATCTTCTTTTAACTTGTTTTAATCCAAAAACTTGAATGTAATTAATAGTGAGTGAATGCTTATAAAAGAATTTTCTTGGAACCTTAAGTAATTATGAAAGAACAATTCTAATAGGAATAAGAATTATGCTTCCCTGATGAGGACCTTATGCACACCAAATTTACTCACAAAAACTAACAATAAACCACTACCTTATCTAACCATTTATATATTGTTTAGTGGATGAATATTTGTAATCAAATTTGGAGATAGTTTCAAAAACTCACAAATATGCAAGACTATCAATGCAATAGTTTCATTATGAGTTGCAAGAATAACAAAAATGATTTTGTTTCCTACACAACATGTGATGGAACACTGTAGAAAATATTAATTATATTTATCCAAAGAACTTGATTCATCAACACCATGTAGCATAAAATGATTTGAATATTAAAACAATGAATCTTATATATTAATTTTGGGATAAAAAGTTATACATAAGCTACAAACTCACAGGTACTTCATGATATTCTTGCTTGCACAAAATAACTTTTCATTACTATAGACTTTCTTTTACATAACACTACTAGTCCCAACCAACAATCTCAAAGCTAGAAGCTTGTCAATTCTGAATCCCCCTTTTTGTATACAAACAATGACTCCCTATACATATGTGACTCAAAAGCCACAAATGAAAGAACACACCCTTTCATTAGTACAAACTAAAAACTGATAAAAACCTAACTAATAACTCCCTAACTACTATAACAACTAACAATATTACAAAACATATTACAATAGACACAAACTACAATCAAGCCACATTTTTGAATATGCCGAAGGTAGGCCTCATCCTTGTAAGTGCTAGAGTTGAAGATGATATCTCACACTGCCATCTCTATAGTCACAAATTTTTCCAACTGGTCCACCGTTTCTACCATGTCCAAGGTGTCAGCCCGTGCAATACCTAGGGAAGAATTAAGTAATGATTAACATTCTGTAATCCACACATTCTTGTCCTTAATCTACCCTTTTTATCTATCACTTTTGAAATATCATGCTGCACAATTTCTTAACAATCATCATATTCAACTATCAGGCCTGCATCAAACTTCTCGTGCTCTTTTATCAGTCTCTATATTTTCTCAATAATTGCACTGTCTATCTGACTAGCCTTCTTATCCCACAAGAGCATATGTAATTTGTCAGAAATTCTCTTATGTGACAAACTGTTATCCATATTCTTCTGGTAAACTGTCTAGAAGTCTTCAAGAACTCCATTTAACTTTTCAAATCTCTTTGACAGTAAGACACATGTTGTGTCTGCCCTTATGTTTTGCATTTTCTATTTCAACTTCTTGTTTTCTTTATGCAATTCCTCGCACTTCTTCTTCAACTTTGATTCATCTGTTATTTGGGGTACATGTTGACCTATACCTCTCAAAAGTTCTTCATACAATGACTTGTATTTCCCTACTTCTTTTTCCAACATCTTCATCTATGCATTATTTAATTTGGAAATATCAATTCCTATATCCGTTGTGACCATGGGATCCACTTCACCAACCTTTAACTTCCTCATGTGACCGAAGGCTTTGTCCACATCTATAATATTTGGCCTCTTATTCAGAGGGTAAAGGGCCCACAAAAGCATAGCCTCATCATCTGGATCATATCTTGATCCAATAACAATATCACTTACACCCTCAATGTCTAACTTGAAATCTTTCTTATCTAAATGCAATAGGCCATCAAAAATAAAAGATGCACTAAGATCCTAGCCAAGAAAAAAAATGGTTATTGCCTCTACAAGAAGTTGCCTTCCCCTTTGAGGGGTCATGCCTTCTAACTCTAAATTAATCTTCGCCTTCATCTTTCTAAGTATTTTTGCCTCATTCTTTGGTGTTACATATGGCATTGCTTCTCTTAACCTCTTTCCTTTAAAATGATACAAGAAGGACTTAAACTCCTTTGACCTAATAAATTCATCATCTGACACAAAAGAGGTATGCTCTTCTAGCCTAACATCCAAATCAACATTCATCCTTTCAATAATTTGTTCTTGTGCTTTATGTTCCTCTTCCTTTCTAGGCATTTTAAATCTTGAGATAGCCTCATTTTCACCTGATTCACTTTCAACTTCTTCTTCTTCCTCCATTTCCTATAGTCTTTATCTTTTTTCTTCTAATTTATTATTCAAATCCTAAAAAATTTGCATAGCTTCTTCAGACTCCTTATTTCTGAAGATATTCAAGGCTACAATATGCTCATGAAAGTAATCACCAAGATTCTGTTGTTTTCTGCTATGGTGTATATAGCCCTCTGGGTCAATTTTTTTGCCTTGTGTTCTCATACAAATTATAATCATCTATTAACCTCTTGTAAATAACTTCATAAGCCTTTGTTGATACAATGGTGAAATCACCAAACTACAGAGTTCAAGGTAAGAAGACTTGCTTGTGGACACCCCCAAAGTGATCTGCATTAGAGACACTCATTTGTCTCACAATCTTCAGGTAAGCAATTCAGTCTGGCATATGCTTTGGTAGCACATCGGGAGCACCTTCGAATCCAAAAAACCTAACATATGAGAAGTCTTGGCATATGTACCAATCACCCCAATTGTGATTCACCCTTGTATCTCCATGCTCATGGGGTCTCAAAAATCTTTTTATTTCTTTTGAAAATGATCCATCACAAGAAACCCCAAAAGCTCTGTATAATGGTTGAATAAAAAAATCTTCAAATTTGACATAATGGGATCTCATGAACCAATAATCCCATAGTGATACCCACAATTGTATTGGTTACTCCTGCCCATCTTTAACATGAACATTTAATTTCAATTCTCTAGGCCACAACCCCCTCGGTCATCCATAAAACAAGATAATATGCATCAATAATGAATAAAACTTAAAAGATTTATCAGGGTTATTTTTAAGATTTAAGAAACCCTCATGCATTTTTTCCAAAATGTAGGCAACATAATCAAATTGGCTTGGCTCATGCATTTGTGTATCTATAGAAAGTACTAAAGGTCCTACTTGAGCCACATCTGGAACCTCAACTCCTCCCACTTGACCGCGTGCCATGTATGTATATTGCAAATATTCTCTAAAAATGTTGATGTCAAATGGGGGCCCGTCCTCATTTGTCAACTTCCCTTTCTAAGCCTTATGGATGGCCAAGTTCCACCCGTTGTATATAGTATCCATATTTGTATATTCTTCTTCTAGCTTCTCAAAAGATAGAGGCACATCGGATTCAAAACCAAAACCAAAAACCTCATGAATGGTATCTACTGAATGACGGATGAATGCATTGCCATTTGGTCATTGGATACATCTTTTCGTGGAATTATAAGCCCTAGCTAGGGTTTTCAACAATTGAATATTTAAAAAGATGTTAGGGACCACTAGCTTACCCAATCCAATCGTCCATGGGTTTGAGACTGCAGTCAGCTTTCTCCTTCATGAGTAATGATATAAGAACAATTTGTGGCCTCTAATCCTAGTCTAGAAATCATTAAAATCATCCTCTAGCTAGTCACGGATAGGCAAATTGACCTTATACCTTCGAGACTTGGCTCCTGGTGAGCTCATCTAGTCAATCATGTCCTGATTTAATTTCTACTTCTACACACTTTCTCCACCTTTAGACTTCTTTGAGGCACTCTCAGAAACCTCAGTGACCTTCCTCTTGCCTTTGGAACTAGAAGCCTCCATATTTGAATCCTTCAAGCTTTCTAAAATTCAATCTTCTACAATTTAATTTCACTTCAATCTCTCTATTCGCTTCAATCTGTTATGCAAATTCCTTTTACAAACTTCCACATATAGATTTGATACATCATGAGCATTTACTTAGTTGAAATTGTGCTATGATTTACCTCGTACAAACACATACCTACTCGTTGCCTACATTTAATAATGGTAGGAGGATCCGTTAAAACTAGATTTTAGAATAGCTAGTCAGCACAACTCCTCCTAATGATTCAATTACTTGGCGCTACCTATCTTTTTGATTAGCATAGGTCTCCCTGATCACTCCACCGACAATCGGTGTAGCTCCTTTTCCCTAATTCTGATGGTTATAGCTTCCCTAATGGCTTTGCCTTCTAGCTAAGTTTTACTTTCACCTTTATGTCACATCGGTGTAGGTCATTTCAATGTACCCTCCTATTCCTCCATGGCATTCTGTCCATCGAGTATTGTCATAGCTCCAAATATGTTCCTCCGATGGTTAGAAGTTATTCTGATGAGTCCTCCATCATAGTCCGCATCTCATTTTTTACATCGGGTCACCTTATCGGGTATCAAAACAACTCATTTTATGTTTCTTCGATGACCCAATGACATTGACTTCATAATTGTTTATCTTTTTACTTCTCTGGCCTATCGGCATACATTTCTCCAATGAGATCTCCTTTCTCGCACCCATCTCTTCTTTCTCATTAGGTATCGGTGTAACAAAAAATGTCTCCTCCCGATGAGATGATGATTTCTTGATGACTTCGACTTCGATCAGTGTAACTTATCCCTATCAAGTCTCCTTCTCCATGCCTGGCTTGTCTTCCTCATCGGGTATCGACATAACCTGAAACACCTCTCCCCAATGGTTTAAGTTACCCCAATGACTTAGTATTCTCCTTTTGGTATCGCCTCATTGGATTAGGTCAGGCTGATAACACTACCTTCGCCACCTAGTCCATTGGGTATCAAGGTAGCATAAGATG
The DNA here is from genome assembly GCF_030272615.1 of Cryptomeria japonica. NCBI lineage: Eukaryota > Viridiplantae > Streptophyta > Pinopsida > Cupressales > Cupressaceae > Cryptomeria > Cryptomeria japonica. The sequence continues at coordinate 469,026,294 of NC_081409.1, forward strand.
ACACTTTCCAATGACCTGATGATATCACAAACAAGTATTCCACTTCATCTGACATTGACATAAGTTTTGCTGATAACCTCATCGTGTATCAGGGTAACCTTTTCTCCATGCTTATGATAGTGAATGCTATGCCAATGACTCTTCTCGTTATGCTATCGGTGTAGCTCTTCTCAATGGATTACTAACTCACCAAACTTCTTCCTACCGATCACACCCTGAGAAAATGCCTTCGGACTCATCAGTGTGAGTTTTTCCAATCGACATGCACCTTTTTCTCCTTAGGCAATCTTATCGGGGTGACTTACACTGATAAACACAATTTTATATTTTATGAAGAGAAGGCTTTCTTTCACAAATGTAACTTTCCACAACTGTGCTAATGGACTTCTAAGGCACTAAAAACATCTCTAAATGTACTCATGACCCTACTTTTGTGATGAACCCTAAAATGTGCTCTTGCTATACAAAGACTATCATGATGAAGGTTATCACAATGTCACCATATTTAATGCCACCCCTTAATATGCCCAGGTGATACTTGTTCATGTAGATTCAGGCTGCAATTGGATTTCTCTGACAAAACAACATATCTTCGGCACATGCAATCCAATAGTTAATGCTCTTATGATGAGAATATACATATAAAACATCAATAGATAGCACAAAATGTTTTTGCAAAAATATGTGCTAATAGTGGCTCTTTCTGGGGATGTATGTCCTTTTTAGGGACATAGCAATATCTCAGCTATCTATGGAAAGCAGACCAAAAATAAATAGAAACAAAAAACAAAGGAAAACTAAACTACTATAGTACAAGAATACTTCCTAGTCCCTAAGAGAAAAATGCTTGAGATACTGAGCATGTACTGGAAATTCCTGAATTTCACCATCAGTGTTCTACAAGAAATATGAATTTTCTCCTCCCTTTTCCAAGATGATGTATGGTCCTAGCCAAAGTGCTTAAAACTTTATGTGCTTGCCCTTGTTCTGTTCTTTGGCATTCCACTTGAGCACCCACTCTCCTTCTTTAAAAGTTTTGTCACAGGCTTTCTTGTCATGCAATGCCTTCACTATTTTCTGCCTCTGTATATTTTGTTCCTGAGCCTCTCTTCTGTACTCATCCAATTCAGCCAACTGAACCAGCCTGTCTTCCATGAAATCAACTTCTTCCAAATATTCCTCTGAAAGAAATTCATACACTAGGAGAAGTTTGTTAAGAGGTAACCTTGCTTCTTTACCGTAAATAAGCTGATAAGGAGCAAACCCTGTGGACTTCTTGATTGTTACCCTATCTGCCCACACTGCCAGATTCAACTTTGAGTCCCATGCCCTTTTATTGTCACCTAACATCCTTTTAATTATCTTCAAAAAGTTTTTGTTACTAGATTCTACTTGTCCATTCCCATGGGGATGATAAGGTGATGAATATGACAAAGTGATTCCATAACTTTCACAAAAATCAGCAAACTCTTTGGATCTAAAACACATCCCATTATCTACAACAATCTTGTGAGGTACCCCAAATCTTGTCAAGATATTTTCCAAAAGAAAATTTGTTACCACCTTACTTGTAGCCAACCTTGTAGGAATTACCTCTACCCATTTGGTGAAGTAATCAGTGGCTACCAAAATCCATTTGTGTTCTCCACTAGATTTATTTGCAATTTCTCTGATGAAATCAATACCCCACATCTGAAAAGGTTCTTTAGTCTGCATGGGTCTAAGTGGAAGAGCTCCATCATATTTAATCTTTCCTAAAATTTTTAGGCAAGCCTCACATTTTCTAATATAAGTACGACAATCCTTAAAGACTTGTGGCCAATAGTAACCGGGATTAAGTATTTTATGGGCAATGGTTTTTGCTGAAAAGTGTCTGCCACATACACCTTCATGCAATTCCTTTAAAAAAAATTATGCTTGATAAACATTCAAACAAAATAAAAGGATACCATCCATGTTTTTTGAATATAAATCACCCTTAATCAATACATACCTAGATGCTTGAAGCTTAAGTGTTCTTTTCTAACTATCATTTAAATCCTCTGGACACTTCATGTGCTTTAAATAATAGACAACATTCTTGTACCAAGGACACATCTCAATGCTTATTTGAGCCTCCTTTAATTCTACCTGATTTATCTGTGTTGCTTCCAAATTTGATTCTATCATCAGTTTATCCAAACCTTGACCTCTTACCAATTTAGTAATCTGGATGTCAATGTTGAACTCCTGGATTTGATTGATCTATATGCATCTTCTCCCTATAGTTTTAGTCTGCCTGAAAATATCCTTGACTGTTGCATTAGGAACGTAGGCAATGACATTAGCTCCCACTAAATATGGTCTACAAGATTTAACAGCTTTTACTAGGGAATATGCTTGTTTCTCATTTATATCATAATTTAACTCAGAAGCTTGTAGTGTTTTGCTAAAAAATGCCACTGGTTGTTCATGACCTTTACCATTCTTTGCTAACATAACAACAACAATAGTATGAAATGAAGCAAAAAAAAATACTTGAAAAGTGTAGCGTCCTAAAATTGCAACACTTGTAATTTCGACTACATTTGGGTCTTCACGATGGCAGCGCAACGTTGAACCTGAATGGAGACCCCGAAACCTGCTTGTGACATCAAAAACTGCATTTTTCTGCACCTCGGCATGATCCCTCCTTGCACCCTACTATCCTGGGAGGTGGGACCATGGCGCCTAGCGCCCTGGTCCTTGGCCCTATTTTGGGCCCGGTCTCTTTTGGGCATCAGGTCTTTAAGTTTGCAATTCGGGAAATAATGTTTCCTGGTCAGCCTAAGGTCGGAAAAATCAATCTCTCAGCCCTAATTGACAAGTATATAAACTACTTTTCCTCTCCTAGAAAGGGAGGAAAAAGGGAGGAGGACATATGTGTGCAAAAGGCGGAAGCGATATTCAAACATTCAAGCATTCAAACATTTAAGCATTCCTTCAAGCAATTGAGCATTCTAAGTCTCCATTCAAGGCTAAGTGTTGCATTCAAGACAAGGATTCAACCATTGAAGAGGAGATCACTTACAACACATTACATACAACATACATTACACCTTCGCATGTAAGAATACAAACGTTCTTACAACAAGGTATCAGTACTTGTTTACATTACAAACATTTACATTTACAGCATTCTCATTTCTTGGTTAATTCCAAAACTAGGGTTTGACCTAAAGGAAAACCCCTAATCCCTAAACCCCCAATAATCCTCTCTTTTCTGTGTGTAGGTTGTAGGTACGCGGCTGTAACTAAAGATCTGGAATCCTTGTGCAGAGACGAATAGATCCACCTTCATTTCACGGATTTTTTGGAGGACCGTGTGCACTCCGGGCGCCATCGTCTCGTCAACTTTTGCTCAAATTTGCAGAACAGCACCGTCTCAACATTTTACTACTAATTCCAGGTCCGCGGCTTCATCCCGTATCCCTATCTCTGTTTATAAGTGAATCTTTCTTACTTTACATGCATTCCTAGTTCAATCATTTTATCTGCATTCTTTACAAAAGAGGGTATCCTTGATGTCTTAACCCTTGAAACTCATTTAAAATCCAGTCTTGCATTGCGTGGGATTGGATCTTGTGGGTTTCAACCCCTCTTTTGAATGTAAAGTCTCTCTTAAGTGAAAACCATCAACCCTAGTGACTTCCCTTCTCTCTCCTTGGAGTTGGGGGAGGGGGAGAACAACTAGGGTTCAATTTTTCCACTTCACATTTTGGTGAACCCGACGTGAACATCCTCATTCTGATTATTCATGGTTAGATCTGAAAAATTTGCTTCCTTAATTACATTTCCATGTTTGATCTTTTGCAAATTTTAGAGGTTGATTGCCTAAAAAACCCTAAAATTTTCTTTTTAGTAATTAAGCTTGTGAAATGTTTAATTGTTAATGCTTGTTTCAGATCTACCCTTCTATTGCAAATTGTCAATTCATATTTGTGCTTTAATTCTGAAAATTAAGTGGTTAAGTGTCAAAACCCTAATTTTTAAAACCTTCTTGGTTCAACCTTTGACTGATAATTTCACTAATCAAAACACCTCCAAATCGGCTGTAACTTTGGATTCCGCAACAAAAACACAATATCTTTCATCCCTGAAAATTTGGAAAAAAGTTGCGAGGACCGTGTGCACCCCGAGCGCCATTGTCCCCGACATTTTGCGAAATTTCGAGAGCTAGATCTTACTGTATTTTTCTGCTAAAATCCAGAATTTTGGCTGATTTTATCAATTCTAACACTTTCAAAATTAAAGTCAAAGTTGGTCTAGTGATTGCTTGGATTAAGGCTTATAATCATTCAAAAATTGTTGAAATTGAAATTCATATCAAAATTGTGTTTCTTACAGTCCTAAATCTAAAAAGTGTGTTGGTATTCATTTGAAATTTCAGTGCTTTATTCAAATTTTTGCAGTTTGTGACCTTTGAAATTAAGTGTTTAATTGCGGCAACTTTGATTTCCGCTTTCAAATTTGAATTTTGCATGAAATCGAGTCAACTTTTAAATTTCAAAGCCTGCATTGCTTTTAGTATTCCCTCTAAAATCATAAAATTCAAAATTTCAGTTTCCCTCTCTTTTTCAAAATTCAAATTTTGCATTTTTCAACAATCTTGGTAGGGTTCAATTTTGAGATTGCAACTTTAATTTGGCTTATCTACAGATCGTAAAATCACTCAATTTTTTCAGATTAGCTTTAAAATCATCATAACTTTAATCCCTAAAAATTTCAAAAAAGTTACGAGGACCGTGTGCACTCCGTTCGCCATGGTCCCTGACATTTTTTCTAAAATTTCGGGAGATTGTCTTGATTGCATTTAACAGCTTAAATCTAGGAGATTGGCTGATTTTATTGAAATTTGCTACCTATAAAATTCAAAATCTTCTCTCTCTCTTTAGTGTATGAGTTTTACAACAATAAGCCCTACTTACACTATTCCCGTTAGACGAAGCCTTAGAATTAAGTCTTTCCAAGATTTAATTACTGAGGAGATGGAACCTAATTTGAATGGCCTTTTTAACGAGGACATGGGTAATTCTTCTAATCCTCTTAATGATGAAGAAGCTCTCCATGAGGTTTCTGTAGAACAACTTTCGAAATTGGATAACCAATTTGATGATTTTCGATAATGGATGTCTCAAGAATACCCTGACAGTGAAGCTCTTTCCTTAATTGAGGGTCTAAAATGTATGGTTCAATGTGATAAGAATGGAATTGATATTTTGCATGGTATTGCACACATTGTGGATTCGAATGTGATGCCTATGAAGAGTTGTGCTGAAACTTTAGGTTATACACAACCTCCTACTCAAGTTAATCATTCTATTCCTTTGACAACTCCTATTGCTAGTATACCTACTTTTACATCAAACATAATGACTACTTCAATACAAGACATTCCTCCTATGATCACTAGTCATGGGGGAAATCCCTCTTCTTCAATCAACCCTCTTCCTTCATTCAATCCAACTTCTTCATTTATTCCTTCAATAAGTGTTCCTATTATATCTCCACAAATGAACATGACACAAAGGGGCAATTCATTTAAACATTCCATTCCTCCTTGTAGTGTTCCTCCTTTCCAATCATCTCCTATGACTAACTATCATAGTGTCCCACCACCTTACTCTCAATCAATACCTTCTTTCAATAACATAATACCTCCATCACAATCTAACATGTCTAATATGAACTCTTCGACTGAAGCGACCATTAACAATCTTGCACAAACTGTCTCTTCTTTACAGCAACAAATTGCCTCTATGAATCAATCTAAGTTTAGTGTGCCCACATTTGATGTTGCGAGCCCACTTTCTCTTGACATTGTTCGAGCTATCCCCCCTAAACATGTTGAAATTCCGCATTTGGAGCTTTATAATGGTAAGGGTGATCCTCTAACACATGTTAAGACATTTCAAACAATATGTACCGATTTTGCTTATGACCAAAGGTTGCTTGCAAAACTATTTACTAGAACATTAAGAGATAAAGCCCTACAATGGTATTGCTCTTTGCCTTCTTATTCTATTTCTTCTTTCGAACAACTTGCAAATGCTTTTATTCAGCAATTTCAAAACAATATAAGTCCTAAAGTTACTTTGATTGATTTAATGCATTTTAAACAAGGTGTTAAAGAAAGAGTGACTGATTTCATTGGTAGATATAAGCATTTGTATGCTCAAATTTCTTTTCCAGTGCCTGACAATGATATTCAAAGAATCTTTATTTCTAATTTACAAAAAGATATTAGAGAAAAACTCCTGTTTTCTGAGTTTACTTCTTTCCAACAGTTGTGCGCAACTCTTCACAATTATCAACTGACTGTGAGTCAAATGGAACAAGCAAATCCTATGGCTCTGAGTGATAAGGGTGATAGTAGTCAACAACCATTTGGGAAGTTTAAACCGAACAGAGAGTCAATTAAATTCAATGAAAACATCATCAACAACAATGTGAATGCAGCATCAGGTGTGCCTCCTATTTCTAAGTTTTTCAAGAAAGAAATAAAGTTTACTCCTTTGAATAAATCATTGCATAGTATTATGAATAAGTTATTGGAACAAAATGTGCTTACTCTTCCTCCTATAAAGCAAATAAATCCTATAAAGATTAACTCACCCTATTTTGATAACAAATCTTTTTGTCAATTTCATTGTCATCCTGGGCATGATACTGAAAAATGTTTTGCTTTAAAGGGTAAAATTCAAGATTTGATTGATAATAATACTATCTCTGTTTCTGGTGTGAATGATAAAGGCAACACATCTGTAGCTCCTCCTAACCAAAATCTTAAAATTTTTACTGATCCATTACCTTCTCATACCTCTAATGTGATTGATACTAATGATTCCTCTGTCTCATTTGATGATCTTGTGTCTATGACTCCGAATGTGATTAACTTTATGGAGCAGCAGAAAATCCCTAAAGAACCTTCCATCACATTTGATTCTAGTGAAACTATCAGGGCACCTGATGGTCCTTTATATATAGTTGCAAAAGTCAAGAATACACCTTGCCATGGAGTGCTTATTGATCCTTCTTGTATGGTTAATATCATTACTGAAGAATTTCTTTTTACTTTGCAATTGAATCAAGTGATCTATGATGAAACAAATGTGGTTGTGAAACTATTTGTTGCATTTTCTTCTCCTGCAATTGGTTCTATTACATTACCTATTGAGGTCCATAATAAATCCCTTGAGGTGGATTTTGCCATTATTCCATCATCTGAACAATTTCGTGTGAAGCTAGGCTATCCTTGGCTATCTTCCATGAAAGCTATTGCTTCTCCTATTCACAAGTGTTTGAAATTTCCCCATAATGGTGAATTTGTTACTATCAATCATAGTCTCTTTAAACCAGCTGAAAGAACTTCTAGCGTTCCTATTGATTATTTTTGGCCTAAACAATTCCAATCTCTTCCACCACGAAGTGATCATCTTTTCAAATCTTATCAAAAGTGGAAAAAAGATATGATCCTATCTCTAAGTGAACCTAGAACACCCAAACTTGATATTCCTATCATTCTTGAGAAGGAAGTTCTTCCTTTGAAAGATAAAACTAATGTCTTTCCTCAAGAAGATTCCCAACCCATCCCTATGAATGTGATTATGCCTATATCTAATAAACTTCCTAAAAGTAGACCTATACCTCCTCGTCATGATGGACTTGGTCTCCTTCCTAAACCAAATATTCCTCCTTTATATGGAGACGTTCCTCCTCCTTCCTCTTATAGAGAAAAGAGAGCTTCCTCTTCTCCTATTATCCAACTTAAGAGACCACAACCTAAACACCCAAGTGATAAGGATGAGAACATTCCTCCTCCTCACTCTTCTCAACTTCCTACTAAGACTAGATGAAATCGTTCTGCACGTGAATTCCAACGAAAGCATCATCTTAGAGCTCAAGCAACTTCTTCTCAAACTTTTAAATCCCCAAAAACACCTTCAGCTAGTATTATTCCATTTTCTCCTCAGCCGAAAATTGAGCCAAAATCTCCTAAACATAAGATGCATGATGGTCTTGATCCGGTGTGAGTTAAAGATCCTATTTTTATAAATCTTGATGATGATATAGATGAAAATGTTATTCATGATGAAAATGTTATGCATGATGAAAATGTTACTCCTGTTCATTCTGATAGTGAATATGAATATGTTGATGTTGATAACCATTTATCTAACAAATTTTCTAAAGCTCTTATCCTAGCTCCTAGACAAGAACAACGTGGCTTGGAACATGAACATAGCCCTTGTTTGGATCTTGTGATAGCTCCATCTGCTGTGTTGGATGTTCCTCCTCTAGCGTGTTTCCTGCCTTCCCAAAATATTGATCAGCAAGATCGGGGGGTGGATGACGTGCTAGACTAGTTTCATTAGCATAGCAGACTCTCTCCTCCTCTCTTGATCTCTTTTGTTACTTCTTCTATGTGTTATTCTCATTCTTCTATTTGTTGTCCTGAGTATTGTCTACTTGAGGACGATGCAAAACATTGAGATCTCTTTTGGTCTCTCTCATGTTGACTCAAAAGACACATGTGTTCCCTTCTTCTAGGTGACTTTCCTTGATTGGGGAATGAAGAACAATTATGCATACATACATATGATATACATGAATTATCATACAACATACTGGCCCCGAGGAAAGTGAAGTCACCTCATGCTTTGTGTTTTGTGTCTATTATCCTTGGGTTTATCTCACACTTGGGGGCTAAATCCTTGTGATAACATGTTCCTTTCCTTTCTCATTTCTTATATGTATCACTACCTTAAAGCAATCACCCCCGATGAGGCATGTGCGATCACTTTAACGTAGGGGGGCATACATCTCGTTCATATCTTTTCAAGATACTTGAAAATTTCTTGACAAATTTAGCTTTGCCTTGAAAATTTTTGATATCTTTCTTGCATGACTCATAGTGAGGGAACCTTACTACTGATAGTCATGGTTCTCCCTCATGATCTTCCCTTTTACTTTGTCAATCAAAGTCGTAAGATCCTTAGTCCACTGGGGGCTTGGTGTATCTTGCCTCCTTGACGTGGTGAAAGTCTTTCAATGTTGTTTCCTTGTACTTTACCGGAAGTATTGGCGTACGCTTATACTCCCGCTAAAGTGGGGGCTAAATGTAGCATCCTAAAATTGTGACACTTGCAATTTCGACTGCATTTGGGTCTTCATGATGGTGGCGCAATGTTGAACCTAAATGGAGACCCCGAAACCTGCTTGTGACATCAAAAACTGCATTTTTTTGCACCTCGGCATGATCCCTCCTTGCACCCTGCTGTCCTGGGAGGTGGGACCATGGTGCTCAGTGCCCTAGTCCTTCAGGACCATGGCGCCCAGCACCCTGGTCCCTGGCCCTATTTTGGGCCCGGTCTCTTTTGGGCATCGGGTCTTTAAGTTTGCAATTTGGGAAATAATGTTTTCTGGTCGGCCTAAGGTCAGAAAAATCAATCTCTTAGCCCTAATTGACAACTATATAAACTAATTTTCTTCTCCTAGAAAGGGAGGAAAAAGGGAGGAGGACATATGTGTGCAAAAGGCGGAAGCGATATTCAAACATTCAAGCATTCAAACATTTAAGCATTCCTTCAAGCAATTGAGCATTCTAAGTCTCCATTCAAGGCTAAGTGTTGCATTCAAGACAAGGATTCAACCATTGAAGAGGAGATCACTTACAACACATTACATACAACATACATTACACCTTCGCATGTAAGAATACAAACGTTCTTACAACAAGGTATCAGTACTTGTTTACATTACAAACATTTACATTTACAACATTCTCATTTCTTGGTTAATTCCAAAACTGGGGTTTGACCTAAAGGCAAACCCCTAATCCCTAACCCCCCAATCATCCTCTCTTTTCTATGTGTAGGTTGTAGGTACGCGGCTGTAATTGAACATCTGGAATCCTTGTGCAGAGATGAACAGATCCACCTTCATTTCACGGATTTTTTGGAGGACCGTGTGCACTCCGGGCGCCATCGTCCCGTCAACTTTCGCTCAAATTTGCAGAATAACACCGTCTTGACATTTTACTGCTAATTATAGGTCCGCAGCTTCATCCCATATCCCTATCTCTATTTATAAGTGAATCTTTCTTACTTTACATGCATTCCTAGTTCAATCATTTTATCTACTTTCTTTACAAAAGAGGGTATCCTTGATGTCTTAACCCTTGAAACTCATTTAAAATCCAGTCTTGCATTGCATGGGATTGGATCTTGTGGGTTTCAACCCCTCTTTTGAATGTAAAGTCTCTCTTAAGTGAAAACCATCAACCCTAGTGACTTCCCTTCTCTCTCCTTGGAGTTGGGGGGGGGGGAGAACAACTAGGGTTCGATTTTTCCGCTTTACAAAAAGGTTTAGAGAAATCAGGAGATTTAAGTACAGATGCTTCCTTGATGGCCCTTTTAATGTTCACAAAAGACTCAATTGCTTCATTAGTCCATTTTATCTCTGCACCATTTTTCAACATCTTTGCAATAGGTTTTACAATCTCAGAAAAAATTGACACAAATCTCCTCACAAAATTAATTTGTCCAAAAAATGATTGAATGGCTTTAACTATTTTAGGAATCTAAATTTTATCAATGGCTGCAATTCTCTCAGGGTCAATCCTTACTCCATTTTTAGATACAATATGACCCAACAATTTCCCTTTAGTGACTCCAAAGTGACATTTTTTTGGATTTAGAGAAATACCATATTCTAGTGTTCTGATGAAAATCTTTTCTAGATCATTACAATGGTTCTCTTCTTTCTTGGAGTATCCTGTCAAATAATCCTAGTATACAACTAGAATGTAATCAATGAGGCCTTCAAAGGCTACATCCATGACCCTTTGAAAAGTAGCTCTAGTATTGGTAAGTCCAAAAGGCATCCTGGTATAAACATATGTACCCCATGGTGTAGTGAAAGTTGTTTTGTATTTTTTTGATTCCTTGACCTTCACTTGGTTATAACGAGAGAACCCATCCGCCATAGAAAGTAGCTCATTCCCTGTTACTTTCTACAGCAAAGCTTCCATGTTAGGTAGAGCATAATTATCTTTTAAAGATGATATATTTAAATTTCTAAAGTCTACACAATTTGATATCACCATTTTTCTTTCTAACAGGCACCAAGTTTGACACCCATGTGGAATGCCTTATAGGCTCTATAATCCCTGCATTCCTCATCTTCATCAACTCTTCCTTCATTTTTGGAGCCAATGTGGGATTTATAGGTCTTTTCTTTTGCCTAAATTGTTTTGCATCTAGCTTCAGTGGGATTTCATCTTGGAACAAATCCTCTCTATATGCCTTAAGGTCATCATATGACCAGGCAAAAACATGTTTGTATTTTCTTAACAAATTGACCAATGTAGTTCTAATTTTTGGTGTGAGCTTCTTCCCAATGTAGACCTCAATGGGATTGTTTTCACTTCCCAAGTTTATTTTCTCCACTTCTTCACAACTTCCAGTGTTGGTCTTAAAATTTGCCATATCCTTATTATCAAACATCCTCTCTAGCTCCACCAACCCTTTTGGAATCTTGTTTGTTTTAAGCTGTAGAATGTTTTTTCCAAATAGAGACTCCTTACCATTTTCCTCTTCTACATATGCATTCCAATCCATGTGTTGGCCCTCATCCTGATCTTCACAAAATAAGAACTTCAAAAGATCCCTGTCATCATCAAATATCTGCCAGTTCTTTATGTTATCTAGTACTGCAGGTCTAGTTTTTATTTCAACTTGGGTAATATCATCAAAAGGAATATCATTATGTTTAACTGCTAGGTTAGCCATAAAATTAGCTAAAATATTGTTAGATCTTTCAATCCATGTTATAGAAAGTGCATCAAAAAATTCAATAGAGTCCCACACCTCATTTCTGTAATTTTGAAGCCTTACATTTTTAGTAGCAAACTTTTCCCTTACTTGAGATACAACTAACTCTGAATCACCATAAACTATTAGTAGTTTGATACCGTGTTTATTTGCTATTATAAGACCCAACAAGAGTGCTTCATACTTAGAAACATTGTTTGTACATTCAAAGGCCAAAAATAAAGAATATTTGAATGATCTCCCATTAGGAGAAATAAAAACCACACCAACTCCATTTCCTTCTTTACTACAAGTACCATCAAAGTAAATTTTCTAGATTTTATCCTCATGTTCTTCTATGGTATCTTGAAGTTTATTAGTTTTGCATTGAATGGGTTTAGAAATACTTACCTGAAAGTTATCTATATTTGATTGGAGGAAACATGTTGTCTCATTTGGATCAACTTCTTCTATCAGGTAGAATGATCGCGACTCTCTAGAAATCCTTACATTTGCCCCTTTTATCGGGATGGTTGCATATGATAGATCTAACTAAACATACCCCCCTACCAAATTTGACCATTACCTTGATAGTAACATCCCATAATTTGGAGGCACTTGAATAGTTGTGATGTTTGTTTTATATGATGCATCTGGGCATGTGGAAATCGAAACTTCACATCCTTCATAATTCCAACAATTGGGACTGATCTATTATCCATAGCATAACACTTCCCATAGGGAGTGTCTACATGAATCCCAAGTTCCTTCATGACATCTTCTGGCATTATGTTCACAGCTGCACCAGAATCTATCATACAATTATTAACGATTTTATTGTTAATCAATAAGGTTAGATAAAAAGGATCAACCTGTGTAAGATTCTTTGTGATAGAAGTTCTCAAATAAATAATAGATGGATCTTCATCTCTTGGCATGTGATCCTCTTTATTAACTTCAACAATGTTAGACAAAATCTTGATTATTTCATTTTTGTAATCAGGAAATTTCATTACTTCAAGCAAAGGCAAAGATACTTTCACCTGTGATAAAGCTTGAGACATAAATGATCCACAATTTGAAAGTGGCTTACTAATTTGTTTCCTTTCAATTTCCTTTGTCAATTTAAGAGGTTTTGTTATTTTGACCTTTTCTGCTGCACCTTCCCTTTCCTTGTTGGTGATGGTGTCTTTGTTTCCACTAACTTTAGGAACCTTTGCAAATATCCCAGATGGCTTACCTTTCTCTGGGTTCACTATTTTGTTCCTTAGCTGATAATTGCTTTTTTCCTATGCTACTGCTGCCACAATATAAGCTTTATTTTCTTCATCTAGTAAGTTTCTCAAGGAATGCATTGGCTCTTCATCATAGAACAATTTCCTCAAGGTTGGGGTGTCTACATCATCATCAGTGAAAACTTGTTGTAAGTTGTATTGCTATATATCTCTCTCTTCTATTGTACATCTAATGACTGCTCATCCTCAGATGAATCCTCATCCCTGCCCCAAAATGGATCCGATGAGAGTATATTCAACGTGGGCTCATACTCAGCCTCATGGTCCTTTTCTTCTACAAAACCTTGAGCAGTCATATATTGTTTAGCAACATGGGGTAAATTGCAGACTTCACACCATGGATATTCCTCCACAAAATTGTTTACTTTCTTCAATGGATCTAGGGTTTCCTTATTTAAATTGGAATTTATTGTCTTATCATCTCTCCAGTTTGTGTTATATGGCATGTCGTGCAATCTTGGCCTATTGTAATTCATTGGCTTATTGCTTCTATATGGAGGCGGCTTCTCATTGTGGTTTTTCTTACCCTTCATATCTTTCAGCATGTCCATGATTTGGCTAAACTCATCCTTTTTCATTTCTCTGGGATTATATAGTTTTGAATCATCTCTCTTGCCAATTCTCCCAGCAACTTTTTTGTTATTTTCAATGTTAGTGGTTGTCTTAAATGCTTGCTGCAAGGTGGTAGGTTTATGAGATAGAATCTCATAGTGAGTCTTGCTATCAAAATCACTCAAATAAAAGTCAATAAAAAATGAATGAACATGTCTAATATCCCTTGGTATTCTATTAAGTACTTTATTAAACCTCTTATTAAATTCAGAGACTGATTCATTTTGATTCTTCTAAGATGAAAATGAAGTATCATTATGGTCTCCAAATTCTTCCAAGAATTATGTCACAAACTCCTACTAGCTACCAATACACCTGTCGAGAAGACTCCTGCATCCTCTATAAGAGACTGAACAAACAATTTCATAAAAAAACATCTTCATAAGGGACTTCAAACTCTTCAGTGATGTTTTTTACATTTATTACATGTTGTTATGCAGAATCAGTTCCATTTCTTGTGAATTTACGAATGGCTGACCTTAAATCACTTGAAATTTGATTCAAATATCCAATTATCCCACTGAAATCCAACTGTTTATACCTTTCAATGGTCATAGGTGGTCTGCAACCATAGTTGTTATTTTGATAGTTTCCATTGTTACCTCCACCACCATTTTGATTATTGTTATTTCCATTTCCATTTTTTCCATTACCATTGTTACCGGAATTTCCATTATTACCATTGTTACCTCTATTATTACTTACATTATTGATCCTATTGTTATTATTCTAGTTACTAGTAATTCCCCCACTGCTAATTCTTCCTTCACTAATGTGATTATTGTATTGTCTATTATTATATTGGTTTTTATTCTCATTGTAGGGTATATTTTTCTATTTATTTCTTTTTTCATAATCACTATCCAAAACATCAGACAATGGATTATTAAAGATCCTAAATGGTTGATCCATGTTTCTCATGTGAGGGGCCTATACCTAGGGGTTGTTAACCTACCTCCCTCACCTCTTCCTTTTTCTTCTTCAACCCTGTTTGGCTTAGGGCTTTGAATGGTATCCTTTTCTATTTTGAGCTTTTGCAATATCCAATCTGGTTGTCTCTTAAGAGCCTTTGCCATTTTGGACTCATCTCCATTTAAATCAACCATTTTAAGTATGATTACATCCCGCTACCTTTCCTCTTGTTCCTCAGCAGTCAGGGTTTCATCATTTCCGACATTATTACCCTTTGCATTTAAGGTATAGAAAGGATTTTCCTCCATATTTTGAAATTTATCACCAGATGAAGAACCATCCTCTCTACTGATGGTATGATGAAAGAATAAGTATCTGGTAGAATACTGAGAGGGGGGGGTGAATCAATATACTAAAAAAATGATACAAACTCCCAAACTCAAATTCAAACTCACAAAGTAATCTTTCACTATCAAGATCAATACTCAACATCAATGGGTTTGACTATTATGACAACCTTAACAGTAAACAACTCCAAACTTTTAAACATCATCAATTCTTAATCAAATATCAACATATTCATCTCTCAATGCTTCCAATTATCATGCCTTATCATAATAGTTAAGTAGTTAATCAAATCAACAAATAAGACCATAACCACAAAAGCATTCACCACTTGACACAAATATTTATATGTGGAAAACCTAAATAGGTAAAAACCATAGTGAGATGAGACTCACAAGGATAGCTATCTAAACTCTTCTGAAATTTGCCCTGTTAGGAGCCAAGCCCATTAAAGATTTACAATAAGTCCTGTTAAGAACTAATTCCAGTTAGGGGATTTACAAATATGCCTTGATGAAAAGCACAATATCTTGTTAGGAGTAACCTCACTAGAGGATTTCACAATCCAAACTAATGGACCACCTTGTTAGAGGATTTAACAAGTAACCAAGCTTGTTAGAGCTTACCCGATTAAGGGATTTCTATTATGTTGTAATTGTTAGAAAACAACATGTTTTCTTGATCTGTCTGAATAGCACTACATCTACTTGATCAAATCCTTCTTAAGCTTCAATCTATCTTTACTCAAATTGAAGATCCATCCATCGGTTTGAAAACCACACACTCAACTGGTTTTCTACCAACTTTTTTAACTCTTTAACAAACAACTTCATCGAACTTAAATACAAATCAACTAGGTCGGTAACACAACAAAAACCTAGTTCTCATCATCGAGATTACAAACAAGTTGGTACAATCTTGACTGTTAGAAATCATAACATTCTCATCACATTCTTCAAGAAAATTCCAACTGCTCCATGATCATAGCTTCATCAGACTTGTAACTCATCACACACTATGCATTTGATGCAATCTACTTCACTCCTTTACAAGATAGATAACATGCCAAAATAACTTGAACTTATCCTCATACAATGATCACATGTGTCTCCATCATTACCACTCAACATCAGATCATAAACCAACAAACTTGATCAGTTAGGGTTTAGTAGAAAACAACTGGTAGGGTTTACTGGTTTACAAAACATAGAAACCTATTTAACCCTTTACACCAGTTTGACTTATAAACTACCATATACCGGTTCACAACATCTTCAACAAATTTTATTATACTGGTTACAAGACAATAGAAATAACAACAATAACATCAGCAATATCATGAATACCATTCATCGGTTCTGTTGTTCATCAAAAATGATTAACCCAAGTTCACCTGCAATCCTTCTATGAAATGGCCAATTTCAATCTATGAAACACATCAGGGCTTGGACAATATAATATAGGACCCTAATTGATCCTCCTGCACTTCAGGTTCTGCTAGACCTAGGGGGGACACCCTTTTGATGCATAAAATTAGCTCATTACACACTTATGACAACATCAAACAATAAGCAGATAGATCATTTCACAAGCTCAACAAGTTAGGAAATACTACAGATTGGCTAGATCTGTACAAACAATAGGATGAAATAGAGCTTGGAAAGAATAGAACACAAACCTCTAAACATAAAGGGAAATAGATTTGTCTTTAATTTTGTAAATCTGAAACTATCCCCAAATCTTTCAAAGACCAATGCCTTGTTCATTGGGCAACATAGTCACACACAGAACTACAAATAAGTATCCTAGTTACAAATTGGTTTTCCTTAAACAATATTCCTGCATTAATACCTTATACTAATGCATTATTTGATTCATTCACAAAATTATCAGATCTGGGACACATTCCTTTGTTTATGACTGATTATAGAATTTAAACTCTTCACTAAAGAATGCCTACAAACAATCATACAATCTCCTTGAGATGACAAAATATAGCCTCCTTGAGGATTCAATTCATAACAATGAAATACATACACAAAGACAATATTGTGGGAAATTTACTCATGCCCGACACAAGTAAGACCTGTAACTAAAAAAAACCACATCTACAACACTGCACTATAACCTCTATACCCTGAAAAGATCCATAGAATTTTACACATTTAGGTCAAGCAATTCAGAACTGGAAGCCATGAAAACTAGAGCACTTCCTCCAAAATTCTGGAACCCTTGCAATTGAGAAGAATTGAGAATAAGAAGAGGAGGGAAAAAGATCAGATCTCATCAGAATTTGCCAAGTGTCTTCTTTCTCCGACTGAAATTCATTTTCTTCTTCCTTCCCATAGAAGCTACTCTCAAAATATCCCAAATCTGTTAAACTTAACTATATGATTCGATTCCTTATCCTGAGAGCTTTCTAGTGATATATAATACTTGATATTTTGGGCAAAAATGAGCCTCTAGGCAAATTAATTCTCAATACGCAGGCCATCATTTAAATTTTTGAATTCTTTATATAGTTTGCACTATATATTTAATTTTGATTTTTCACTTTGATTTTTTCCCTGACGTCCTACCATGTGGCAGCCTCTGATTGGCTGATGGGGTCCACTGAGTGCCACTTGGGATGACACATCATCCGTTTGCCACTTGTCGACCACGTCACTGCCATTGGACTGCTTGCTTGCATGCCACCTCCTCGCCACCTCAGCAGGACCCATGAGCTGGACCTCCACCTAGACATGCCACCTGTGCGCCATGTCATCTTTCATTGTTTCGCAATGGGTAACGTGCGTGCATGTTTCCTTCACGAATCCATGTGCACTATCGGATCTCACTGAACTTGCATGGTCTTTAACCTCCATTTTTTTGCCTGAGCTTTTCAACATTTCGTGAAGGGTAAGTTTTGATCATCTTCCCTTCACGAATCAATGCGTACTGTCGATCTTCTTTGAACTTGCTCACCGGTTAAGTAGCCCTTTCTCTGTAAAACTCACCTACCTCAGGATCCATGCTTGCGTGGGGTCCACTTGGTCGCCACTCAGCCTCCTTGGTCACCTTGGGAAGCATGCTCACGCACGTGGGTTCCACTTGGGCACCCAACTGACACCATCTGTCAAAAGCCTCTAAGCTTTGACATTATACTTGGGTGGAGCTTTACATTTAAATACCAAAAAATTGCATTGCCCAGCCAATTTGGGACTAAAGCTTATGCCCGAGACTGCAATTTTGAAGCAATTTCTGAGTGTTTTAATGGCTGCCTTGCCACTTGTTTGGGATTTTCCAAGGTTTTTTATCACCATGTTGCTATTCTCCATCTTGTTTGCCACGCAACCCCGCTATTTACATTTGCTACCAAGTTTCATGTTGCCTTTACCATCCACACAACAGGGAATACAACAAATGATGGAGTTTGTTTAATTGTCTATGCTTTCATCCATACCACTCCATGCATAGTAGGGAGAATGCTTTATACCTGCCATTACATTTGCTGGAGAGTGTCAAATCCACACAGGCAAGGGAAAGGTCTTCAAATCTGCCAATCTTCATTTATTGAAATCTTCTACAGTTGTTATTTGTATTTGCTTTAAAGGTTTCCACAGCTGCTCAAAAAAACCACCTAGAGGGGAGGACTTGCATTACTTGAAAGTTAAATGTTGAATGTTGCATTGGCTGGAGTTTATATTGTTGTTGTTTAATGCCCAATTTTCCATGTGAGGGAGGAGGATCTACACCTTTTGTTTGCATTTGCGTAAACTTTTGTCCTCTCCAACACTTCCAAATGTGTTTGCTTGAAAGTTAAAATAGCCTCCAAACTCTAGAGCAGAGGGGGGAATTTGGCATTGGAGTTTTATTTTCTGAAGTATTGCTTCAATTTCAAATGGCTCTTCAACCCAAGCACCACGCGAATAGCAAAAGGAAAGACATTTCATTATGCCAATTGCAAATTGTTGAAAGTTATTTAAAAACATCCCCCTCCACCATTTGAATTTGCCTGAGACTTTCTATGGTCTTCAACTCGCGTGGGAGGATTTGGCCATGGTTATGGAATTTACTTTACACTTGGCAATCACACCTACTTGGAAACTTACATGCCCTTTTAACAAATTCCATTTGCTCAAAACTCTTGCATCTGGCACCTCACACTGGACAAGCAGAATTCAACTTAAGATAAATTCACCAAGTAAATGATTGTGAGCATCTATTACTTTCAAAACCACATTATAAAAGAATTGAAATCCATTCCATTTATTTTGTTATGAGTGCACCATGTTATTTTAAAACCACTTCACCATAAAATTAGTGCATGGGCATGAGCCAGGTTGGGCCCCAAAGTGGGTCCGACTAAAAAAAAATTCATTTTCATGCAATTGACCTTCGAAATGCCTCAGGAACCTTAAACATACCTCTGGAATTGATCGACACCATTTTTGGATCATCAAACTGAGTTTTACAACTTTTAGGCACTTACGCCACATTTTCGCATTTAATCGCAAAGACGTAATTTTCAAGCTAGTCAAAACACCTTTTTGGACCTCACCCTCTGACAAGCATGTACTTTGATATACAAGCATGAACTCTACCAAGAAGTTTCTCAAGACAAATCCTGAGTGAAGAGATATTAATGGTAAAAAATGACCAACTGGCTTTGTCGGCACTACGAACCTGATGAAGTTAATGCGTAGGCAACTCATGATGCCTTTCTTAAAAATATCAAACAATCTCTGTAGACCCTCAAATCTGAGGCATATGTACCTTGAAGTACATATCAAATCTTATAATTCTAAGTTCGACCGGGAAGCTGACTGGGTGCAAATGGTGTGCTCATGAAAATTGCTACTTTAACTAATATAGCAATGAAAGTACGGATCACTGAAACAGATGGCTCAAGAAATCCTTTTGAAAACCAATCAAATGGATTGGCAGGAGCTTGAAACTAGAAACATAGCTTTTCATTCATGCCAATAATAGCCTGGAACAAACATTTTGGCATGACATTCACTAAGGTAACTTTTACACTTATGCAAAACACGCTCTGACTAGCAGCTGAAACAGGGACTTGCCAAACAACACAAACTGCGAATAGATTGAGCTTGGTAAACTGAGCAAATGGATTGCTAAAGACTTTAAATTTTGCATCCCGACTCACATTTATGCATAAAATTTAATACACCTTTAATTTCAACATGATGATCAACAGGGAGAAAGTTATAGGAGCTCAAAGTAGGCTACTTGGTAAAATATGAATTTTCACATAAAATGCACTTTCAGCTCACCCCTTGAAATGGTTACCTGATAAATTGACCCAAATTGAAATCTAAAAGTTGCAACACACTTCAGAGGCCAAATGAAAGGTGTAGGACACACTTCCCAAGCCTTACCCTTTGAAAATCAACTGGCTCCATTTTACCCTCTCTTTAACTAGGCCATTCAAACTGACTCATTTGGAAATGCAGAGAATTTTTTTGAAATGGGCCTCTAAACTTGACTCAAATTTAATGAGTCCCAATAGGTTCAATTGTGTAATGCCTTGCCAGGAAACCTCGAAGGGATAAGGCTAAATCTCAAGAATAGAGTGCAAATATTTTTTTATTTGTTTAGAGTATTAAACACTACATGATGATACAATGAGTTATCATATGTTTAGATAACACAGTGGAAGACATAAATAACACATAAAGGGTTTCCCAACATGATTACTTGATTCATCACTTAACTCAACCCATGCTAATTAACCCAATTAAGTTAATTTACTTAATTACCAGTTATTACTTTAAACAATGATATAATTTGTTCGGTAAATTAAAATTATAGATGATAGGATGAGTGCATCCATTACGGTTGAAAATATAGATAACATGATGAGTTCATCCATTAAGTTTAAAATATAGATAACTTTATGAGTTCATCCGTTAAGTTAAAATATAGATAACATAATGAGTTCATCCATTTAAGGTTAAAAATATAGATGACATGATGAAGTTCACCCATTAAGGTTAAAATATAGATAACATGGTGAGTTCATCCATTAAGTTAAAATATAGATAACATAATGAAGTTCATCTATAAAAGTTAAAATATAGATAGCATAATGAAGTTCACCCATTAGAGTTAAAATTTAGATAACATGATGAGTTCACCCATTAAGGGTAGAAATATAGATAACTTGATGGAGTTCATCCATTAAAGTTAAAATATAGATAACATGATGAAGTTCATCCATTAAAGTTAAAATTTAGATAACATAATGAAGTTCATCCACTAGAGTTAAAATTTAGATAACATGACGTGTTCACCCATTAAGGTTAGAAATATAGATAAATTGATGGAGTTCATCCATTAAAGTTAAAATATAGCTAACATGATGAAGTTCATCCATTAAATTTAAAATTTAGATAACAAAATGAAGTTCATCCATTAGAGTTAAAATTTAGATAACATGATGTGTTCACCCCTTAAGGTTAATAATATAGATACCATGGTGAGTTAGCCCATTACAATTTAACCATACATCTCACCCAACTTTTATTAAAACATAAGTCATGCATCTAATACATTACACACTTTAATTTTATGATAAACTAATGAATGCTTTCCAAGCATACTTTAATTGCATTATCAACAAATGAATACATTCCAATTATTTGAATTTACATTCTTCATGATCAAAATTATTGTATTAATGAGATGACCACATGCATGCCTTTACGATTAACTTCATCTAATCCACATTACACATTTTAACATAATGCCATCCATACATGCTAAATTAAAGAGGAAACCAAAGGAATAAACACCACATAACACTGAAATGATATTGGAGTTCACCCCTAGTGGGCTACATCTACGGGTCTGCTCAACTGCAAGACCCCTCTGATAAATTAATAGGATGAAGAATACATAAGGTTCACATCATTTACATCCTACCATCAAGGTGTACTTAAACCAATAATACATATGACCACTTCGGTCAATAAATACAAGAATGATCCCTGAATAGGAAAAGGATCGAACTAAACATAATAAGAAACAAATACAAAAATTGACTGGTGGATTTGTGAAACTAAGTCTTTGCAACCCATCATAAGAAACCCATGGTCTAACATGGATATCAGGTTCTCACAAGGGCAAAAACAATAGGACATGACCAGATACAACACCAACATATGAAAATAGTAAATTCTCAAGATCAAGGGCATAAACAGGTACCCAAATCAACATGCGACAATATTCAACATTTACCATCAAGGACTCGCCATTTCTTAAGAAAATGCAAATATACAAAATTAAACATGCATAGGCATAAATCGGAAAAGACAAGCTTCTTCCATATTGTTTACACACAACAACCGATCCATTTTTTCTAATTGATCTAAGTTTGATTGAAGTTTGTCTACCTTTTCTAGGTACAGGTCGTTCATGGTTTACGGTACTCTAACTAAAGTTTGTTTTGCATCGTACAATAATTTAAAAACTCCATCATGAATTTTCAAACCAAAATCACATGATAATAATTATAATGTATGCACTATACACAATGATACAAATTCAATTATTCCTTAATCGCATAAAAATATGATATTCATTATCAAAACAAAACATTATTTTCATTCTATCTCGACACAATTTATCTAAACTCATTTTCTTTTCAAAACCAAGATATACTTTCCATAAAGTAAAAATATACAATACATAGGAAATATATATCGTTGATCATTTCCATATAAGTTGATACTTCCTAGCATACATATAGGAAAAATACCAATTAAATATTAATTAATATATATATATATATATATATCCACCATTAATAAAATATACATACTAATTAATAATTAATAATTTTAAAACTTTTAATAAAATATATTAAAAACTTCTTAAATAAACCACACTATAAAATACGATGCATCTATTTTTTTTTTTTTTTTATTTTAAATAAAATAATAATAAAAAAACAAGGTCCAAACCTGAGGGACCCACCTCCCATCCACGGGAGTGAGGTTGTCCAATCCGCAGCCCCTACGGCCACCAAGTGGACACAGGTCCCTGCGGCCACAATGTGGACGCTAGCTTCTGTGACCGCACTATGGTCGCAGGTCCCTGCGGCCACTTTGTGGTCGTAAGCCCTTTGCGACCACTTTGTGGTTGCAGGTCCTCTGCGGCCACACTGTGGTTGCAGGCAAGGCTATGAACCTGTGGGGAGGAGGGGAAGGGAGGGGGGCACGAGTTGAGCCTTGACTCCTCCGCCCTCCAAACCCTAACCCCCAAATAAATTAAACTATATTTTATTTTTCAGTTTATTTATTTAATCCCCCTTTTTTTATATATACAAAAAATAAAAGAAAAACGAAAACCCTAGATTTCATTTATTCACAATCTCATACAGAGACTGAAATATATTTTCCAGAATGACAATGATTTTCCAAATACACAATCATTGTTGAATAACTTTCAAATAGGCAAATTTTCTCAACCAGAAAACCATATTTGGCAAACTAAGATGGATTTACACCCATTTATCTACTCCATTTAACCAATCTTGACCAAAAAATAACCAATATTCCCAGAACTAAAACTTAAATTTAAGAACATTCATGGAGATTTTAAGCAAGATTTCATCATGAACAACCATTCCCCAATATTTGTTTTTTAGAAAAACAAACCCAATAAAACAAGAAATCAAAAAGATGCACCCGAATCCTACCTCATTTCACATTCCTGGCAAGATCTGATGAAGAGCCCAACCTATAGCTCAAGAAATCCTTCCTTCTCAAAATGCCCAAATCTCCTCCCAAAAATCCTTCTCCAAAAATGTTTTCAAAAATGCTCTACAAAAATAATCCCCCAAAAATATTTTCAAACCTAGGTTAAATGGAAGAATATTTGACCTAATCTCTTATTTTTTAATTTAAACACTTTCTTTTAAATAAAATAAAAAATCATTCTTTTCAAAGTATTCAAATAATCTAAACTTGCTTTTCTAATTAAAAATCAAAATGCTTCTCTCCCTCATTTAATTTTAATTTTCTCAATTCTAACAAAAACTAGCATTTATATTTCAAAATATTAATGAGGGTAAAATATTTTTAATTAGAATAAAATACCAAAATAAATCTTTCACACTATATCAAATATATATATTAAACTTGCTTTTCTAATTAAAATTGATTTTCTTAAGTAATTGAAATTAACCTTTCTATTCCAAAATGCAAAAGAAATTAAATTATTTCTATTTTGAATAAATTTGAATCTTTCCTTTCAAAATGCATAAATTGAATAAATTCATTATTTAAAATTAACCATTAAATTGAACTTGCTACAAACATAAATAAATAGATCTTTTTAATTAATGATTAATCACATAAAAGAAACTTATTTAATTTAGTTCCTTAATTACTAATGCATAAATGAACACATTAAATCAAATTAAATACTTAGGATTAAATACTCAATTTTACCACACGCAAAGCATGCAACCCAAGAAAGCCAACCAAATACACGACCCGCAAGCCCAAACAAAAAGGGAAACCAATGGACAACTGATGACACTCACTTGAGCACAACTAGGGTAAAATGAGGGTTTTACAACCACCTAATCCAAACTCTAAGGACCAAAGAGGTACACTCAAACCTGTGAATCCAGGTGAAGATGAACCTTGTACCTATGTGGTATTGTACCTGCAATCTCCTGCAACCATGAGTCACACAAGCATATATATATAATAAAAGTCAGGAGAAAAAATAAACTTACATAAAAATTGATGCGAAAGCACATTAATAGGTACACACAATAATCATAATATCTTACTACAACATTACATAATGGTAAATCAACCACCCAAGAATGCCACATAAAAAAGTCAACCAAGGCCAAACCAGTTTTACAAAGCTGACTAGGATAGGGGCACTACAAATTGATATCAATGACAACATATCATTAATACAATCTATATGCAAAATTCCAACAATCTAAAAATGCCAACAATCTCCCCCTTTGGCATTGATGGCAATACAAATATCAATGCCTCTAATTGCTGATGTGATTAGTGAACATGAATCCTGGTTTACATTACCAAGTATTCACCATGCTCTGTTTGTCTTTAGTCTGTCACTGGTTCATGTAATCAGACACATAATTATTCTCCTCAATCACATAATTATTCTCTCCCTTTGACAACAATGCCAAATTTAAAGTAAAACATGTAATTCTTTTCTCACTATGCATCAACATACTACAACTTGATGCTTCCCTTGTGGAATACATCCACTCCAAAACCATCAATCCATGTAAGATTTTGCAAGTAATTCAAGGACTGGTGCAATTAGCATCATGTTCAACTGACCTCATGAAGAGGGACAACCCCCAATTGACTTCTAAGATACTCAAAATTTATCTTAGGCAGAGGTTTGGTAAATATATGTGCAAGCTGCTCCTGGGTAGAAAGATGCTCTAAGATAACATCTTTACTTTGAACTTTATCCCTCAAAAAGTGATACTTCAATTCAATGTGCTTAGTCCTTGTGTGCAAAACAGGATTCTTAGAAATATTAATTTCACTTGTATTATAACATAAAATATTTATAGGTTCTGAGATCTTCATCTTAAAACCTTCCAAAATGTGCCTCATCCAAATAGCTTGTGTGTAATTCATATAAGTGGCTACATACTCAGCTTCAACAATAGATTATGAAGTACAACTCTTCTTTTTACTACTCCATGAAACTAGCCTTCCTCCTAGAAAGAATGCTCCATCAGTAGTACTCTTTCGGTCATCAATATTTCCTGCCCAATCAATATTTGTGTATGCCTTCAAATCAAAGTTTCCACCATATGGATACCATAAGCCATAGTCAACTGTACCTTCAGATATCTAAAAATTCTCTTGGTTTCTATTAGATGTGCTTCCTTTGTATTTTTCTGAAATCTAGCAATAATACCAACTACATGGGCAAGATCCAGTTGACTGTGAACAACATAGTGTAAATTTGCCAATCATTGACCTGTATTCATTTACATCTATAGACTTAGATGCATCTTCCTTGGACAATTTACAATCTGTAAGCATTGGAGTTCCAACTAGTTTACAATCACTCATGCCAAAACTCTTCAAAACCTCTTTCACATACTTGGATTGAGTAATGAAAATACCCTTCTTCATCGGCTATATCCGCAAGCCTATGAAATTTTTTATTTCCCCTACTAATGACATCTCAAACTAATTCTTCTTTCAACTGCAAAACTATTGCTCATGACATCATTACCTCCAAATATAATGTCATCAACAAATACTTCACTAACCAATATTTCATCTCCTTTAGACTTGAGATAAATGTTGTTGTCATCACTGGATCTTGCAAAGCCTATCTTCATCAGATGTGTATGAATCCTTTCATACCATGCTCTAGGTGATTTCTTTAATTCATACAAAGCTTTATGCAATCTTCATACCATGTCTTCTTTGTCTGTCAATGCATAACCATCAGGCTGCTCTATGTATACCTCTTCTTCAAATATCCCATTCAAAAATGTAGACTTAACATCCATCTGGTATACCTTGAACTTCTTGTGAGCTACAAATGGAAGTAATGTTCTTACTCCTTCCAGTCTTGCTAGTGGTGCAAAATTTTCTCCATAATCTTCTCCTTCTTGCACATAACATTTGCATACTAATCTTGCCTTATTGTGAACTACAACACCATCATCATTTAACTTGTTTCTGAACACCCATTTAGTACCTATGACATTCTTGTTTACTGGTCAGGGTACCCGTGTCCAAGTGTTGTTTTTCTCAATCTAATCCAAATCCTCTTCCATTTATTTTACCCAATGATCATCACCAAATGCCTCCTTAGCACTTCTCAATTCAAAGGTGGAGATCATGCAAGAGTTCTCTCTAATTCTTCTTCTAGTAAGTACTCCAACATCCTTATCCCCAATAATCTTCTTAGGATTGTGATTTAGTCTCACATAACTAGGAATAATATGATCATTCTCTTCAGGTTCAACTTCTTCATTGTCTTCTTCCTCTGAATTTATTTGTTCCAATTGAACAAGTACATCAGGATTTTCTTTACTAGTTTCTGACTTAATAGTTTCAGGTTCCAAAAGAAAAATGCAAGGATCTTCATCCTTTCTCTCTAAACTAGTTCCTTCTGAAACTTCAGGACATTCATCTACATGAATATCAACACTCTCAACAATTCTCTGTGTCTGGTTGTTAAAGCATTTGTAGGCCTTACTCTTGGTGGAATAGCAAAGAAATATGCCTTCATCACTCTTAGCTTCAAACTTTCTTATATAATTACCTCTTTTGATTAAACATTTACTACCAAAGATATTAAAATAGCTAACATAAGGTGATCTTCCATACTAGTACTCATAAGGTGTCTTGTCCTTACCTTTTTTCACCAAAACCTAGTTCATTGTGTAGACAGTTGTACTTACAACTTCTCTCCAAAATGTTTTCACCAAATCTCCTTGTATCAACATATTTCTAGTTTCCTCAACTACTAACTAGTTGTTTCTCTCTGCTATACCATTCTGTTGTGGTGTCCTTGGTGCATAATGCTGCCGCTTGATACCATTCTCATCATAGTACTTAGTGAGCTCCTCAGAAGTAAAATCACTACCTTGATCTATTCTCATACATTTTATCTTTTTGCCACTCTCTTTCTCAGCTAAGGCTTTGATTGCATTGAATTTACCAAAATCTTCATTCTTATCCTTCAAGAATGTGACCCACATCATCCTTGAACAGTCATCATTGAATATCATGAAATATCTATCACCTAAAATGCTTCTAGTTCTTATCGGTCCACATAGATCTGTATGAACCAATCTAACAAGTGCTCTACTGAGAAAGACTTGCTCTTGAAATTTGAATAAGTCATCTTCCCTAATTGACATTCTTTACAAAGAGAATTAACCGGTTTGCCTATCTGAGGTAGACCTCTTACTATCTTAGATTTACTCACTTTAACAATATTGTCAAAATTTATATGACAAAATATTCTATGCCAAAGCCAACTATCATCTATCTTTGCAATCAAACAGTTGCTAACTTTTGGATTAAGATGAAATAGATTACCTTTGGCCTGTTTATTGGTTGCAATCAATTCACCTTTGTTGTCAAAGATTTTGCACATTCCATTTCTAAATTCCAATGGGTATCATCTATTATTGAGTTGTGCCATGCTCAGAAGATTGTGCTTTAGGCCTTCAACCCAATAAACATCATCAGCACTTCTCTTCCCATTAAGAGAAATAACTCCCTTTCCTTTAACCATACAGGGTGAGTCATTTCCAAATCTAACAACACTGCCATCAAATTCCTTCAAGGAAAGAAATTTGCTTCGATCACCAATCATGTGATGTGAACAACGACTATCAATGATCCAATCATCATAGTTGTCCATCCTGGATACTAGAGACTTCTGGTCAGTTGTCTCTTCCTTAATAGCCACAAACACAATATCTTCACTAGCATCATCATCAAATTCATCATCAGTAATACCACTGTCAATAGCAACAAGACAATCTCTCTTTCCTTTACCCTTATACTTCTTAATTTTTTCTCTCTTGTATTCATTTTCACCATTAGGGTAATTAGCTGCTATATGACCAATCTTATTGCAAGCAAAACATTTCAACGGTAGCTTACCTCTGTATTTACCAGTACCTCTAGGTAGTCATTTTGCCAACAATGCTTCAAGCTCCACTAAACTGTCTTCATCATCAACATCTCTACTAGATCTAGATTCATAGCTATGGACGGTATCTCTAATTCTCATAGATGGGTTAGAGACAAAAGATTTTAATGTAGATTTTGATTTTTGTACACTACCATCATGTCCATTTAGCTCAAAAGCAGTAAGTTTGCCAATAATAGAGTCAAGAGATGCCTTTGTCTTGTCAATGGATTTCAGCTCCTGAATAACTGCAACTCGAATAGCATAGACCGGTAGTAGGGTTCTCAATACTTTACTAACCACTATGGCATCTTCCACTTTCCCTCTTGCACTTTTTATTTCACCAACTATTTCTTTAATCCTTTGACCATACTGCTGGATATTTTTGCCTTTAGACATTCTCATGTCATCAAAATTTCCTCTTACACTCTCTTCTTTAGCAACCTTAACATGTTCATCATTGTTATAAATCTCTTCAAGTTTTTTCCACACTTTATATGTAGTATCAAGACCATGAACATCTACATATTCAGCATCAGATAGGGAGCTGATAATAGCCTCTAATGCTTGATGATTCTCTTGTTGTTCTTTCTTCTGATCATCAGTCAGAGTTCTAGTAGGTGCAGTATACTTAGTTTCTACATGATCCCACTACTAACTTCTCAGACTCTTAATGTAAATCTTCATTCTGTTGCTCCATATCCTATAGTTATCTTTGTTGAACTTCAAACCTTCTTTCTTCATCATGATCTACAAGATCTTTTCCTCAAGTTGTAAGAATTTTAGGTTAAAGAGGACTTGAGATGCTCTGATACCAATTGATGATATGATGAAAGAATAAGTTTCCAGTAGAATACTGAGAAGGGGGGCTGAATCAGTATACTAAAAAACTGGTACAAACTCCCAAACTCAAATTCAAACTCACAACGTAATCTTTCACTATCAAGATCAATACTCAACATCAACCGGTTTGACTGTTATAACAACCTTAATAGTAAACAACTTCAAACTTGTAAACATCAACAATTCTTAATCAAATATCAACATATTCATCTCTCAATGCTTCCAATTATCATGCCTTATCAGAATAGTGAAGTAGTTAATCAAATCAACAAATAAGATTGTAACCACAAAAGCATTCACCACTTGACACAAATATTTGTACATGGAAAACCCAAATAGGTAAAAACCATGGTGAGATGAGACTCACGAGGATAGCTATCTAAACTCTTCTGAAGTTTTCCCTATTAGGAGCCAAGCTTGTTAAAGCTTTACAATAATTCTTGTTAAGAACTAATTCCGGTTAGGAATCACCCGGTTAGGGGATTTATAAATATGCCTTGATGAAAAGCACAATACCCTGTTAGGAGTAACCTCATTGGAGGATTTGAGAATCCAAACTAATGGACCACCTTGTTAGAGGATTTAACAGGTAACCAAGCTTGTTAGAGCTTACCAGTTAAGGGATTTCTATTCTGCTGTAATTGTTAGAAAACAACATGTTTTCTTGATCTATCTGAATAGAACTACATCTTCTTGATCAGATCCTTCTTAAGCTTCAATCTGCCTTTACTCAAATTGTAGATACATCCACCGGTTTTTCAACTACACACTCAACTGTTTTTTTGCCAACTTTTCCAACTCTTTTACAAACAACTTCATCAACCTTAAATACAAATCATCTAGGTCGGTAACACAACAAAAACTTGATTCTCATCATCAAGATTACAAACAAGTTGGTACAATCTTGACTGTTAGAAATCATAACAATCTCTTTACATTCTTCAAGAAAATTCTAGTCGTTCCATGATCACTGCTTCATCGGACTTGTAACTCATCACACGCTATGCATTTGATGCAATCTACTTCGCTCATTTCCAAGATAAAAAAAATGCACCAAAATAACTTGAACTTATCCTCATACAATGATCACAGGTGTCTCCATCATTACCGCTCAACATCAGATCAGAAACTAGAAAACTTGATTGGTTAGGGTTTAACAAAAAACAACTGGTAGGGTTTGACGGTTTAGAAAACATAGAAATATTTAACCCTTTACACTGGTTTGATTTATAAACTACCATATATGAGTTTACAACATCTTCCACAAAGTTTATCATACCGATTACAAGACAATAGCAATAACAATAATAACATCAGCAATATCATGAATACCATTCACTGGTTCAATTGACCAATGACAACATATCATTAATGCAATCTAAATGCAAAATGCCAACAATCTAAAAATGCCAACATCTACTAGGAAACTTCTTATAACCTCCAAATGCCATACTTGGTGTTGATTTCTTTTCTTTGTATCTTTTCTTTGGACTCAACTAAACAAGATTGTCTTGTCCCTTGTGCAGAGACCTTCTCCCCTGCATTAATCTTATTGATAAATTTGTAGGGGTTTCTCTTACTTTCTCAAAAAACCAATTATTATTCATAGATTAGACGTAGAGTCACCACCTCATAAGAGGAACACTATTTTTATTAATCTTCTGGGCTCCTTCCTCTAGTAGAGTTTGAAACAAACCACCAGAGATTCTAAACACTTCATATGACAACTCCCTAGCAGAGTCGCCAATCTGTTGGTTCCCAAAACCATAGATTGGAAATCGTAGAGCTTTGCCAAATCTCCTACTGATTCCTCAATCAGCCTTGTCCAACGAACAAGAATGGTCAAAGACCAAATTCCTCTACACTTTAGGCTCTACTAGAGCTAGGTGGGTATACCTTAATCTCCAAAGCACAATGAGACTTTTTTATAATGAATTCAAACTTGTCAATTAGTTGTTTGCAAGAATGGAAAAATGTTTCCTGCAACTGTGCTTTATTATGTGCTTTTAAGTTGCTTTAATCCAAAAACTCGAAAGTAATTAATAATGAGTGAATGCTTATAAAAGAATGTTGTTGGAACCTTAAGTAATTATGAAAGAACAATGTTGATAGGAATAAGAAGTATGCTTCCCTGACGAGGACCTTATGCACACCAAATTTACTCACAAAAACTAACAATAGACCAGTGCCTTATCTGACAATTTATATGTTGTTTAGTGGATGTATATTTGTAATCAACTTTAGAAACAGTTTGAAAAACTCACAAATATGCAAGACTATTAATGCAATGGTTTCATTATGTGTTGCAAGAATAACAAGAATGATTTTGTTTCCTACACAATAGCATGTGATGGCACATTACATAAAATCTTAATTGGATTTATCCAAAGAACTTGATTCATCAACACCATCTAACATAAAATGATCTAAAGATTAAAACATTGTCTTATATATTAATTTTGGAATAAAAAGATATACATAAGCTATAGACTTACATGTACTTCATGATATTATTGCTTACACAAAATGACTTTTCATTTCTATAGACTTGCTTTTACATAACACTACTAGTCCCAACCAATAATCTCAAAGCTAGAAGCTTGTCAATTCTGAACCCCCCTTTTTGTATACAAATAATGACTCCCTATACATATGTGGCTCAAAAGAAACAAATGAAAGGACACACCCTTTCATTAGTACAAAGTAAAAACTAACAAAAAACCTTACTAATAACTCTGTAACTACTATAACAACTAACAATATTACAAAACATATTACAATAGACACAAATTCACTCTAGCCATCTATGATCGAGCCACATTTCTGAATATGTTGAAGGTAGGCCTCATCCATGTAAGTGCTAGAGTTGAAGATGATATCCCACACTATCATCTCTATAGTCACAAAGTTTTCCAACTGGTCCACCATTTCTGCCATGTCCAAGGTGTCAGCCCATGCAATACCTAGGGAAGCATTAAGTAATGATTGACATTTTGTAATTCACACATTCTTGTCCTTAATCTGCCTTGTTTCATCTATCACTTTTGGAATACCATGCTGAACAATCTCCTAAAAATCATCATATTCAACCTTCAGTCCTGGATCACACTTCTCGTGCTTTTTTATCAGTCTCTGGATTTTCTCATTAATTGCAATGTTTGTATGACTAGCCTTCTTATCCTACAAGAGCATATGTAATCTGACAAAAATTCTCTTATGTGACAAACTATTATCCATATTCTTCTGGTAAACTATCCATAAGTCTTCAAGAACTCCTTTTAACTTTTGAAATCTCTTTGACAGTAAGACACATGTGTCTGTCCTTATGTTCTGCATTTTCTCTTTCAACTTCTTGTTTTCTTTATGCAATTCCTCGCACTTCTTATTCAATTTTGATTCATTTGTTATTTGAGGTACATGTTGACCTCTACTTCTCAAAAGTTCTTCATGCAATTACTTTTATTTCCCTATATATGTTTCCAGCATCTTCATCTGTGCCTTATTTCATTTGGAAATATCAATTCCCACATCTGTTGTGAACATGGGATCCACTTCACTAACCTTTAACTTCATCATGTGACCGAAGGCCTTGTCCACATCTATAATCTTTGGCCTCTTAGTTGGAGGATAAAGGGCCCATAAAAACATAGCCTTATCATCTGGATCATATCTTGATCCAATAAAAATATCACTTACACCCTAAATCTCTAACTTGAATTCTTTCTTATCTAAATGCAAGGCTATAAAAAATAAAAAATGCACTAAGATCCCAGCTTGGAAAAATAATGATTCCTGCCTCTACAAGAAGTTGCCTTCCCCTTTGAGGGGTCATGCCTTCTAACTCTGAATTAATCTCCACCTTCAGCTTTTTGAGAATTTCTACCTCATTTTTTGGTGTCACATCTGGAATTGCTTCTCTTAACCTCTTTCCTTTAAAATGATACAAGAAGGACTTAAACTCTTTCAACCTAATAAATTCATCATCTGACACAAAATATGTATGCTCTTCTAGCGTAGCATCCAAATCAGTATTCATCCTTGCAATAATTTGGCCCTATGCTTCAGGTTCCTCTTCCTTTTCTGGAATTTTAAATCTTGAGATAGCCTCATTTTCACCTGATTCACTTTCAACTTCTTCTTCATCCTCCATTTCCTACAGTCTCTATCATTTTTCTTCTAATTTCTGATTCAAATTCTGAAAAAATTTGCATAGCTTCTTCAGACTCCTTATTTCTGAAGATATCCAAGGCTTCAATATGCTCATGAAAGTAATCACCAAGATTATTCTTTTTTTTGCTCTGGTGTATATAGCCCTCTAGGTCATAATTTTTTCTGCTTGTGTGCTCATACATATTATAATCTTCTAGTAACCTTCTATCAATAACTTCATAATCCTTTGTTGATACAATGGTGAAATCACCAAAATGCAGAGTTCCAGGTAAGAAGACTTGCTTGTGGGCACCCCCAAAGCGATGTGCATTAGAGACACTCATTTGTCTCACAATCTCCAGGTAAGCAATTTGGTCCAACACAGGCTTTGGTAGCACATAGGGAGCACCTTCAAATCCAAAAACCCTAACATATGATAAGTCTTGGCATACATACCAATCACCCCAATTATAATTCTGTAGGTCCTGGGGACAACTGAGAGGGGGGGGTGAATCGGTTGTCAAATAAATTCAAACCAAAATCTTAATAACCAACTTATTGCTTAATACCAGTAAGACAGTTAATTGTGTCGGTAAACAGTGTTAATAGGAAATGTTGTACTGGTAAGAATTAATGCATGAAACATAAGCACAGAGTCAACCACAACACATGACACAAATATTTGTACGTGGAAACCCTATAAGGGGAAAAACCACAGTGGGAAACCTTACCCACAATCAGATGATACTACTACAGATAGTAAGTGTACAAGAGGGGTCTGCACATGCAAAAAGGCCAATAGCCTAGAGCTCACTGCTCAAACACAAATGGGAGTCACACTGACTACAGATGGATGGTTAAATCCAATGAGAATGTACTGCACAAAATAGCATCTTCATATGCTGGATTCAGTACCGGTGTAATGCTGATATGCTTTTACAAAAACCTAGCTTCACCTTCAAATGATGTCTTTGTGTATACCTCTGCTTAATCTTGCATATACCTTCTTGCAATTCTTTTTCGCATTCCACACATTTGATCTTACAAATAAGATCTTACATTTATACCATACCCTAAGACCAATTTTAGTAGGTTGGCTCTACAAGATATTACAATAAAACATTTTATAAATAATACAATATCTGATGTAATAACCAATTGAACATGTTGGCTTAATGTATTTACAACAATAATAAATCATCTCCATAGCATGCCATGCTGATCTAGAAAAGATAAACCTACTGGTGTAACCCTAGATA
The DNA here is from genome assembly GCF_030272615.1 of Cryptomeria japonica. Lineage (NCBI taxonomy): Eukaryota > Viridiplantae > Streptophyta > Pinopsida > Cupressales > Cupressaceae > Cryptomeria > Cryptomeria japonica. Next base: position 469,061,232 of record NC_081409.1, read on the forward strand.
ACCTGGACCTATTTGCCGATGAAAGTAAATATGCAAATAAGAATATACCAATGATATTACTTCAAGGAAAAGTGTCCACATGATGTCTTTGACATTACCAAGTGTCTTCCATGTCATTGCAGGTACCGGTGAACATTATATCCTGCCGGTTAACTATATACCGGTGATTGTTGAACAGTTTACTAATTGTTGGTGAATGTTGCTAGGTCTCCAAAGTAGGTGTATTTAGCAAGTGTTGACATCAATGAAAAAACCATACCAAAATACCAACAAATTCACCCTTGTATCTCCATGCTCATGGGGTCTAAGAAATCTTTTAATTTCTTCAGAAAATGATCCATCACAAGAAACCCCAAAAGCTTTGTATAATGGTTGAACAAAAAAATCTTCGAATTTGACATAACAGGATCTCATGAACCAAGAATCCCACAATGATACCCACAATTGTATTGGCTACTCCTGCCCATCTTTACCCTGAACATTTAAATTCAATTCTTCAGGCCACAACCCCCTGGGTCGTCCATAAAACAAGAGAATATGCATCAATAATGAATAAAACTTAAAAGATTTATTAGGGTTATTTTGAAGATTTAAGAAACCCTCAGCATTATTTCCACAATTTAGGCAACATAATCAAATTGTCTTGGCTCCTGCATTTGTGTATCTGTAGCAAGTACTAAAGGTCCTACTTGAGCCACATCAGAAACCTCAACTCCTCCCACTTGACCGCATGCCATGTATGTATATTCCAAATAGTGTCTGAAAATGTTGATGTCAAATGAGGGCCCATCCTAATCTATCAACTTCCCTTTCTCAGCCTTATTGATGGCCAAGTTCCATCCATTGTATACAATATCCATCTTTGTATATTATTCTTCCAGCTTCTCAAAAGATAGAGCCACATCTGATTCGAAACTAAGACCAAAAACCTCATGAATGGTAGCTACTAAAAGATAGATGAATGTATCATCATTTGGTAATTGGATACATCTTTTCATGGAATTATAAACCATAACCAGGGGTTTCAACAATTGAATATTTACAAAGATGTTAGGGACCACTAGCTTACCCAATCCAGTCTTCCATGGGTTTGAGACTGGGGCCAACTTTCTCCTTCATGAGTAATGATATAAGAACAATTAGTGGCCTCTAACCCTAGTCTAGATATCACCCATTTCCTTAAAATCATCCTCTAGGTGTTCACGAATACACAAATTGACCTTAGACCTTCGAGACTTGGCTCCTAGAGAGCTCATCTGGTCAATCATATCCTGATTTAATTTCCACTTCTGCACACTTTATCCACCTTTAGACTTGTTTGAGGCACTCTCAGAAACATTAGTGACCTTCCTCTTGCCTTTGGAACTAGATCCCTTGATATTTGAATCCTTCAAGCTTTCTAAAATATAATCTTCTATAGTTAATTTCACCTCAATCTCTCTGTTTGCTTCAATCTGTTATGCAAATTCCTTATACAAGCTTCCACATGTAGATTTAATACATCATGAGCATTTAATCAATTGAAATTGTGCTATGATTTACCTCATGCAAACACAGACCTATCCATTGCTTGCATTTAATAATGACGGAAGGATCCATTAAAACTATATTTTGCAATAGCTAGTCAACACAACTCCTCAAAATGATTCAATTACTTGGTGCCACCCATCTTTTTGATCAACACGGGTCTCCCTGATCACTCCATCAGGCATCGTCATAGATCATTTTCCCTCATTCTGATGGTTATAGCTTCCACGATGGCTCCACCTTCTAGCTAGGTTTTACTTTCACCTTTATGTCATATTGGCATAGGTCATTCCAATGTACCCTCCTTCTATTCCTCTGTGGCATTCTGCCCATCGGGTATTGGCATAGCTCCAAATATGTTCTTCTGATGGTTAGAAGTTATTCTAATGAGTCCTCCTTCATAGTCTGCATCTCATTTGTTACATCAAGTCACCTTATTAGGTATCCAAATAACTCATTTTATGTTTCTTTGATGACCCGATGGCATTGACTTCATACTTATTTATCTTTTCACTTCTCCAGTCTATTGACATATGTTTCCCCAATGAGATCTCCTTGCTCGCACCCATCTCTTCTTTCTCATTGGGTATCGGTGTAACAAAAAATTTCTCCTCCCGATGAGACAATGATTTCTTGATGAGTTCGACTTCGATCCGTGTAACTTATGCCAATCAAGTCTCCTTCTCCATGTCTGACTTGTCTTCCTCATCGAGTATCAGCATAACCTGTAACACCTCTTCCTGATGGTTTAAGTTACCCCAATGACTTATTATTCTCTGTTAGAGTAATTGGGTCTTTACTTAATTAATTAAACATTTGTTTAATTATTTAAGTTCCCTTTATCTCTTTTTACACTTAAGCTAATATTAGGTGCATAATAATTAATTCTTTTATTGATTATTATGTGCAAGCTTAGGTTTTGCCTTTTAGGATTTCTTGACCTATTAGAGGTTAATTTTCTTTTCTTTTTATCATTATCACATGACACATTTTGTGAATATTGAGCTCTCATCTTTTGAGCATATTTTCTGTGTATTTGTTTTTACATTTGTTGCTTCCTTGCATCTCCTTGTAATAGGTTTATTTTAGCTTGCAGAGATCTTTTGGGCTCTTGTGGTGTTGTATTTCTCAACTCTCACATGGTATCAGAGCTTCAGATCTATAGCTATTTGTTCTTGTTTTGAGAATTTTTGCATTGGAAGCAGATCTGGGGTTTTTCAGAAGTTTTTTTATGCACTGAGGAATAGGCTTTTTTTTTTTTTTTTTTCTTAGCACTTTGGGCCTAAACAGACCTCACCATCATGCTCAGAATGCCTAAAAACCCTCATGGTCATATAAAAATTGATCATTTTTTACTCCTGAGCCTCTACGGGTATTTTTTTCTTTAGTATCAGGTCATATGGCCCTGGCACGCAGTTAGAGAAAAAAAAATTCAAATTTTTTTTGCCTTTTTACGGCATGCAGGCTGAATATTTTATTTTTAATAAATATTTTTAAAAAATAAAAAATCTAAACAAAAATCAAATGGCATTAAAAAAAATCAAAAAAAATCTTTGCAAAAAGTTTTTTTGGGGTTTTGTGAGGGCTGACAGTCTGGCCCCCGTGAGCACCCATTGGCCTTGGCCCCTGATGACCCCCATCCCTACCACTGGCCACTATCTTGCCACCCGCTGGCCACCCGCCCACCACCACTATTTTCCCACTGTTGTACCTCCGCCCCACTCCGCCGCTCAACCGTTCCACCACTAGAGAGCCATCAGAGCACCACCAGAGCACCGTCAGAGCACCACCTCCACCCGGCCCAGCCACTAGTGAGCCCCTGTTGCCCCTCTCTCTTGCCTTTGAAGGGGGGGTTGGTGTTTTCTTAATAACTTGAGCATACAGAGACATTTTTTTGAAAATGAATAGGCATCGGAAAGCTGGTTCTGAGACGGACCTTGTGGTGTTGGATTGTTTTTCCAAATTTTCTATTTGACTATACTTTTTCCAGTCAAAGTGGGGTCTCTTTTCTACACTTCTGGGGCTGTAGAATGGGAAAATGGACTCCGTTTTTTGAAAATGAATAGGCATTGGAAATCTCTCAGCATGATCTATTCAGATATGTGATCTTGTTTCTCATATTTTTCATTAAGTACATGAGGTTTCATTTTGAAGTTTTTGGCTTATGCACTACTTCCTTCTCGTCAGTATGTACTAGGGTTTCGGTTTATCTATGGTTGGGGGGGTGTTTTTTCCTCGCTTTCTATCATTTATATCAGAAATATAGAACATCAAAACTATAAAAAAAAAAAACCCTTCTACATCTTCTATCTATTCTGAAAGATCACATAATAAAAAAAACCACAAGCAAGTGTAGGTGCAAAGTTTCATGGTAGATCCTTCAGTTGAGTTGTTGACATCACACAAATATCACACCTAGAAGCCTCACATCATGAGGCTTCTCTGAGTATGAGGGTTATGGTCTTGTTTGGATGAGGTTCAGCCTCTATTGTAGCGTCCTTATGAGCTTCTTCAACACAAAAACAAGGTGGATGAGGCGATGTGTTTGCTCTCTTTGCATGTCTCTGACAGTCTTCTGTTTCACCTTGATGAGTTGCTCACTCCTCATGCTATGTGGTTGAATTTTGAGTCTCTCTTCAGGAGGGTTAATGAGATTTAGACATTGCAGATTGAGGCAGAGTTGGTTTCCTTGTCACCTGATTCCTTTCCCACCATTGAGGATTTTTTGAACAAGTTCAAGACTACCAGATCTATTCTCCAGGGGTGTGGCAAGATCAAGACAGACACAGAGTGCATTCACTTGACTCTTTTGAAGCTTCAGGATCATTTTTTAGTTTTTTGCCTCTACTTTCTACTCCACCATGGATGGCTTGGGTGCTTGTTTCACCATGCCTACCTTTGATGTGTTTTGTGAGTGTTTTTCTCATGAGAAGTCTCATCTTTCTCAACTGGACATGCTCTCAGGGTCCAAGAACAAAGCATTGGTTGCTCAGTCCTCTAGGGAGAAGAAAAAGTAGAAACCGAAGCCAAAGAAGAATTCTATAGGGAGTGAGCATTCCTCCAAGCCACCTCTTAAGTCTGATTCCAAAACACCATTTCCTTCGAAACATGGGAAATCTTCACAGTCTGGTGAGTCTTCCTGCAAGACTAAGAAGAAATCAAGAGACACTTGCAATTTTTGTGGCAAGGAAGGACATCCAGTTTCCAGGTGTTGGAAATGCTTAGAGGCTTTAGAGGAATCCATGCAATAGCATCACATCTCCTGACCTCAGATGTCTTCTCCTTCCACAAGGAAAGGTCATGCTCTCACTGCTCGAGCTTCAACATATGGGTCCACTTAGATATTAGATTATGGTGTTTCTCACCATATGAATCACACTCAGTAGTTGGTTACTTCTCTTGCCTCTTGTGGTACTTCACAGATTGCAGTGGGTGACTTAGTTCAGCTTTCAGTCTTGGGTTCAGGTTTTGTCTCTTTGGATGAGGGTACTCTACAGGATGTTCTGGTTATCCCTAACATCTCGATGAACCTCCTATCCATTTATCAGATTTTCCATTCTGGCTCTAGTAAGATAGTTGAGTTCTCACCACATGATGTGGTTATCTAGGACCTCCATGACTCTGATTTGGTTGTTGCTACTGGAAGTGTTGATACTGCATCTCATCTTTATAGATTTGATGGATTTGAGCCCTCTACGCGTGTAGGTTTGTCTCTTATAGAACATGTAAATTTAGTGAGTAAGCTTTGGCATGAGCGTGTGGGCCATGTCAATTACATATATCTTCAGCAGATGAGTACACAGGCACTTGTTGTTGGGCTCCCATAGATTTCCTGCACTGATGGTGTTTATCATGGTTGTGTGCTTGGCAAGCATCATAGGGATCCCTTTCTGAAGGGAAGAGCCCCTCGTTCTTTGGCACCCTTGGAGTTGATTCATAGTGATCTCATGTCATTTCCTACTCCTTTTTTTGGGGCCAAGTATGTACTCACTTTTATTGATGACTTCTCCAAAAGAAAATGGGTGTACTTTCTTAAGTACAAGTTTGATGTCTTTGATTTATTTTGAATCTTCAAGACATTTGTAGAGAAGCAGTCGAGTTGTTCTATTTAGCGGATACGTATAGATAATGGGGGGGAGTATGTGAATCAAGCTTTCAGATATTTTTGCACTGAGCATGGTTTGCAGTATTAGTTTACTGTTCCCTACACCCCTCAGCAGAATGGTGTCATTGAGCGCAAGAATAGAACTTTATGGGAGATGGTGAATTGTATGATTCAGTCCAGGTCCATGGATTCATCTTTTTTGGCTTAGGCAATCAATTGCGCCAACTATATTCAGAATTGGATGCCTCACAAGGTGATTCGACATATGACTCCTGAGAAGGCTTGTTTTCTGAGTGTTTGATAGCGAGGCATGGGCATTTATTCCTGACGCTTAGAGGAAAGCAATGGAGCAAAAGAGTTGACCCCTCATTTTTGTTGGCTACTATGAGGATGTTAAGGCATACAGGTTGTTTGATCCTGATTCCGGAGAGGTCCTATTTTGATGGGATGTTCAGTTTGATGAGTGCCTTCCCATAGTGGATACCCTATCTCTAGTGTCTACTCCTCTACCTACTCCAACTGCATCTCTTTCAGATTATTTTGAGGATGATTTTGATGATGTTGTTGATGATCCTCCATCCCCACCTCCACTTGATCCACCTCAGATGCCCAAGTGGGCTCGCTTTACTGTTGAGGCGGTAGGATCTATGGCTAGTGATCCTTTAGATACTCGTCGCACCAATTATCATACTGTGGGTTCTAGTCTTTTGAGTCATACCATTTTAGATGATCCTCACAAGTTTTCAAAGGCTACAGGACACCCTGAGTGGAATTGTGTTATGGAGGAGGAGTATTCTTCTTTGATGAGGAATAATACTTGGGATCTTTGTCCTTTTCCTAAGGGCAGAAAGATGGTTAGGTGTCGTTGGTTGTATCGCACTAAGTATGCTTCTGATAGTTTGATTGATAAGTACAAAGAATGTCTTGTTGTGAAGGGTTTCTCACAGGTTGAGGGTATTGATTACTCTGAGCCCCTGTCGCCAAGATGAACTCTATTCGCTTTGTACTATCTCTTGCAGCTTCTCAAGGATGGCCCATTCTTCAGATGGATGTGAAGAGTGCTTTCTTGCATGGGGACCTATAGGAGAAAATCTATATGGAGCAGCCTCAGGGATTTGTGTAGGATAGTTCTTTGGTTTGTAGACTTAGGCATTCATTGTATGGTCTCAAACAAGCCCCTTGGGCTTGGTATGAGAAGATGGATTCTTTCTTGCTCTCCACTGGTTTTACCCGCATTCATTCTAATCACACAGTGTACATTCAACTTCTTGAGGGTGAGATCCTGATTCTTGTGCTATACGTTGATGATCTCCTCATCATACGTAGCTCATCCTCTATGATTCAGCATATTCAGCGAGCTTTGATGGACCAATTTGAGATGATAGATCTCGGTCTTCTACACTATTTTATTGGTCTTCAAGTGATTCAGTCTTCTGATGGGATCTACATTTACCAGCAAAAGTATTCTCTTGACATGCTTTGGGGATTTGGCATGCTTGATTTCAAGCCTTCTCCCACTCCTTTTTAGTCAGGGGTTGTTTTGATTACTACTTGTCCCACTCCTTCAGTAGATTCTACACTTTATAGGTAGTTGGTTGGCAGTTTGTTTTACCTGACACACACTCATCCTGATCTTTCCTTTGCAGTTGGACTTGTCTCTTGATTCTCCCATGATCCTCATGAGGGTCATTGGCAAGCTGCCAAACATATTTTGTGGTACATTCAGGGCTCTATTTCTCATGGTATTCACTACACATCAGGGGAACTTCACATTGTTGGCTACACTGACTCAGATTGGGTTGGTGATGTCACTGATTGAAAGTCTACTTCTGGCTTTGTTTTTTGTCTTGGCTCTAGTCATATCACATGGTCTTGCAAGAAGCAGAAAGCTCATGCATTATCATCTATAGAGGCTGAGTATCGAGCTGCTCTGCTCACTAGTCAGGAGATCTTATGGCTTCGACAGTTGATGACTGAGTTTGGTTTTCCTCTTGATAATCCCACTATTCTTTGGTGTGACAATTAGAGTGATATTCATATTTCTCGCAACCCGGTAGAGCATCAACGGGCAAAGCACATTGAGATTCACATGCATTTTATCTGCCAGTTGATTTGGGATGGTTCTCTCATTTTGGAGTACATTCCCACTGCCGAGCAGGTTGCAGACATCTTCATGAAACCTTTTGCATCACCGCACTATCTTCAATTGCACTCTATGCTTGGGGTGAAGGAAGTTTTCCTTTGGAGGTCTTTATGATGCCTTCCTTCCTTCTTATTTCTTTTAGCATGTTCTTTTATCTCTTTTTGGAGAGGATTTTTTCCCATTAGGTTACTCCTTTTTCTCTATTTCATAGAGATTTCATTGTATTTGGGTACCTGATCAGGCCGTGTTTCTAGGACCCATATTTCCTCCTTTCAATAGTTGTTCTAGGTATTAGCTTCTCCCTAAGTCTAGCTTGGGGGGGGGGGGGGTGTTAAAGTAATCAGGTCTTTACTTGATTAATTAAACAACATTTTTTTAATTATTTAATCTCCCTTTATCTCTTTTTACACTTAAGCTAACATTAGGTGCATAATAATTAATTCTTTTATTAATTATTATGTGCAAGCCTAGGTTTTACCTTTTAGGGTTTCTTGACCTATTAGAGGTTAATTTTCTTTTCTTTGTATCATTATCACATGACACATTTTGTGAATATTGAGCTCTCATCTTTTGAGCATATTTTCTATGTATTTGTTTTTTCTGTTGTTTCTTCCTTGCAACTCCTTGTAATAGGTTTATTTCAACTTGAAGAGATCTTTTGGGCTCCCGTGGTGTTGTATTTCTCAACTCTAACATTCTCCTCCTTTTGGTATCGCCCCATCGGAGTAGGTCAAGTTGATAACACCGCCTTTGCCACCTATTCTATTGGGTATCAGGGTAGTGTAAGATGAGACTTTCTGATGACCTGATGACATCGCCAACGAGTATTCCACTCCATCCGACATCGACATTAGTTCTATCGATAATCTCATTGGGTATCGGGGTAACCTTTTCTCCATGCTTCTGATAGTGAATGCTATGTCGATGACTCTGCCTCCTTTTTATGTTTTTTGTGTAGCTCTTCTCGATGGATTACTAACTCGCCAAACTTCTTCCTGTTGATCGCACCTTGATAAAATGCCATCAAACTCATCAGTGTGAGTTTTTTTGATCGACACACACCTTTTTCTCCTTAGGAAATCTTATCGGGGTGACTTACGCTGATAAACACAATTTTATATTTTATGAAGAGAAGACTTTCTTTCACAAATGTAACTTTCCACAACTGTGCTAATGGACTTCTAAGGCACTAAAAAAATTGTTGAATGTACTCATGAACCTGCTTCTATGATGAACCCTAAAATGTGGTCTTGCTATGCAAAGACTCTCATGATGAAGGTTATCACAATGTCACCATACTTAATGCCATCCCTTAATATGTCCAAGTGATACTTGTTCATGTAGATTCAAGCTACAATTGGAATCTCTGATGCAACAACATATCTCCTGCACATGCAATCTAGTAGTAAATGCTCTTGTGATGAAAATATACATATAAAACATCAATAGATAGCACAAAATATTTTTGCAAAAATATGTGCTAACAGTTCCTTTGTCCAAACGTAAGGAGCACCATGGTTTCTATATTTTTCATTATCATATTTTTCAACCCAAATATTTTGATGAATCTTTATTTCTCTAAAGTCTTCACATGATGAAATAGTATTTAAGGAACCAAAAAGAGTTTCTATAATAGCATAGGCTATATTTTTCTCGGTATGCATAAAGTCAATGGTATACCTAATGGTTACACCCTTAAAGTATGGTAACTTATACAATATGCACAATCAATTACACCACTTTCATTACATGGATCATATCTACTACCCACAATCCCATCATTTTCAATAAATGACATTCTTTTCTATCTATACTCAATAATGTAATCACATGTTATTAGTAATGGCATTTCATGATTCTCTTCCTGACTGTTGAAACATGTTTTTTGCTAATAATATGGGAGATCCATTTTAAGGTAAGCACGATGTCCACAATAAATATACTTATGCAAACTTTTTGAGTACCTCACAAAATCCTTAAAGTTGCAAGCAGGACATCCATGGTATCCATGAATAGAGAGACCAGATAATGTGCCATACGTAAGAAGATCATGAATCGTAAACAATAAGGAAGCTCTTAAAGTGAATTTGATTGAATGACTGTCCCTTAAAGATTGAATTGCTTCAATTACTTTCCACAATTCCATTAGCTCATCATACAATGGCTCTAGATAAGCATCTATTATTTCTGAAGTCATGCTTTTCTTTCCTGGTATAATCAATAATATTAAGAAAAATTGTTTAGTTGCTAACCATGGAGGCAAGTTATAATTTATTAGAAACACTAGCCAAGTTGACCATTTAGTACTTTGATCTGAGAATGGGTTCACCCCATATAGAGCCAAGCCCAACCTTATATTACAAGGATCTCAAGAAAAATTAGGCCATCTATTATCAAATTTCATCCATGTCTTTGAATCAGGTGCATGTCATTGTTTTCCATCAGTGCTCTTATTTTGGGCATGTCACTGCATAAGTTTAGCAATATCTTTGCACCTATACATTTGGAGTAATTGTGGGATTATCTAAAAGTGGTGAATAACTTTTCTAGGAACCACAACTAATTTCAACCCTTTTCTATACCTTGCTTCATGACATTTCAGACATTCACTGTCACTTGCAAGATTTTTGTGTAATGATACACAACCATTCGCACATGTGTGGATGTTTTCATACACTAAGCTGAGCTTACTAATTTTCTTTTTACAATGACTTTGTTTTGTTGGCAATGTCAAGTCAGCTGGTAACAACGAACTTAATAATGCCAATAACTGGTCTACACTCTCATTTGTCCAACCATGCACCACTTGCAAGTTAAGATTTTGAAGGATTGTTGTCAAATGACTTAACTTACAATTCACATAAATAGGCTTTAAATAATCCTCCATTGACTTGGCCCAATCATCTCTTAGACCCTCATTCAACATTCTATCAACTTCAAACCTTTCATCAAACATTTATGCCTCTTCATCTATGTTTGGTGCCACTTCATCTATGTTTGTCGCTACTTCATCTATGTTTTTTGCCTCTTCATCTCTCACAGTCTGCAATTCTATCATATCTTCATAATAATTGTAATCCCAAGGGCTTATAACACTATGCCCACAACTTATCATATGTTGATAAATCACATTTCTTTTTTTCACCTTTCCACCAAGACAGTCATTACATGGACATGGATATATTTCCAAGCTCCTCTCATTAGCTACTCTTTCATCATGTGCATGATATTGCTCCATAGTCAACCTTCAACACTGATCCATCTATAATATTCTACTTTCTAGTATTAATTTAGTTTATAATTCTAAGAAAAATAAATAAATTTGAAAATGTAGATGCCAAAATTTTGTTAAAAGTAGTCACTTTTAATAGAGACTGTAATAGAAAGAAGAAGATACAATGAGTCATTGTTTTGAGATCTATCTTACATTCATTTGAAGTTTACCTACTAATAATTGAATATGTGTGTGTTTCCTATCAACTTACTTTCAGAAATGAGTGTTTCAAATTACCTCTCAATTTGTTGCAGAGGGCCTCACTGACTTCAAATTCGCTGCACCAAACTCTGATTTCCTTGTCTGCCTTTTCAAAAGTCTCTAGTTCCTAGCCAAACAAGCTTTATCACCCATGCAAGTGCTTCAATACCTATCCATGAGAATAAAAAACATAAAAAATAATCCAAATATGACACATTCAAGTAACTAGTGATATTTAATGATGACACATTAATGATTTATACTCTGATGCAAAGAAATTCAAATATAACATATTCATGAATTTTTTTTTTTTAATACATAAATTTATACAAGATTGAAATCACATTTTATATATCTTACTATCGATGTAACCATTGCACTTTATTTGGTGCAAGTGCTAGTTATTATACTTAAAATATCTTTGTCACAACATAAATGCGACATTAAAATAGGATAAGTAAAGATTTGTGGATTCAAAAACTAACTCATCTATGAATGACATACCCTATTAAAAAAATATTTATCATAAACTGACGAAATTCAAATTTCTTTATAAAGTCAATTTAATTATATTTTCTTTTGGTTTTTCCTCCTTTCTTTGATATGATAAAGATAATTAAGATAAGATAAGATAATTTTTAATGTCCACGAGGCTAAAACATAGCCTATGAGACATTCTGCCAAATTAAACCAACTTTAGTAACTCACCTCTTTTCTTGTGCAAGTTGATGATAAGCACACCCAACTTCTTAATTTTCTACTCGCTAAATAAGATGTACCAAGAGCAATCAGATAAGATATTAACAAATTTGTCCATGTTGTCCCTGTAAGCCTCACATTTTAAAATAAAATGTTGTTCACTTCCTAGAATGGAAAAAAGTGCAAACTCTATCTTCCCAAGCCTCTTTTGGCCTTTTCCAACACCTGGCCTCACAACGGAGTTGATGAGAGTTGGTTCTCAGCTAGGCAATAAGGATTTTAACCCTCCATGAAATGTTGGCCCCAATGCACATTTTTTGAAGTTGATTGCATGCGGGATTAAACTGATTGATATAATATATTTTCTTCCTTCCAAGCCCACTTTTTCATTTCCTCTTGTAGAATTTATCCATAATGAAGGCCTTGATGTCTTTGTTATTCATGGGACATATATTGAGATGGATATTCCATTTACTCATCCACTTGATGTTTTTTTGCATCCACATCCTTTTCTTTTTGCATAATATATCATTGAGGACCACTTTAGGTTGTTGTTGTTGTTGAAGATATAAGGTGATACATGTAAGTAAAAACTTTTGATAATCAAATACACATAGATTCCCTGTACTTTGAGATAAAAAATCTGAGTTTTCACATGTGGAATTCCTTTCTTCTTTTTATTTTGTCAATTCTTATTGTGCTTGGATGATATAAGAACAATATTTACACTCATTTGAAGGGGTTTTGAGGGTCTAGCAATCCATTTGTGCAAATTTGTTTGACTATTTTGTGTAGTTGTTGTTCTTGACAGGTTTTACATAGGTTTGAGGGTCATTACATGGAAATAGACTCATTCCACTTTGTTTTCTTGTTGTTTCTTGTGGAATGAGTCTAGGAAGGTGTAATATAACCTCCCATATTCATTTGAATGCAAGGGAGAGTGGATTGGATGGATGGTGATCACCATTTTGGGTGAAGATACATATTGAAGGAGTGCATAACTGATGCCATGTATAGGTTTGATATTTTTCATTGAACAAGGGTATCATTTTATGATGGATTGTGTCTATCCATGCTGAGTAGATGGTGTTTTACCTTTTGGTTAGGTTTGGAATTGTTTGGATGTGTGAGATTTGGGAAGCCCTAAGTTTTGGGTCCTAAAAATGAGGGTTTGGTGTTTGGATGAGTAGATGAGAATGGAACCACTTGAAACCTTGAAAATTTGTTGTTTTTAATCCTAATTCAAGAATTTTTTGGGGTTTAGGATTGAGGAGAGAAGTATTTCACAGGGTTGCTTTGTAAAAGTGGTCTAATTAGGCCTAATCCTAGTAGGACATGGTGTTGGTTCACAAAGTTGTTCCAAAACAACTATGTCTGAGTATGACATATGTTAAAGAAATTGAAAATGGGTATCTGAATATGCAATGTTTTTTCCAAGTTTTTTGGAAGAATTTTGATTAATTGTTAAATTACACGATTTGGAGGGCTAGTAGGAATAAGTTGATTAAGGGCAATTTTGTATATTGGGGATTGAACTAGTCAACTTGGGTATGTGGAACCTTGTGTCAGGGTGTCACAAGTGTGTTGAACCCCTGATTTATTTTTGGTTAATACATTGAAGATGAAAACCCCATTTGAGTGATTTGGTGAAGGTTTGTGGGTGCAAGGTGTGAAGGGTTGAGGAACCTATTATTGGTTGGTTGAAGTGTGTTTGTTTCAAGTCATTTGAGTGAGATAAAGAAATTGACATAAGGCTCTACATAATTATGAGATGAAACATAGCAAGTGCCTCAATAGGGGCAACCCCCATTTCACTCAGCAAGATATCATATGGAACACTGCTTTTGATTTTGATCTTGCTAGTGATCATATGTTGTTTTGATTTAGAGCCGACTCCTGGATCAGTTCTGAACAAAATTTTTGAAATTACAAATTTGTGGGAATTGAAATTATGATATGTTCACAATGAATCAATTGTGGAGGCATAGATAATGGGGCATCATGGAGTTTGGTCATGTTATAACTCCATATCTAGCTTTTGTGGATGACTAACGGAAAGAAGACGAAAGCTATGCACTTTACAGGGCACTTCCAAATGTTTGATTTTCACCCTTTGAAATCAGAAGAAATAAGAGAACTACATAGTGGATTTTAGAGTATGTTATTAGGCACTGCAATGAGGACTAGATTATTTTTGGACTCATCGCAGCTCTTAATGTTTCAAATGAAAATTTTAAGATCAAGAAAAAGATGTTGTTGAAGAGTATTTCCTTAGACCTTTTGAATGGAATCATTTTTAAAAAAACCCTAGAAACTCTCCAGATGCTCAAGGATCTTAACAAGTAAATATGCAGAGATTCTAACAGTGAAATTTTTGAGGGGGACTTGCAAAATCAACTGGGCTTGTTATAATGATTCTTTATGTATGCTATGGACTTATTGCACCAAGGACATAGAAGATATAGAAATGGATGGCTGGTTTATTGATGTAAAGAAGGAGCTTCTTACAGTTGCTTCTAATCCTAAGGTTCGGGAAAGTCTTATCGAAAAATATAAACAAGATGATGTTTTCAAGTCTTTCCATCATTCTTAGAAATTGTAGTTGAAGATGTGGTGCAGGGAAGGTATAATCCCATAGCTGGACAAGATTTGAATCACGGTGTCATTACTACAAGAATGGCAGTTCCTTCATGTGAAATTAGGGTTCCTTCTTGTAGAGTTTCTGACAACAATGAGGAAATCACTTAAACGCTTCCTCCTCCTTGGGCTGGTACACGATTTGATCCATTCACAATATTTTTGTGCTTTTGTTTAATGTAATTACTCTTGTTAAATCCCAACCCTTGGGTGTGTGCATGACATTTTTCATACATGGGTAGTTTTTATGGGCTCTGTGTTCATAATTTTTTTTCTTTCCCCAAAAATTTTTTGGTATCTAAATATTCTTCCAAAAAGAATTAGCCAAATTATAAAAGTAAATGTTGAAAATTTTGAAAACTACGCATTTGCATTGGAGATGCGAAGGTCATTGCACTTGGGAACTATTGCTATAGTTGCTAGGTGAAAGAAGTGGTAGAGATTGGAAAGTATACTTGGACATTGAATAGATATAATGATTTTTGTTTGGCACTTAGGAGAGAACTTATCGATATATTGTACATTTTTGGGAATGGGAAGATTCTTGATAACTATTCTATGCATGTTAAAAGAATTTCATCCCTTAACTATTACTTTCATTCTTGACACAATTTCTGTCAAACTTGATTAATTTATCTAAACTTGTAAAAAAATGCAGAGATTCCATAAGTAGCTACACCTACAAATATTACAATTTCAAAATATGGAGAGCTTAAGTCTTAAATGACACAAAATAAATCATATTGATTCTTGAGTATACTCAATGATTATGAGCTCTATAGACTGTAGTCTCAATAGACTATGAGTGACATTTCATAGATAAAAAATTTATGACTATCATATCTACAATTGGAGATTAAATAAATGGCTTCCATGTATCAATAGTTTGCTGACTTAGATTGGTGAATTCGAAATCATGCACAGGTAAGTGCACAAATATGGTGGTAAAAAAGGGGGGTATAAGTGGACACTTTTTGTCTAAAATCGGGTGAACCTGAACTTGGAGGCAAAATTTGAAAGTCATCCACTCAAGATATGAAGATAATCAAAGAAAAAATATTGTAGTACTCTGAACCTAGTTTCCAAACTACTAAAAATTTTCAAAATTGGATAAGATTAAGGGGGTCAAATCCTTCATTCACAAAAAAAAGACCCTAATTTTTTCTAAAAAACATAACATAGTGTCTGACGTGTGCATCAAAAAAGTCATAGTTAGATTTAGTATTTTGACAAATCCTTTGGCAAAAAGATAGTTAAGAGTGAGCACTAGAAGATGTATATTTTTTGTAATTTTTTGTTGAGTATTTTTTTTAATGATTTTTGTAATCGAGCACATCCTAAAAATTAGGTACCTGTTCGTGCACAAAGCATAAGTTGCACTAAAATAATTGAAAATACAAATTTTCTTTTTTTAAATTATAAAGAATCAAGTGCACTACAATAATATATTTTTTTTTTAAGGAATAATACAGAATTATGCATTGTTTTCTTGTCAGAAAGTGAATGGTGATAAATCAAAGATTTTCTTCCTTAATACATCACAACTGGTTCAACATAGGTTGCAATCCTTTTGGCGATTTGAGACTAGAAATATTCCATATACTTACCTTGGGATTCCTTTCTTTGTTAAACAAGATAAGATTGATTTTTGGTATAAGATTATTTCGGTTATTTCTAGAATAATTCTCTCATGGAATCATAGATGGTTAACTTTGACAGGTAAAATTGTTCTCATCAAGTCTATTTCGAATGTCATTCCCATATATCTCATGTCTGTTTTAAAGTCTCCAAAAGTAGTTATTGTTAGTTTACATGATACTCTTAGAGATTTTCTTTGGAACTATAATAAATATGGCAAGAAGAAACTCCCTTTAATTGCATGGGATAAGGTATGTTTTCCTAAGGAGCTTGGGGGAATAGGAATTCGGAGTCTGGAGAATCAAAATTTAGCCTTAGGTGCTAAGTTGGTTTGGAAATTATATGACAAGCCTAGCTCCTTATGGGCACAACTTATGTTTGCCAAATATTTAAATAATGGACCGAGAGAGTACATTTTTAAAGTCTCAAATTTTCCTTCGGGTTCTGCTATTTGGAATTTCCTTTGTAAATGTAGATCACTTATTTTGCCTCATCTCTCATGGATAATTCATAATGGTAGAAAGGTCAGATTTTGGGATGAAGTATGGAATGGACACACACCTCTGGTGAATATTAGGGATTGGTCTCCTCTGATCAGTATTATTTCCTCCCTTTGAGGTGTTTTTGTAGCAGATTATTTTGAAATTGTGACTAGTGGACCCCTTAAGCTAGCTAGATGGAAGTCAATTGATTTCTTAGATGTTGATCAAAGTATAAAATTAGATTTTGAGAAGATTTTGGGGGATAGAATTGTATTTCTTTCTGATTTTGAGGATGAACTTATTTGGACAAAGAATATTTCTGGTAAGTACACTATTAAAGATGGTTACTGTAGAATATTTCTGGTAAGTACACTGTTAAAGATGGTTACTGTAGATGGAGGAAATGGGAAACTAAGTCATGGATTTATCTTCTTCCAACATCCAACAATGAAGTACCTACAAAACACACACATGCAAAGCCAAATAAACAAAGAAACACACATGCATTAACATGAATTTGCCTCCATTGCTCTCCTATCAACCAAGGTCTTGTATTTTTAAGATTTTGCTCTCAGAGCATTGTGCACAAGAGGCTATGGTGAATGGAGATAATTTTAAAATAAAGATGTGTGATTGATCAAGAACATGAAATGCAAGAATGCATGAAAGATCTCAAAAGATGCAAGCAATGAATTTTGAATGTAAAAGTTGTGGATGAGTGCTCAAATTGCAAAGATGGTGAATAATGCAAACTAACATAAGTTTGACACATAAAGATGAGATCCTCAAATAAGAGAGAGGGGCTTGTTTAAATATATTTTCTCCAGGCGAGTTCATGTTGTGGGATGAATATGGGATAATGCAAGATAAGTGGTATAGGGAAGATGAGTGGTAAATGGGAAATGTTAAGTGGTAGGAGGGGATATTTAAGGATTTTATTAAATAAATAGATAAATGTGTATAACGTGAATGCATGAAGGCGTATGCATGAATATGATATAATGTTTTATTTAATAAATTTAATGGATAAATGGTAAGATATTAATAATAATATAATAAAAGATGGAAATTATGAATAATGAATTATGGAGAAATAATAGTGTAATAATAAGGACTCGCCCGATGTTCGGAGAAATTTGAAATTAAATGAGGACAAATTAATGGAAATTTTTTATGCATCTACATTTTGCCCCTCTTTGAGACAATGCAGCGTGTCACATTGTTTCAAAGAAAATGATCAACTGATATATGCCCCAGAGGTGTCCTGGTAAGGATGATGATTGATTGGTTATGCCCCCTTGAGAGATTGATCAAACAGAATAATGGAGATTGATCTCTCGATAGATTGCAAGAGAGAAGATTGGATGATTGATATTGCGCAAGTGATTAGATTGAGATGTACATTTGATAGAAATGCACAGTTGATGAGGCGTAACTGAATAATTGATGGAAATGAACAGTATAGCCGAATTGATAAGTTGATTGAGTTGATTGAGCTGATTAAGCTGATAGGGATTGATGCTAGCACAAGATAAGGTGATCCAACAATTGATTGATTGATCCAGGGCATTAAGATTGCAAGAAGCAAGGTGGTTGATAAAGAGATTAAAGATTCAAAGACATTGCATTAGTTAGATAAAGTGTTTGATTGACCACACTGGAATAAGAAGAATGAAGATGATGAAAGAAATGATGGAAAAGATAGATAAAAAGGAGGAGGAGAAGAGAAAAGTGATGAGAAAAAAAAAGAATGAGTGATTAGAAAGATGATATGAAGGTGATGAGAATTCTTGTGCTTTTTAAGTGCTTGTATCATCATCGAGCTTATTATAGCAAAAAGGAAAAACATCAGTTGGATATCAATTAGACCCAAATGAAACAGTCACACCAATTGCAAGAAAGAAAATATATCAGATAGTAAAGGAATGCCTCAATGTGTATTAGACCAGTATGTCCTTGATGATCTTAAGCGATCATGTCCTAAGATGTGTCGTCATATTCCCAAGGAACATCCCGCAAGCAACAAACAAGTGAACATTCCCCATCCTCGCCTTTCTAGTCAGAGACATCCTGGAAAGGCTAAAAGACATGTCACCAAAAAGGAAAATTAGAAACAACGAAGAGAAAATAAGCAAACAATATGTTTCATGTTGACTGGTTTTTTTTTGTTCACAGTTGATGGGTTCGGGTGTATAAGTTGATCAGATGTTGTCCTGTTTGCTCAATTTAAGTCTCATCATGTCATGAGTCTGTTGAAGTTCCAAAGTTGCATGCTTGCCCGAAGTGTTTGTGTCATCGTAATGTTTATTGCATGTTTTTGGATTTTTATGATTTTTAGGGTTTTACGAATGTTTTAATTTTTAGGGGGTTTTTAGGACATTTTATGATTTTTAAGATTTTTTCAAGACATTTTATGATTTTTAAGATTTTTAAGATTTTTTTCAGGACATTTTATGATTTTTTAAGATTTTTTTCAGGACATTTTATGATTTTTAAGATTTTTTCAGGACATTTTATGATTTTTAAGATTTTTTTAAGGACATTTTAAGATTTTTTCAGGACATTTTATGATTTTTAAGATTTTTTCAAGACATTTTATGATTTTTAAGATTTTTAAGATTTTTTTCAGGACATTTTATGATTTTTTAAGATTTTTTTCAGGACATTTTATGATTTTTAAGATTTTTTCAAGACATTTTATGACTTTTAAGATTTTTTTCAGAACATTTTAAGATTTTTTCAGGACATTTTATGATTTTTAAGATTTTTTCAAGACATTTTATGATTTTTAAGATTTTTTCAGGATATTTTATGATTTTTATGATTTTTTTTGGAATGTTTGCCCGTAGTGTCTAGCAAGGTAAAAGGGATTTTGAGTAGATGGCTGAACAAACAGGACATGAATGGATAAGCGAATGATGGAGAAAGCTTCTGTGATTGTCAAGAACTATCTCACAATAGGGTAGCATGTTAATCCAAGCTCAAGGATCAGATCTAGCAATATAAAGCAAGGGTATGGTGTAACTAATGTCATATGGTCCAAAGAAATGACCATGTCAAGAGGTTTGTTACATTTTATGTCCTTAGTTTGGACCAAGATCAAGGGATAGATTTGGCTAGGAGGTAGATAGGATACACAAGATCAAAGGGTGATAATGGAGGATAGGAGTTGAAGGGTTTGGATCAAGTACAATAAATATGACACACAAAGCCTGCAAAGGTCCTTAACCTTGTCAAGATCAAAGGTGGAAATAGGGATATGTATGAATATAGAGTGAATGAGGGATAATAGATGGATGCACATAGATGGAACTTGCCCCCAGTGAATAGTGCAAGAAAATAATGGATTACACATGATGCCTGTTTGTCAGGTTTTCATCATGATACTTGCCCAAGGCACCTATTTGCTAGGTTTTCACCAATGGACGAATTTTTATTTTTTTTCTTTGTAAGATGATGGATACTTGATAGGAGATATGACTCAGGAATCAAGTTGTTCTCTAGATAATATCCCTGAAAGATGTTCTATAATGATCCATGGCTATTGAAGGTATGCTCAAAGATGTCGATAGGGTGATGGTAAAGGGAGATGAAATGGATGATAAGATGAAAAAGGTTATAAGGAATTATGCAAAGGATTGGATAAGAGGGATGGAAGGATAGAACATAGGTGTTGGATAATGGATGGGATGTTGGAAGAATTGTGCATGGCTGGATGGAAATGCTGGCAAGATCAGGCTTGGCACACACCTTGAGGGGTGGTGGACTAGTGGAGGAATAGTGGATTTTAGAGTTTGTGATTTTGATGGAAAGTTTGATGTAGATATTAGGACACAAGGAGCCAAAATGGATGAAGGAGGTAAAATAGGTTTTAGGATAGTGGATGTGGGAGAAGTTGGGGTAGAAAACTTGAATGCCAATTTTGATTTTTCTTTAGTGTGCAAGTCATGTACGAGCGACTTGGGAATCCACGTGGTTCTTGATTTTTCTTTTTTTTTTGATACTTTAGAATGCATTGCCTCGATGTAGGTTTTAGGAAGCCATACAAATTTTGAATTTTCTTCTTTCTTTGTGGGCATTTGTGGCCTTTTGGAAATTTCTTTTTCTTTTTGGATCACATTTTTCTTTATTTTTACATGTCGATTAGGTGGGACATGTTGATCCTTAAATACATGTGGATTGTTTGACTCATGACTTTTATGCTTGGCATCCAAATTGCTTAGAGAAGGAAAAGAATGTGTAGATGGATAGGAAAGATATGAAGCTATTTTGGATGAATGGAAGGTGCTCAAAGATTTGTGCCTTTGTTGATCCTGCATAAGGAATGGAGGGATATAGGGACCTAAAATAAATGGAAGGGGGGAAGGGGAAGGCATGTATTTGGATTTAGCTAGAGAAATGTAGGATTTATGAGGGGTGCCAACATCTTGAGAGTGAGCAATGTAGCCATTATAATCAAGATTTTCTTTTATATCATGGGGTTCTAATATACCATGTTCACGAATGTCTAACCCTTTTCTTCGATAATGCATGCTTTGGAAGATCTTTTTAACAAAGGGTTTCTTCTTACTTTTGATGCTAGAGGCAAGTCCATTTTGAGGTGGAGGTGGCTTGCAAGGAATGATAGGATCATGAGAGGGATTTATGGGCATGATTGAATCTTAAGGAAAACATGGAGAATTATGACAAGGGAATAAAGGGCTACTTTGATCTTGACATGGAAGAGGACCATTGGATAAAGTAGGAAGGGTGTTTGACACTTCATTTTGAATAGGATCATTTGAAAAGGTGGATGAGGCATCATGATCTTGCTTTGGAAGTGGATTAGGAATGGGATTTGGAAGGATGCTTTTCTCTTGAGAAGGAAGGGGATCATCTTGGAAGAAATAGAAAGGTACAAGGGGATCATCATGGGACTCTAGGGAGGTAGGGTCTTTTTCAACCATTGGATGGGATTGGAGAGTTTTGGTGTCTTGATCTTGATTTATGATAGGACTTGTTTCTTCATTTTTCAGATTATCCTCTTGACATGGAGCCACTTCTAAGGAAGGGGTAGTGTTTTTGATATGCATGGGGGATTCTTGCAAGGTTTTTATGTTTTTGCATGATGGGGAAACATTTTGGATGGGGCCCTCTAGAGTGGGTATGATTGGAATTGGATTGCATGATGGTATAGGATCTAAGATATCTGACTCATATAAAGGATTTATATAAAATAATGGATTAGATTGGATTTGTACTATTGATATCCCTTGAGGGTAAACATGAGAAGTTTCACCATTAGGTTCATTATTTGAAGGAGATGGTACAGATTGTTGCTGATAATTTTTAGGAGATGAAGGAATGGTGGAAGAGATGGAGGCCACATATGGAGCCTTGCTAGACATAGGTGTATTATTTTGATCATTCTTAGGAGTAGTGCTTTGTCTCTCTATAGATGAATCATTAGGATCTTCAATTTCAATGATACCATTATCAAGGAGGTCTTGAATATTATGTTTTAATTCCATGCAATCTGAAGTCTTATGTTTGTTATGTCTATGATATGCACAATAAGTACTCAAAAATTCACATCCCCATGTGGTCTTGTTAGACAATATGATAATATTGTGCTCAAGAAGCTCTTTCAAAGCCAACTCAATAGATTGCCCCAAAGGTGTAAACTATCTATCTAAGGGATATTTGGAAGAAATGTCTTGTTTTCTTGGTGAAGGACTCATGTTATCTTTCTTGAGATTTGACTTTTGATTTTCAATTATTTGTTGTTCCACCTTATATAGTCATTTTAGCTTTCCTTGAAGTTTCTCACTATTGATATCATGAATTTGTTTCTCAAAAGGGGTCATTGATTCATTTTGTCGAACTTGAATGTCATATATTTCTCTCTTGAGATCTTGAATTTGTTGGGCCAAAGTAGCCATGGATATTTATGATAGTTCCGATCTTTGACCTAGGACAATGTATGAGACTCTAGGTATGACACAAACCCTAAAGTGCAAAGGGGGAACTATATGATATGAGTGAGATTAGGATGTGATAAGGATTAATGAAAAAATGTAATCTATGTGACATGTTTGAGATGGGAATGTGCTAAAGGGTTGATGAAAAATGAGATCTATATGATAGGAAAGTGATGTGCAACTAAACCCTAAATGAGATATGAGGATATTTGATGCAAGGACTGAGGATACTCTAGGTCTAAAAATATTTGCAATGTGAGGTTTGACTTGTGCTATGATGGATAGACACAAGGATAAGTGATCAAAGTGAGGGCATGCTATGATAGGAGATGATGAGCTCCAAGTGAAATACCAACTCAAAGATACTGATAGATTCCCTAACTCAAGGAAGATGCACCTCAAGTGATAAGGGGGATTGATGATCAAAAGTTGATGTCAGACCTAAGATGAGAAATCCTAAGTGCAAGAAATGTTTTTTGGTTTTTTTTTTGATTTTGGTATGCAAATAATAATGAAATGCTAGGACAAATGATGAAATGACCTAAGGAACTTGTGCAAGGTTTAAGGTTATGTCCTAAAGGAATGATGGAAGGCTATGCAAAGATTATGGATATGATCTAAGGGGATTATGCATTTGATCTAAGGGGATTATGCATGGGTTTGATCTAGGGGGGATATGCAAAGACTAGGTATGATTAAATAAGATATGCAAGGATGAAAGGTGCAACTAGGTGAAGACTATGCAAGGATCGAAAAGGGTATGGGAAACTAGAATGATGTGATTATGTGAGGACCTAAAAGATCAGAACTTCAAAAGCGATGTCTAATTGTTTTGAGAACACAAGCTCAACATTTCAAGGACAATGTTGTTTTACAATGTGGATGGATACTTCAAAGCTTAGACCAAGGTTTTTGTAAAGTGTTTCAATTTCAAGTGTGTTGTTGATTGTGAAATGTTCTTGTTTGTTTGTGCAGACATTCATAAAACATGGCAGATAGAATGTTTGTTTGATTTTGTCATTAAAAACACATTCAAGCACAATCCTAAGGTTGGCCAGGACAAGGAAAATAGTTATTGAATCTCACTTTGGGGGTTACGCCGAGCTACGCAATTCAGAGCAGATACTTAGATGCTTGACCCCACTAGCTCCACCCTCAACACTGACTTCTCTGGGGCAGCCAAGAATCAGTCCCCATGAAAACTCCTCATGGTGAAATTTGTATCTCTACTAAGAACTGTAATAATGTGAGCTGCTTCAGAGGTCCGACCTCCTGCATCAACAACTAGAAGGTTTTTGGCTTCTAACACATGAGGTGTCTAATAAGGGCATCTGTTTGAGTGGCCATACATGTGGTGGTGTACACTCTATTAAGGAAGGCTTCCAACCTATAGAGGTTGCACTCTATAGGGTTTATGGGGAGACATGTCGTCAGTATGAACTAATCAGCACTCGTTGCTTGCAACTTTCATCACAAACACATTTATTTATAGTGGTTCGGAAGAGCTTGGCTTTAGCTTGTTACCACTTGGGTCATTCCCTCTCACCGAGCCTTAAGGGCTTCTCGAGAGGTAGGCCCTCTAAAAGGTAAAACAAAAAGAGCCTATTGCTCAAGACACAAAAGACACTGGTCAATTTTAAAGCACCAATTCGAAATGTGATCTAAGCTAAAAAAATCAGACAAGTTGTTTCAAAACACCATTTCTTTTACATGCGTCCTGCATCAAATGACATTAGTAGTTTCAAGAGATTATCTTCAATGCACGAGATTGGATGCCATAAGAGAGAACATTAGAGATTTTGGGAAAACAAAGGTGAGCATAATGTGAAAGCATGGACATCACATATGAATCATTCAAAGCATAGAAATATGGAGCACTAAGCACATTGCTGGAAAAACATAGATGTAGATGTATTTTTCAAGATATTGTGTTCAATGCTCCACATTTCTGCACTTTGAATTATTCATATGTGATGTCCATGCTTTCACATTATGCTTTGAAGGTGATGAGAATTCTTGTTCTTTTTAAGTGCTTGTATCATCATCAAGCTTATTAGAGGAAAAAGGCAAAACATCAGTTGGATATCAATTAGACCCAAATGAAATAGTCACACCAATTGCGAGAAAGAAAATATATTAGACAACAAAGGAATGCCTCAGTTTGTATCAGACCAATATGTCCTTGATGATCTTAAGCAATCATGTCCTAAGAGATGTCATCATATTCCCAAGGAACATATATCAGTTGATC
Source organism: Cryptomeria japonica (assembly GCF_030272615.1). Lineage (NCBI taxonomy): Eukaryota > Viridiplantae > Streptophyta > Pinopsida > Cupressales > Cupressaceae > Cryptomeria > Cryptomeria japonica. Next base: position 469,086,149 of record NC_081409.1, read on the forward strand.
ATTTTCAAATCATCCTTACCAGGACACCTCTGGGGCATATTGATCATTTTCTTTGAAACAATGCAACACACTGCATTGTCTCAAAGAGGGAAAAAATATAGACACATAAAATTTTTCATTAATTTGTCCTCATTTAATTTCAAATTTATTCGAACATCGAGCGAGTCCTTGTTGTGGGATGAATATGGGATAATGCAAGATAAGTGGTATAGGGAAGATGAGTGGTAAATAGGAAATGGTAAGTGGTATGAGGGGATACTTAAGGATAGAAACAAGTCCTATCATAAATCAAGATCAAGACACCAAAACTCTCCAATCCCATCCAATGGTTGAAAAAGACCCTACCTCCCTAGAGTCCCATGATGATCCCCTTGTACCTTTCTATTTCTACCAAGATGATCCCCTTCCATCTCAAGAGAAAAGCATCCTCCAAATCCCATTCCTAATCCACTTCCTAGGCAAGATCATGATGCCTCGTCCACCTTTTCAAATGATTCTATTCAAAATGAAGTGTCAAACACCTTCCAAGATGATCCCCTTCCATCTCAAGAGCAAAGCATCCTTAAATATCCCCTCCTACCACTTACCATTTCCCATTTACCACTCATCTTCCCTATACCACTTATCTTGCATTATCCCATATTCATCCCACAATAAGGACTCGCCCAATGTTCGGAGAAATTTGAAATTAAATGAGGACAAATTAATGGAAATTTTTATGTGTCTACAATTACAACTCTCTTATGGTTGCTAAAGATTTATCATCCTGGCCTTATAAGTTGTTTTGGAATTTGGCTTGTCTTCCTAAAGCTAGAGCCTTTTCTTGGTTGTCAGTTCAAGATAGAGTCCTTATAGGTATGAGACTGGACAAGCTTGGTATTACTGTTGTTTTCCCTTGTGTCCTTTGTAACAAAAATTTGGAATCTTCTTCACACATGTTCCTACATTGTTATTATGCTTATGCATGTTGGCAGTGGTTGTTTGACAAGTTAAGTATATCCTTTGTTATTGGTAAGGATCTCATTTCCCATTTTAGATCTTGGCCCTTTGTGTTTGCCTCATCTTTTTATGCATGTCTTTGGATCATATCTCCATCTATTGTGATTTGGAATGTTTGGCTAGAGAGAAACAATAGGATATTGAAAAAAAACAAGTTCTCTTATGTCTGAGGTTATATTAAAAATTGAGTCTTCAATCTCCAAGGTTGCTTTATCGTTTATTTATAAGAATTTGGAAAATCTTCTTTTTCGCACTGGGATAGTAGAGTTACTAGAGTTTGAAAGATGTTGTCGGTTTTACCCTCTCATGGTTCAATTTAAAAAAAAGAATGATGCAATAGGTAAGAGATGCTCTGCTAGTTGGAAACCTCCTTCATAGGGGCACTTTAAACTAAATTTTGATGGGGTCTCTCATGGTAACCCTGGGCCAGCTGGGGTAGGCATGGTAATTTATGCTCACAATGCAAATTTTATTCAAGTTGAGTGTCATACTATTGGTTTTAAAACTAACAATTATGCAAAATTTCATGCTTTGTCTTTTGTATTGGATATGGAAATCTCTTTGGGAATTAAGGACTTATCAATTGAAGGTGATTCTATGGTGATTATTCAATGTGTTATGAAAAAGAAATTGAATTGTTGGAATTTGCAGTATATACTTGATCTCATTTTACAAAAAATAGAATTGTTTGAATCTTTTTTGTTATCCCATCATTACATAGAAGTTAATAAGATTGTGGATTATTTGGCAAATTTATCCATTGATAGCAATGCTAATCAACGAGAGGTGGGTTTTGAGGAAATTCCTTCTAGGGTATGGGAAGGTTTGCAGCAATAGTTATGTGATTTTCTTGAGTAACGTGGATGTAAAATTTTATGATGATAATTATTCCCACTTTCCCCTTTCATTTCAAGTATTCATGTTCATTTTCTAGAGGAGAGTTTGATATCATGGTATTTGATACAATAGTGTTTTTCCAAGGATTTTTTGATACTTTCTTTTTTGGCAGGAAGGTTTTTGGCTCATGGGATTTGGCACAGGGCTTTGGAAAATTTTGTCTTCTTACATTGATAGCAGCTGTGGAGTCTATATTTGAAAATTATCTGATGGGTTTGCAAATTTCCATATGGGCTCTATGTAAAACTGATATTATATGTGTTGTGACCACATTTTGTATGTGGTTTTGGGTGGGATGTATAAACTGATCTGTTAGATACTATAGGTTTATTTTATGAGCTGTGACCAAAGGTTTTCTTCCCAGGGTTCTTTCCTCCAGTATGCTATTTGAATCCTATGTAAAAAATTTAAAATATTAATAAAAAAATTTAGTGGAACAATCCACTTTTATTGAAAAAAAATATATATAAAGTTTTTTAAATTTGGATAAGTATATCAAAAGTTATTAAAAAAATGGTGCACGTATGTCTATGAGAAAAATGGAGACACTGGTAAAAGAAATTCAATAGTAATATTCAAATTTTAAAAAAATTATATGGTTAGAAAGTTCAGAAGATGGGTGAAAATATGGTGGCAATTTTAGAAATACCCACTTGATGAAGTGTAAATCTGATGATGACAACGTCGAGAAACCAAGTTGATAAAATAAAACACATCAAAATGGAGGGAAATGGAGGGAAATCAAACTACCAAACCGTAACATTGTCATCTAGGCCTATTTCCAAGCCTAAATAGTCAAAAGTGCATATGGGGTACCTATGGTATAAAAAACACGTACACTCTATCTTAACTATAAATAGCGTGTACACGCTACTTTTGTTTAAATTTTGGGAGTGTGTAAAATATGATATTATATATATAATGTGTATATACACATAATATATAATTATATATATATATGTATATATATATAATATATTTTATATAATATATTAAGTATATATACACATATGTGTGTATGTATGTGTATTGTCTCCCTCTCTCCCCCTCTCAAGTGCATACAAGGTTGCCTCTCTTTCTCTCCCTCTCACTCTCTCTCTTTCTCTCTCTCTCTCTCTCTCTCTCTCCCTCCCTTTCCCTCTCTCCCCTCTCTCTCCCTCTCTCTCCATACCCCATCCCTCTCTTTGTTCATCTCTCTCCCCTCCTCTCTCCCTCCCCCCTTCTCTCCCCCCCCCTCTCTCTCTCTCTCTCCATCTCTCCCTATCTCCCTCCCTCCCTTTTCTTTCACATTTTCTTTAGTACAAATAGCACATACGGGGTACTAAGCCTATTAGTTCGCTGCCCTACCATAACATTTTTAAGGTGTAGGAGTGTGTACATTCTAATTATGAGTTCTAAGCATGTACAAGGTGAAAAAAAATATTATTGGGCTTGCCAAAATTTTAGGGACTAACAGTGTGCACATGGTTATTATTATAGCATGTATGGGTACTTAGACGTAGTTTTATTTTCCCAAGAGCCTCAATGGCCTCAAAAGAAGTTTTTGAGGTTATTGAAGGCCCGACTGCAACTATTTCTGCACTTCTATCACTATTTTATATATAGAAGTTATTAGGATAACCGGTGAACAACTAAGGGGGGTGGTGAATCAGTTGTTAACAAATTACAACAATTAATCCATAGTACAACCTTAAACTGGAGCACATAAATATTTAAATACCAATAAAGCAGAAATAAATGTTGGTAGACACAAATACCAGTAAACAATGCAACTCAAAAATTAAACAAATAATCAATGCAAAGTAACCATACCACATAACACCAAGATTTGGATGTGGAAAACCCAGAAAGGGAAAAACCATGGTGGGAAGCCTACCCATAGTTAGATGATACTTCTATAGAAAGTAGGTATTACAATGAGGGGCTTGCACATGCAGGAAGGCACATTGCCTAGAGTGCACTGCCCATTACCAAAGACTCTCACTAACTATAGAGGTTAAAACCACCTCAAGATATTTGGACAACAATCCAATAGAGTAAAATGTTAGAGATAGCATCTACCATACCTGATTACAGTCTTGATAAGGTCAACACCGGAGGCCTTTGACCTCTTCCTTAATCCCAATTTGATCCTCAATGATCGACCTAAATTCCTTCGCATATGATATTACAATTCATGACCACGATACCCGATCTACAATGAGATCTTACATTCATTTATACAAACCCTAAGACCTAAATCAATTAGGTCAGCCACCTAAAAGATATTACAATAAGATCATTACATAAATCCATATTACAATGATATGCCATGTCGACTTAGACCAAAACAACATTATCCAATCATAAAACATCTTGGTAACATGTAGAGAACATGTTAGGATGATACCGGTGCATAACCTAGATAGGCACAAACCTATTCTAAGTCCACCATGCCAAAGCAACGTCTCCAACTGATTGAAGCATGATCAGAGAACATCTTTGGCATCCTGAAATCTACACCAACACCACTTATACATCTTGTCAAGAATTCTCAATGAAATTTTTGCCGGTAGAACCTTAAAAATGGGTCTGTAAGGGTTTAGTAGAGTGTATGATAGCATCCAATTACCAAGTCAATACCATCCAACCAAAACATGCTCCAAAAGCACATACCACATGAAATCAAATACATTCCATAGATCCAAACATGTCAGAAGTGTTCAACAGATAGTCTCTTTTGTCGGTAACACTAGATCTTCTGTTGGTGACCAAAACATATCTATTGGTAGCTAGCCATAACAACTAGTGTCCAACCATAATAGCTAGTGTTGACATCAATGACAAAACATCAATACAACACATAATCAATTCCTCCAAAATGCCAACAATCTCCCCCTTTGGCATTTATGGCAACACTAGATGTGAAAAACATCTAAGTACCAAGAAATGCCAAACTAGTCTCCGCCAATGGAAGACAACCAAAAGAACTCCCCCTACCCCTTTTTTTTAATTTTTCACATCAATATCTCTCCCCCTTTGACATCAATGCCATAAATCTGACAAAAATATCAAAGCAATAATGTAATTCCCTAAATCTTAAAATTGACTACTCCCCCAAAGTAGTAGCACCACTTCATCAGTGCCTGAATGAATAGTATCTCTGATAATGCATACTGGACTGATGCCAAACTGCATCAATCAAGTCTTTACTAGAGGGGCAAAAACCCCTAACCTATCTCTCAAATACTTGAATGATTCCTTAGCCAGTGGTTTAGTGAATATATCTGCAATCTTCTCTTTAGTATTCACATAAACCAATTTGACTTCATTTTCTTCTACCTTATCCTTCATAAAGTTATACTTTATTGATATATTCTTAGTCTTAGAGTGAAATACCAAATTCTTAGACATGTCAATAGCTGCAGAGTTATCATAGTAGATAACTACCGATTCACTACATTTTACCTTGATATCCTTCAACATTTGCTTCTTTTGTAGTAGATAAAGAAATGCATGACTATTTCTTGCTGATCCATAAAACCGATTTCTTTCTAAAAAAGAAAGCTCCACCAGAAGTTCTCTTCCGGTCATCAGTATCTCCTGCCCAATCTGAATCTATATATGCACACAAAGTGAAGTTGTCATCTCTAGAATACCATAAGCCATATTCAGTTGTGCCTTGTAGAGACCAGAATATCCTCTTTACAGCACTTTCATGATTTTATTTAGGATTACTTTGATATCTTGAAACAATACTCATAGCATTCATAATATTTGGTCTAGTCTGAGTTAGATATAACAAGCCACCAATCCTAGACTTATACCTTGTTGGATTTATTGGTGCAGATGTATCTTTGATAGATAATTTCTCACTTGTCACCATAGGAGTACTTACTAGTTTGGAATTATCCATACCAAACTTCTTCAACAATTCCCTCAGATACTTAGTTTGACAAATAAAAATACCTTTATCAGTTTGAGTAATTTGCAAACCTAATAAAAATTTCATTTCACCAATCATGGACATCTCAAATTCATTCTTCATGTTGTTAGCAAATTCCATGCACAATTTATCTTCTCCTCCAAAAATGATATCATCAACAAATACTTCAATAATCAGAATATGATCATTAGTAATTTTATAATACAAATTACTATCAGCACTGCATTTAGTAAAACCAAGCTTCAAAATATATTTGTCCAACCTTGCATACCAAGCTCTAGGAGCTTTTTTCAATCCATATAATGCTTTATTTAACCTACAAACCATATCCTTATCATTTGTCAATGAAAAACCATCAGGTTGTTCAATGTATACCTCTTCTTCAAGTTCACCATTCAAAAATGCAATTTAACATCCATTTGATAAACCTTATAGTTCTTATATGCTGCATAAGAAAGAAATAGCCTAACAACTTCAATTCTAGCTACAGGTGCAAAATTCTCGCCATAATCAATTCCTTCCTTTTGAGAATAACCTTTACAAACCACTCTATCTTTGTTCCTTATAACTTGACCATCCTCTTTCAGATTATTTCTAAAACCCATTTAGTTCCAATAACATTCTTATTTTTAGGTCGAGGAACTAAAGTCAAGTTTCATTCTTCTCTATCTGATCTAATTCATCTTCCATATCCTTTAACCAATGTTTATCTTTACAAGCTTCAACAAAAGTTGCCATTTCAACTTAAGAAATAAGACATACCTCTTCATTAGCCAGTCTCCTTCTAGTCATAACTCCCTTGTTCCTATCTCCAATGATTTGATCTTCAGAGTGGTTTAATCTTACATACCTCAAAGTCTTTTGAACTTTAGGTTCACTGATCTGATCACCAGTCATAGTTGATTCTTCTGACTGTGTCGATGTAACAGTTTCAGTTTCCTGTACCGGTTGATGTATTGCTAGTTCATTTATGATCATTTCCACTATCGGTTCCCTATCATATGATATAGAATGATTTCTATATTGCTCATCCACTTTCACATTTGCAGTTTCCACAATTTTCTGCAATCTTTTGTTATAATATCTATATGCTTTGCTTTGATTATAATAACCAAGAAATATTACTTCATCAAATCTAGGATCAAACTTTCCAATTGAATCATCCCCTTTGATATAACATTTACTTCCAAAAATTCTAAATTATTTAACAGTAGGTGTATGTCCAAACCATAGTTCATAAGAAGTCTTGCCGGTTTCACCTTTGATGTGAACTCTATTGAATGTGTAGACTATTGTACTCATTGCTTCTCTCCAGTAGATATGAGGCAATTAGGCTTCCACCATCATGGTTCTTGCTGCATCCAAAATAGTTCTATTCTTTCTTTCCACTACTCCATTCTGCTGAGGAGTCCTAGGTGCAGATAATTGTCTCCAAATTCCATTTGTCTCACAATAACTATTAAATTCATGAGAAGTGAACTCACCGCCTTGATCTAATCTTAGACATTTAATTTTCAATCCAGTTTTAGTTCCAACTTTCACTTTAAGGATCTTGAATTTGTCAAAAGCTTCAGACTTCTCCCTAAGAAAAGTAACCCACATCACTCTAGAATAATCATCAATTATCAGCATAAAGTATCTATCACCTTGAAAGCTTCTAATCCTTTCTGGACCACATATGTCAATGTGAATCAAATCAAGAACATCATTAGATTTATCTTGTATGCTCTTAAAAGTAGTTCTCACTTTCTTTCCCAATTGACATTCCTTACATACTGGATTATGAGGCTTCATAATCTTAGGTATATCTCTAACTGCCTTTATTGAATTGATCTTGACAACCTTTTATGCCATAACCAACTCTCATCAATATGAGCAATCAAACATGTCTTATTACCAGTGTTCAAGTGAAAGATATTACCTCTAGTTTGAGTACCGGTAGCAACCTCCAAACTAGTCTCATTAATGATTTTGCATTTTCTATCCTTGAATTGAAGTTGGAATCCCTTGTCCACCAATTGACCAACACTCAAAAGATTATGCTCTAAACCTTCTACATAATAGACTTTGTTAATATTATGCTTACCATCCAGAGAGATAGTGCCTCTACCTTTGATCATACATGCTTTGTCATCTCCAAATCTTACTTGACCGCTATTGTATTCTTGCAAGGACATAAATTTTCTTTTATCTCCAGTCATATGATGTGAACATCCACAATCAATTACCCATTCATCCTTATCTTCAACTTTTACTGCCAGGGCTTTCTCTTCATTCAAGATAGCCAGTTCAGGTTCATCTTCTTTTAGGGCATAAAACACCCATTCATTTCCATTATCGGATCCACTAGAAGAGTCTTATGTCGGTTCATCCTCAGAGTCATTAGTTACTCCTTCCTCATCCACTATGAAGCATTGTTCATTTCTCTTGAATTTGTATCTATTCTGATTAGTCTTAAAAGATTTCTTAACTCTTTCCTCAAATCTTGCATTCCTTTTAGAAGATCTAGATGTAAAATGACCAATCTTATGACATGCAAAACATTTAAAAGGTGCTTTTCCTTCATACTTACTTCCTATCAATCCTTTAGGTACTCTTATAGAAAATAAAGCTTCAAGTTGTTCAAATTATTCATCTTCTTTACTCATGTCTTCCAGTTCCTTTGCATATACGGCTTTCCAGTCATTCTTACAGCAACACAAGGTCCAAATTCTTCAAGCTCAAAAGCAGATAACTTCCCAATTAGAATGACTCTGTGAACTGAAGTGTCTACCATTATTCTCAACTCATTAATTGTAGTTGCCTTCATCTTGTAAGTCAATGGAAGGGCTCTCAAGACTTTGGAAACTATTTCATCTTCACTTAGAGTTCCTCCATAACATTGAATTCCCATAATAATCTCATTTACTCTCTCCATAAATGTAGCAATTCTTTCATTGTCATCCATCTTCAAGTTTTCATATCGAACCTCATAGCCATCAAGTTTACAAATTTTCATAGTAGGGTCACCTTCATTCAGAGTCTGCAATTTATGTCACATAACCTTTGCTGATGATTTGTCAGTTAATCCCATGATCTACTGATCAGTAAGTGCACACAGGAGGACTTCTCTAGCTCTGCAATCATTTTAAATATTCTTATCCAAGTCTGTAGGAGTAGGATTTCCAGATGTTGGATAATAAGGTGTGTAACCTTTCTCAGTGATCTCCCAAATATCCTTCCCAAGACATCTAAGATGAGTCTCCATACGGATCTTCCATATCCCATAATTTGTTGCATCAATCTTAGGGATTTCTCTTCTGAAGATAGTTGTCGGTGGATTAGCTGCCATAGGATCTGCCTCAAGTAGTTAAGCTTATGTGAAAGAGGACCAAAGCTCTGATACCAATTGTTAGGATAACCGGTGAACAACTGAGAGTGGGGGTGAATCAGTTGTTAACATATTACAACAATTAATCCACAATACAACCTTAAATTAGAGCACATAAATATTTAAATACCGGTAAAGCAGAAATAGATGTTGGTAGACATAAATACTGGTAAACAATGCTACTCAACAATTAAATAGATAATCAATGCAAAGCAACCATACCACATAACACCAAGATTTGTACATGGAAAACCTGGAAAGGGAAAAACCACGGTGGGAAGCCTACCCACAGTCAGATGATACTTCTGCAGAAAGTATGTGTTACAATGAGGGGCCTACACATGCAGGAAGGCACACTACCTAGAGCGCACTGCTCATTACAAAAGAGTCTCACTGACTATAGAGGTTAAAACCACCTCAAGATATTTGGAAAAAAATCCAATAGAGTGAACTGCCAGAGATAGCATCTACCATGCCTGATTATAGTCCCGGTTAAGATCAACACTAGAGGCCTTTAACCTCTTCCTTAATCCCAATTCGATCCTCAATGATCGACCCAAATTCCTTGACATATGATATTACAATTCATGACCATGATACTCGATCTACAATGAGATTTTACATTCATTTATACCAACCCTAAGACCTAAATCAATTAGGTCGGCCACCTAAAAGATATTACAATAAGACCATTACATAAATCCATATTACAATGATATGCCATGTCGGCTTAGACCAAAACAACATTATCCAATCATAAAACATCTTGGTAACGTGTAGAGAACATGTTAACATGATATCGATCCATGACCTAGATAGGTACCAAACCTATTCTGAGTCCACCATGCCAAAGTGACATCTTCTACTAATTGAAGCATGATCAAAGAACATCTTTGGCATCTTGAAAGCTGCATCAACACCACTTTTGCATCCTGTCAAGAATTCTCAATGAAATTTCTATCGATATAACCTTAAACTTGTGTTGGTAAGGGTTTAGTAGTGTGTATGATAGCATCCAATTACCAAGTCAATACCATCCTACCAAAACATGCTCTAGAAGCACATACCACATGAAATAAAACACATTCCATAGATCCAAACATGCCGAAAGTGTCCAATAGATAGTCTCTTCTGCTAGTAACACTAGATCTTCTGCCGGTAACCAAAACCCATCTACTGGTAGCCAACCATAAAAACTAGTGTCCAACCATAACAGCTAGTGTTGACATCAATGAAAAAACATCAATGCAACACATAATCAATTCTTCCAAAATGCCAATAGAAGTAAGTGAATTTTTTTATTTTTGCATGATTTAAAATGATTGAATTGTTGTTCTTATTAGTTTTGTCAATATTATTGGGATTGTTTAATAGTTTAGATTCAAAAAAATAATGATAAGATGCATATTTATGGTTATTTGTTTGTTTATAAACTTTTGTTTATATATATATGTAATATGATTCTATTTAGGACAACCGATATCAACCATGGGAAAGAACAAGCGAGGAATGATGAAACAACAAGAGGCTAAAAAGGAAAGACAAAGGTAGCATATGAAGAAATTATGTGACATAAGAACAATGGGAGAATAAGGTATGTCATCCTCAACATCTCAATTTGATTTACCAAATGAGCATAATGCACCTAATGCAATTGAATAAGAGATATTTGATTTACCATACAAACCTAATGCAATTGAAGAAGATACCACATTGAATAATCAATTAAATTATGAACATACACCTTCTCTATTTGATGAATTGAATGTACACAATGCACCAATGTTAACACCTCCTAGAATCATTCTTAGGAAACCAAAGTATCTAATTGACATTGATGAGAATATATTGAAGCCAATGCCTGATAAAATAAATGAACGAACTTGTAGGAGAATGGTTAAAAGAATATGGCAACAAGATGTCAATTAATTGTTCAAATGATTAAAAATTTGAATTTTAGAGAGACAATGAAAATTCTAGGCCTAAGATCATCTGAAAGTAATAGTGAAAGAACTATTGTGAGAAATCTATTGCATATCAAGCTATTGGTTCAAAATGATGTACTAAAGATTCTAATGCTACTTGACGTGTCATTACATCAACCATAATGAGAAAGAAAATAAAAAAAGATTGTTTGATAAGAAAAACAAGTAATTCATTAAACGTTAGTAGAACAACATTAAGTAAAGCATTACAGAGGTGAGAAAAAATAGAGGAACCTAACAATAATTCTCTTTGGGCATTCTTAGGTAGACTACCATGCAAAGACAAGGTTGTTATTGATGCAGTAAGAACATTAATTGAAAATTTTTGGCATGACAACACAAGAGTTTCGCCCAACCAAAGAGATGTTGTTAGAAGGTGAATCAGGTCTACAAATCATGAGCCACATGCCAAACACTATTTGGATATGACTCAAACAAAATTTTACGAAAGTTTCCTTCAAAAGTTTCCTCAAATAAGAATTTCTCAAAGAATTTTTGAAATGGAAAAACCTTTTATATTAAGATTAATTGTGTATGCGCCACGTGTTGTTGTAGGATGTATATTGAATTTTCCATGCACTATGATATTTTTCATCATATTTGTTCTACTTTGCACACCAATGATGTTTTGCAGGAATGCAATATACAAGCACCTCCTAAGTTAGTAAGAGAATTTATTTCAAGTGTGCTATGTAATAGACATGATGGTTGCATTTATTATAATATGCTTTGTTTGGAAGGTTCTTGTTCTATATGTGGTGGTTTGCAACATTTACCAATATGTGTACATTTGGAGAACACACATGAAATTGGTAGGATATAGCTAGTTTCTTTTGGAAATGCAAACAGTCACATATGGAGTTAAAGATGGAAAAGATTTGAAGAGATGTGAGCTAGTGAAAAATGATATATGTGTAGCTAAATTTATGAAAATGTTTCAAGAGAAACTAGTTTATGAGTACATAATTCATACACATAGAGCTCGATGGTTAGATGAGAAATTCAAGTTATGTAAGGACACATTTCCTCTTGGCACCGTTGTCTCTATCATTTATTTTTCTGAAAATTTACACTACAACCTCAAAATGAAGTGCAATCTATGTATTATCATTCTACACAAGTTTCTATTTTTGTACACATAACATTCATGCATGTAGATGATAGCACAGAGGAGGATAGAAAGGTTGTAAGAGAGTATCACTTCTACATAAGTGATGATCGTACTCATTCATCAGAGTTTGTACAAGGATGCTTTAAATTTTTCTATGATAATTTAAAGGAAAGAAACATACAATACAACCGAAACTTAATATGGTCAGATAATTGCACCGCATAATTCGAGAATGCAAGGATGTTCTATTGGTTGACAAGGATTCATATGACAAGCGATGTACAACATTTTTGGAATCTAACTAAGGCTAGACATGGTAAGGGAGAGAACAATGGTGCAGGAGCATGTGTAAAAAGAGCCCTAGCTAGAGAAGAATTGAAGTAAGAAGGTGGTGCTAAGTTGATAGATGCAAAAACAATGGTGCGATGGTGTAAGTTTATGATGGGTCTAGGTAATCCAAGTACGTCAATGGTTCATAGATATTTTTGGTTGATCACTGAATCTAACATTGAAAACTATCTAGATTGTTGTACAGTTGCAGGATTGAGTAACATGCACTCATTTATGAGTTCAAATGCAAGTTCACTAGTAATTTATATGAGACAGATAGTATGTTTTTTCTCTTCATGCATGTATTGTTTGTGGGAAGAATGTGAATCACAAGAGTGGGTTGACAAATGGTCTTGTAGACCATTGGTTCCCATTGATAGATATCAAATTCCCAAAGCACTACAATTGAGCCAGATGGAGACATCAGTGGATTTTGACCATGTATCTGACCTAGTGGATTCAAGTGATTTTTTGAGTTAATTTTTTTGCAAGTATTCTTTTTGGTTCATTTTGTTGTACATCACACTTTCTTTTTGGTATTAATTATAACTTTATAAAATGCAAGTCATGTGTATGCAGTTGTTGTAGAAGAGAACAATGAAGAAGGAACAAATTACTATTTGTGTCATTGTGTTGAGCCTAAAAGAAAATTGACAACCACATTCATTGATGGAGAGGGTATTGAGTACCCAATAGGGTCTGTTGTCATGACAGAGACATGGCTTAGGAGATACCCTATCAAGAATTTTCATGTTTGGTTGTTCAAGGACTTTGAAACACACAGACATATTCTTCATTTCTCTAACCTTGTTGTTGCAACAAATATTCATTTGATGAAGTGTCATGGTAGACCTCATACCAATATTTTATGGAAAGTTTGTGAATCTGACCATGAGGCAATACTTGACACAATACGGGTTAGAGCCGATCCTGAAGGATCACTTGATTGATTCTACGGTTCAGAGTAGAATGATTTTGAGAATTTTGCATATATCATTGAAGAATTTTTCTATATTCAATTTTTGTATATATAAATTCCCATGAGCTGATTTTTATATATTTAGGGGCATAATTTTGTATATTTAAATGATAATGAGCTTATTTGTACATATTTAGATGCCAAATTTTGTATATTAAAATGGCGATGAGTTGAATCGCACGTATTGTAATGCCAAATTCTATATAAAATCCCATGAGATGATTTGTAAGACATTTTTTTTGTATATTTAAATAGCCAAGAGCTAATTTGACCATATTTAGAGGCAAATTTTTGAATAATATGTGACAATGTTTTGTGACTATTTTTTGTGTCTATGTTTTGTGACTATGTTTTGAGTTTATGTGATGTGATAAAGTCAATCATGACCATTATTGATAAGGTCAATAATGACCATTATTGATAAGGTCAATCATGATAATTCTTGATTCTTGTATAATCATGGAGAATTATTTGAGTCATTATCAGGTCATAGGAGTCATAGATTGAGTCTAGATACAATTTGAACAAAAATTGTCATTATTGTCATTATCGGGTATGACTCTCGATGTTCTGACGCTTTGGGATGCATGTGAGGAGAATACCTAGCCTAAAACTAACCACCTAGATGTGCTTGTGACATCGGTTTGTGCACATGATGAACCAAATCAATTCTAGCCTCTCTTGTAACTTTGCATTGCGTGCAACTGACAGTTTTTGAAGCAGGCAAAAAAATGCTACCAATTCAAAATGGCTTTGAGTAATCAAAAAATGAGATAGGCCATTGTATAGGAGTCTCATGCTACCCCATAGGTTCAAATGGATTGATCATATGTGTCCTGGATTGGAAGAAATAGTCTGTCAAAGTTTGACAATTTTTTGGACTCGGGGCACTTGAGAGATCGCGTTAGTAGGGTAGGACTCTCGACGTTCCGACACTTTGGGATGTATGAGAGGAGCATTCCTAGAATAAATCTGCCCACTCAGACATGCTTGTGATGCCAATTTTTTCACATGAGAAACAAAATTTGACCATTGCGAGCATGAGGGTGCTCTCGCACCACAGACATATTGTTGTTTATATTCATATTGTCGATTTTTGTTGTTTATATTCATATTGTTGATTACATAGGCAAATATTCATTTAAATTTATAAAAGGGTATCCACCAAATACAGTGAATAAACAATAATGAACTGAATACAAGGAGTTTTGTAGGGTTAATTCGACATTTTAGAAATTTTATCAAATCATATTTCATGATTACAATGTTTTATATCATAGATTTTTGTTGTTTATATTCATATTGTTGATTACATAGGCAAATGATCAATTAACTTTATAAAAGGACAGCCATGAAATACAATGAATACACAATAATGAACTCAGTACACATTTATTTGATCGAATATCAACATTTATATATGTATCAAAAAAAGGCATGTCTGCCGAGTCAATACAAGTATTACAAAAAGGTGGCATATGCCATGTCCAAATTGATATACAATAAAAATGTAGAATATATCTACATGTATTGGTCATTTTATGACCACAACTAACACTATATGATCCTAAACTTGTGGTGCATCATTAAAATCAAGCCTCTTCGATGTAGTACGCGGCTTTGTAGATGGCTGGAAAACCACAATTCAAAAGCCAAGTTAGAATTCTTTTGTAGAAAATAGTTCACAATTAACAACATAACTATGCATTTAACTATAATTCCTTTGCAATTGAAATGTAGATTACCTCATCAGCTGATCTCGGAGCTAATGTCTTCACTCTCCTCTCCTTGCCACTCTTAGGAGTTTTCTTGAAGACAAACTTACAAGGATCCACATTATGGCCGGACCGTGAAGGGGTCTATTGTAGATTAAATATACAATTAATACAATGTACTAACATAAATACATCTAAAACACTTAAAATCTATAATATAGAGAACAATGACGACTGGTGCCTAATATTCTTCTCCAATGGACTGAGGATGGCTCACCATCGATGGAGAAACTGTCGCTATTACCTATACAAAAAAATATCAAAGATTAAATAAAATAATATATTAATAAGTATTGTAGGTTAAAAACAATTAATGTAATATATCAAACAAAAGTGTACTGGATCCTGAGATGCTTCTCCAGTGCATGGAGGAGGGCTCTCCATTGATGAAGAAGCTATGGATATTTCCTGTATGAAAAAATTATAAGATTATAATTTATCACAAGTTCACATGTACATGTGCATATAATCATGAAATCAAGAAAATAAAGTAGAGATACATACCTCCACCCTCTCTTGATCCACTGACGAACCAAGTGCATTCAACAAATCCACATAGCTCAATGGTCATTGTACATATAAAATAGACAAAAAACACTAATCAATCTACAAACACCAACTAAGACTTGATTTCAACATTTTCAAAAATTGTACAACTAAAAATGCGTTCAACTACCTTCTTCCCACATTTTGGCATCTTTGAGGAATTCTTTTCCTTAGGACGAGGCCTAGACGTGGAGGGGGTACCCTAAAAAAAAAAATTAACATGAGATATTAGTACAGATAATATATTAAACATAATTTAAAAAATCTAAAATGAAATGACTTGCATATACCATCAAAACAATACATAAAAAAGGTTGTAAAAAATATGATACCGTATAGCCTTATAGGCCAAAATCAATCATTGAGAGCATGATGTCATCAATCTGGGACATTTGGTCCCCTGTCAACAACTATAAACCAAAAATTGGACCAAGCATTAAAGATAGTCAGTATATCTTGTAATTTTTTTGAATTAAAAGTGTACTATTCTATTTTAACATGTTACAAAATTTATACCTCAAGCATCGGAGTTGCAGTTGTAGTAATTGCGAGAGGAGTATGGGATACCACTGCTACATCCTAAAATGCATATTATTTGTCTCAATTTAAATCGATGTATAAATAAAAATTCATTAATGTAATTACAAATTTAAAGTGACTGATAAATAAAATGCTATGAATTCAAATCAACACACCTGTGTCTATTGCTGATGGGCAAACAATGTGTCCATCAACTCCTTAGTTGTGCAGGTTTGACATCTACTCCCACAAATCATACATGAATGAGATGTGGATCCATCTACAATGGCCATGTCATCCATCCCTGAACATATCCCTGAGCAACTAACACACATATGCTGAATGGGCTCTCTGTCGCCACTTGGAGCAACTAATGGCTCATCATCTAGTACAAGAGGGTATGCTAATGACGTCCCATGCTGGATGATGGCACCAGTCAATGTTGTGGTTTCCTGAAGAGTCTATAGCTCCATCGACTCTTTCAGCTCTATTGGGACAACTTGATACACCCTGGGTTTGGGTGCTAGGGGTGATGACTCTCTGGGGCTACTCGCCTACGAGCTCTAGGTATATCTTGGGCAGAGCCGCCACAGCTACCATGGAACTCTGTCATGTCAAAATAGTTTGGTCGCACATTGAGGACAAACTCACAGTATACTTTTCTCAAAAAATGCAATGGCACCTCATAATTATCACAAGGTGGATCATCAAAGACCATCTGTCACCTCTGCCAAAAAAGATTCTTTATCTGCACATTGGTACACCAATGTATGAGAAACCTTTTTGCATTAAGAGGTAATGACTCACCAGTTTTAGGATCAACAAAAAGGGCACATATTTGTTGTTTACTAATATTTTTGTTTTTCACTCCCTTGTATGATAACCCATCAACATAGTATTGACGACACCTATCCCTAAAGTTTCCCCATTTTGTAATTTGTGTGGAAATGATTGTGGAACCACTAGCTAATGTTTCTAGGCTAGTGGCGAGGGATTTATGATACTCAAGATCAGATTTTTTCAATTTATTAATCAGTCTATTTATTTTAGAATTGTTTTCCCTAACTGATTAATCAATTGCTCTTGTGTTTCAGGTGTACGATCAAAAGGAGGAACAGGAGGTATATCTTGTGGGTTTTATTTAGGGTTTTTAGGAGGTGCATTTTGTTGTTCTTGTTGTGGATTATCAGAATCTGGGTTTGAAACAAAAAATTAAAAAACTAATCAAAATTAACGAAATTAAAATCAAAATATAAAAAATTTTGAATAAATGGGAAAGAAAGACAAAAATTAAGAAAAAAATAACCTTGATCCATAGTGTCTGAAGGAGAAATGAGGCAGCCCATTCATAGTTTCATGGAGGAAATGGAAGAAAAAATGTCGTGGTCATGGGAAAATAAGACCCAATTTTTTTATTTTTTATTTTTTGACAGGTACTGCGTACGCGGCTCTTTAGGGATTATGAGCGCATATGTGCTCACTTTACTAAAAGCAATGCGTACGAGCTACATTTTTTAGGTTCAGTAACAATGGACCTAAGCGCGCATGGGGTGATTTCAAATTTAATAGTTGTGTGCGTGCTGCTTGTTTTTTCATGTTTTTTTTGGGTGGTGTCCACTTTTCTGACCACCATCTTTGTGCACATACTCACACACCTATAGAGAGGGTAAGAGAGTGGCAAATCTCCTGGCTAACTTGGGAGTTGATGTGAAGGAATTATATTGTCTGATCAGGAAAGAGGATGCATAGGATGAGATAAGGGAAGCCATCAGTAAGGACATCCCCTACTAACCTCTGACCTCATGAGGCTATAGGCTAGTGCTAGATATTTTTGCGGCAGATGGTGTGACCAGCGCATCATTTCTCTAGGGGCCGCATGTGTACTTGATTTTTTAGGTTTTCAACTTTGCCTCGCAGACAAGGGAGCAGAGAGATCAAAGATAATATATGGAATCATAATTCTTCATCAAGAGCCAATCATAGAGTATAGAGAAGAGTGAATACTTTCATCATACAATCAAAAGGAAACATAAAATTCATCACTTATTAGCATGCATAGATAAGTATTTAAGTCAAAGAGACCATTGTCTTTGTAAGGGTAGACTAGAAAAATCTAGAGTAAGATTGAGCAACAATTCTATAACAACAAGGATTGCACTAGTCATTAGGATAAAAGACTCTTAGTAATCTTACAGACGTGAAGCTAAAATGACAATAGCAAAGGACAACTATTTGCAATCAAGGCACAAAATAACAATGCAAAGTCACAAGGGATTCTCAACCTTAAAGAGAAGAACTATCAAACCCAAAGAGAGTAGCACACTAAAGTTTCTAGAATTAAGTAAGAGTTTGATATTTATATAAAGAGTCATACATACCAAGACAGTGGCCCAAAGGATAGTCTAACACATAGAAATGGAGCCTTCATAAACTATAGATGTAATGGTTCTTCTTGTCAATAACAAGAGCATTCATGGCCATATAGCTATTTCATGTCATAGTTAGTGTTAGTAAATAGATTTGTCCTTCAAAAATGAATATGCAAATTAACTCCCAATGCCTATAATGAAGGACAAAATAAAAACACTAATAGTTGGATTGATTATCATGAGATTGATAATCTTCCTCTGAATTTTATAGGGTACAGCTCCCCGATCAGATGTTCAATAAATTAATTGGTTTTAAACCACACATTTTCTTTTAACCAGAAAGCAACTAAAGGCACTAACACCCACTCATAACCATGAAGTAAATGTGAAGAGGACTGAATACTAAATAAAGTGAATGTAGGAAAAAGAAAACACAGTTCATATTCCCAACACCCACAGAAAATAACTAAAGAGGTAGGAGCACATATCCTTCCCAAGAGGTAACTCAATCTGAAAACAAAATTCTAGAATTAATCACATCTATAGCTTGTCATGACAAGAATGGTACTAAAAAAATAATATTAATGAGACAAAGCTCAATAAAATATGAAGACAACAATAAAGAATTCAAAGACTCCTAAATGCCTTCTCCATTCCTTCAATATCAAAATGAGTTCCAAAGACTCAAGTTATGTACATTACAATTGTAGGAAAAGAAAACATACCCCCTGCTACAATTAAAAACTCAGAAATACCTTCTTCCCTATCAGTAGCACATAGACTTCCCACAGAGAATTAGAACCCTTTTCCTTTGAAAATATTCCCATAAATAATGTTTTGTGCCCCGCTACTTTCGGTTAGTGTAACTTTTCAGTTTTGAATATAGTTGATTCTTGAAAATATTTTTAATTCTTCATTCATTCCCAATTTTTTGCATTTCCTATCTTTATAAAATTTGATTTAAAAGTTTACAATGATGTAGATTAGCAGATAAATGACATGTGTAACAATATCTAGACATGTGGCACTTTGTCATAACACTCTGTATCAACTCAAAATGAAAAACTCTTTATGTTGGTCGAACTTAAAAAAAATTATGACAGTCAAAGTATGTCTCGGTGCGGGGGCCGTAACTTTTGTTTCCACCATTGGACCTTTCTCAATTTTGGATATGTTGGTCGAAACTTAGTTTTCTGCATTCTAACCTGAGCGATTTCAAAAATGATGTCTAAGTCAAAAGATATTTTCTACTCTGTGAGGGTCTATATTCCTGTCATAAAATCAGACTTGCCAAAATAATGTTCTTAGTGACTTTCACATTTTTTCTCTCAAACACTCTACACCATAACTTTCTTTAACAATGGCCTCATATTCAATCTTGTCGATACAAACATCGAATGGATATTGTTGAATCCATTCATATGGGTTGAGATATAGGGAAGCAAATATTTCCATGCAGATTTGAAAAACTCAACAATCTTATCCTTCATGAGCTCGTTATCAAAATCCTAACACAATGATCTATTCCTATACCTTTCATCTTATCATATGAGCTCGATGGTAGCTTCTCTCATAGGCAGCACACAACCAATGGTAGTAAACAGTAAGTCACCAACCAAATCTAATCAGAGAACAAGTTACTTGGACACTATAAATGATTTCATTCTCAATGTATCTTGCAAATGCAGGGAGTCACTGATGTTTGGAGTTTGAGAATTTCAAGTCAGGCCCAATCTTTTGATTCCTAGAATACTAGTATGGTAAACTTCAGATCACAAGGGTCTTCAAAATCCGTTATCCACTTTCCGATTGCACATCAAATTCAATATAGGAGCCTTTAAACTGGTTTGACTTTTGAATCCACAAACTGAACTATACCTTTGAAAGCCTGTGAACTGAGAGCCTGAGCTTACAACTTTGAACCTCTAAGATTGAACATGTGCCTTCAAAACATTGATCATTAAAATTTATTGAAGTTCTAAAAAGAGTTGAACCTTCTTGAACCATTGAACCAACCCGAACCTTTTTTAATTAGGTTGAAATTTTTTATGCAAAATCTAAAATGCACTGCCACACTTTTGAACTAGACCGTTGAACCTGCATCTTTGTACCTGATTGAACTGTTTGAACCTGGTGAACCTCATTGAACCTGGTGAGCTGTTTGAACCTGGTGAACCTGTTTGAACCTAGTGAACCTCATTGAACCTAGTGAACTGTTTGAACCTGGTGAACCTCATTAAACCTGGTGAACTGTTTGAACCTGATGAACCTCACTGAACCTCTATGAACTTTTGTAAGAAAAGTTCAAGGACTCATATCAAGACACTTGATGCAAAAATTTAAAAGTTGAAAGTTGAATACAGGAGGACTTTTCAATCAAACTCAGATGAAGGGTACATAGAATGACAATATTGGCTCTGACTAGGGACTACTTTATCATGCAAAAAGTGGAGAACTTTCCGAATCTCTGGTTAGGAACAGTCCCATAATCCATTGGGCCACGGAGTCAAGAATAAACAATGGGAGCTGCTTGCAGAGAGGATGGAGGAGAGTAGGGCAAACCATCAAGCCAAAAAAAATAAACTACTAGCACCACAAAAACTAGTAGCCAAAGCTAACACCAAAGAATTTATCCTATACACAACAAAAAGACTTGCGAAGTTGAAACTTATTCATAGAGATATACACAAGTAGGAAAATCCCACCATAAGAAAAAAAGGCAAGAAAAACTCACACATAACCATTAACTGATGTGGAGAAGTATGAGCCTTTCCAAAATAAGGGGTTGTGCTCAAATGAAGTAACCCACAACCACTATGTGCTGGCGACTTCTTCACTACTGAACATCAAACTAATAGCATGCAAGAACTTTGTGATCAAGAATTCATACCCAAAAAGCTACTTTACATCACGAAGTTCTGAATCTTGTAGAGCCCTGTGCATAGTGTCACTCAAGCAATTTTCTAATCCTGGCTGGAAAAAGTGCTCAAAATTTTTCAAAGATAAGGCTGCATCATCTTTATAATTCTCATGAGCAAAATAAATTTTTTTTCAATGGATTTTCAGCATTCAAACCTAGTTTGGGATAAAAAGAAAGTCCACCAAGCGTAGGATCCAAGTTAGCATAAATAATTCCATCATTCTTGAATATTAAATCCACAAACTTCTTATTGAAAGAAAAAGTATAGAATGGAGTAATACCCGGATCTTCCATGCTGAGATCTTCTTGTCTGATAGATGATGAAAAATGACTCATAATTTTCTCTTCAATAACCTTTTGTTTATGACAAACTAAGGAGTTAGATGTAATGCCAATATGATCTTGTTTTTCTTGCTTACACCAAGTTATTTCAAAAAGAATATTGCTTCCAAAATCAGTCTTAAAGCAATATTTTTCTAAATTGTTTTTATCATGAGAAAAGTATTTATCTTCAACAATTAATTCAGAATCAGAAAACTCAAAAAGAGGATTGTCTCTAACTTTAGAATCTTCATTATATTCAGTCGGCAAGTATAACGCATTAGTCTCTCTCCAAGTGATTTTCTCTTCTGAATTTTTAAATTGCTCCTCCATCTTAGCTATTGTTGTACCATTCTTTTCAATACCATCAAAAATCTCTTCCTCTTTTGGACATGTAGGAGGATCATAAAAAACAAGAGATTCTTTTTGCAAAATGATTTCATGCTCGATCTCTGAATGCACAATTAGTGATTGTGGTTTCTCAAAATCATTTTCTACAAGCATGGGATCAAACTTTATGGGAACTACATCTTTTTCCTTTGCAAGAATGAAATCTTTATTGAGAAAATATGTGGAGGAAAAAAATTTTACACCACCTTCACATGCAGACATATCCTTTTTCTGTTCATTTGATGACATTTCTTCTTCAAGAAAAATGAGTAATTTCTCATTCTTGCATGCTGAAAAAGATTTAGACTCCTCAGTCTCAGCTTGACACAAATTTCTTATTCATTGATTGTGATCCCAAGCCTCTAATGGCTTGACTAATGTTGGCTTAGGATCTCCTTCACCTAGACCCGAGAAGATATATGATATTGGTTCTTTATTTTCTGATTTTTCCTTTTCTCTTTGAGCAATAGCCTTTATTATTCTTGAGGTTATAATATCTCTAATGCACACATTTCAGTAGCAAGGAAGATTTATGATCTTTAGAGGGACTTAGATTATTCTTCTCTACCTCAAAAATAATTCCCTTGAATGCATTCCAAAGATATTGCAACATATGATCACTTTCACCTTTCAACTCTTTAGCTGTAGGTTTCTTTCTGAGTTCTTTTCATGGCTCAATCTCTTTCTCACTCAAAACTGAAAAATTTTGTGAATAGAAAAATTATGGAGCAGCTGGAGCTTCATCTTCATTAACTCTCAATTGTTCCTTAAGCTACAATATTCTTTTCCTGTTAGCTTGCAACTAATGCATCCTTTCTTCCAACTCTTTCAGCCTGTGAAACCTTGCACAAAGACTCATCCATATAAGAGTAGATGCATGGTCATCTTCTATGCTTTTATTAATTTTAACAGCATGAGAAATGCTTTCCTTGTAATGATCCCAAGATTCGTGCAGCACTTTGTCATCCATCGCAATAATTTCAAAGATGGTGGGATTTGGCCTTTTCCCCTTTCCCATTGCTCTTGACTTGAGCATCATATTTTACATAGAGTCACCAATCTCTTTACATAGATATATTAAATCAAACTAAGGAAAGAAAGTGTTGATCTTTCATTTTCGAATCCCCAGCATAGGCACCAAAAATATGTTAGTAAATAGATTTGTCCTTCAAAAAAGAATATGCAAATTAACTCTCAATGCCTAGAATGAAGGAAAAAATAAAAATACTAATAGTTGGATCGATTATCATGAGATTGATAATCTTCCTCTGAATTTTACAAGGTACAACTCCCTGATCAAATTTTTAATAAATTAATTGGTTTTAAACCACACATTCGTTTTTAACCAAAAAGCAACTAAAGGCACTAACACCTACTCATAATCATGAAGTAAATGTGAAGAGGACTAGATACTAAATAAAGTGAACGCAGGAAAAAGAAAACACAGTTCATATTCCCAACACCCATAGAAAATAACTAAAGAGGTAGGAGCACATATCCTTCCCAAGAGGTAACTTAATCTGAAAACAAAATTCCAGAATTAATCACATCTACAACTTGTCATGACAAGAATGGTACTAAAAAATAATATTAATGAGACAAAGCTCAAAAAAATCTGAAGACAACAATAAAGAATTCAAAGACTCCTGAATGCCTTCTCCATTCCTTCAATATCAAAATGAGTTCCAAAGACTCAAGTTATGTACATTACAATTGTAGGAAAAGAAAACATGCCCCCTACTACAATTAAAAACTCAGAAATAACTTCTTCCCTGTCAGTAGCACACAGACTTCCCACAGAGAATTACAACCCTTTTCCTTTGAAAATCTTCCAATAAATAATGTTTGTGCCCCACTGCTTTCGGTTAGCATAACTTTTCAGATTTGAAGATAACTGATTCTTGAAAATATTTTTAATTCTTCATTCATTCCCAATTTTTTCTTTCCTTTTTTTTGCATTTCCCATCTTTATAAACTTTGATTTAAAATTTTACAATGATGTAGATTAGCAAATAAATGACATGTGTAACAATATGTAGACATGTGGCACTTTGTCATAACATTCTGTATCAACCCAAAATGAAAAAATCTTTATGTTGGACAAACTAAAAACAAATTATGACAGTCAAAGTATGTCTTGGTTCGAAGGCCGTAACTTTTGTTTCCACCATTGGATCTTTCTCAATTTTGGATATGTTGGCCAAAACCTAGTTTTTGCATTCTGACTAGAAGGATTTCAAAAATAATGTCTAAGTTGAAAGATATTTTCTACTGTGTGAGGGTCTATATGCCAGTCATAAAATCAGACTTGCCAAAATAATGTTCTCAGTGACTTTCACATTTTTTTGCTCTCAAACACTCTGGACCATAACTTTCTTTAATAATGCCCTCATATTCAATCCTATCACTATGAACATTGAATGGATATTGTTTAATCCATTCATATGGGTTGACATACAGGGAAGCAAATATTTCCATATAGATTTGTAAAACTCAACAATCTTATCCTTCATGAGCTCGTTATCAAAATCCTAACACAATGATCTATTCCTATACCTTTCATCTTATCATATGAGCTTGACAGTAAATTCTCTCACAGGTAGCACACAACCAATGGTAGCAAATAGTAAGTCACTAGCCAAATCTAATCAGAGAACAAGTTACTTGGACACTACAAATGATTTCATTCTCAATGTATCTTGCGAATGCAGGGAGTCACTGATGTTTGGAGTTTGAGAATTTCAAGTCAGGCCCAATCTTTTGATTCCTAGAATACTAGTATGGTAAACTTCTAATCACAAGGGTCTTCAAAATCCATTATCCACTTTCCGATTGCACATCAAATTCAATATAGGAGCCTTTAAACTAGTTTGACTTTTGAATCCACAAACTAAACTATACCTTGAAAGCCTGTGAACTGAGAGCCTGAGCTTACAACTTTGAACCTCTTAGATTGAACCTGTGCCTTCAAAACACTAATCATTAAAATTTATTGAAGTTCTAAAAATAGTTGAACCTTCTTGAACCATTGAACCAACCTAAACCTTTTTTAATCTGGTTGAAATTTTTGATGCAAAATCTAAAATGCACTGTCACACTTTTGAACTGGACTATTGAACCTGCATCTTCATACCTGATTGAACTGTTTGAACCTGGTGAACCTGTTTGAACTTGGTGAACCTCATTGAACGTGGTGAATTGTTTGAACTTGGTGAACTGTTTGAACCTAGTGAACCTGTTTGAACCTGGTGAACCTCATTGAACGTGGTGAACTATTTGAACTTGGTGAACCTCATTGAACCTGGTGAACTATTTGAACCTGATGAACCTCACTGAACCTCTATGAACTTTTCTAAGAAAAGTTCAAGGACTCGAAACAAGACACTTGATGCAAAACTTTAAAACTTGAAAGTTGAACACAGGAGGACTTTTCAATCAAATTCAGATGAAGGGTACATAGAACGACAATAGTTAGATAATGAGAAAACATAAAAGAGCAATTACTATTATTGTTATGGTGGTATTGTTTTTGGGGTTTGTTGTTTCCCTACTATCGACTATGGATAGGGGTGGGTGGATTCAAAGATCCTTCCCTGATTCCTCTCTCCCAAGACCTTGACTCCCTGCTACATAGATTGAATTTGAGGGAACCCAACTGATATAGGAGGGCATGCCAATGATCAATCTCCTCTCTAGGTGGGTAGTTTATTTGATACAAAATTTCATATTGTATACAGGAAAAAGATACACAAATTTTATTCAGTTTTATAATTCAAAAACACAAAAATTTATGGTACCTATGTTTGTCAATGTCTTCCTTTGGTCTTCTTCTACCGTATGTAGTCTACAGAGTGTAGATAAACCATATTTATAATGCATCCCTACAATAAAGACCACTTTCTGCTTTCCTATTTTTTCCACAGCAAAGTTTTGATTACAACATTTCATCCATTGGTATGGTTTCCTCAGCTCCTCTTACTCCTGTCGATTGAAATTCTGATTTCCCACTAAATTTTTCCTTGGTGAGATTCATTAATTTTTTGAAAACACTATGGTCTTAGGATTTGGAGGTAATTTTTTTATTTATTATTTAAAGAATTCAAAACCTTTCAAAATTTCAATTATGACCTTGAAATCTATATAGGCTATTTTTAATCTAGATAGATGAAAAATGGGTGAAAATAAAAAAGGGGTAATCTGCAATAAAAAAATATAATGCAATTTTGATAAACAATAAGATGCATATATACATATATATTTATTAGAATATATATATATATATATATATATATATATATATACAATTAGAATATTTTTAATTTTTAATTTAATATAAAAAATAATTTAAATACTTAAGGTAAAATATTTATTTTGGCTTCAAAAATTGTTTTAAATCCAAGTGAAATTGTTATACTTTTACTCTTATTATATTTTTAAATAAAATAAAAAAATACAATATAATACATCTGTTAATAAAATAATTTATTATTTAAAAATAAACAAAATATTTAAAAAATAAATAATTTACAAACAAAAATATTAGGATCAATTTTTTATATCATTTCCACAAGTACCTAATTTCTTTAAGAGAAGAGCCAGACAATTATCTAGTCATTTATTTAGAATTTCTCTATCATCTATCAAATTAGTCATTTATTTAGTCATTTTTATTTGTGTGATCTCACCCGATGACCAAATTAGTCATTTATAGCTTTGTTATAAAAAATGACTAAAATTTGGTCATTTTTACTTGTTGTGACTAAAAATTTTGGTCACGTAGTCATTTATTTGCCATATTTCTACTAGTTTGTTCATGGTTGCAAGATTCCAAGAAAATCCTAAGCAATCACATGTCAATGCAGTTAGGAGGATATTCAAGTATCTGTAGGGAACTCTCACTTATGGCTTATGGTATCCAAAGAAAGGAGATTTCACTTTGCAAGCCTATACTGATGTTGATTGGGCAAGATGTGTAGATGATAGGAAGAGCACTAGTGATGGAGATTTCTTCCTTGGAGACAAGTTAATGTCATGGCATAACAATAAGCAAGAATCCATTTCATTATCAACTATTGAAGCAAAGTATAATACAACTACTACATATTGCTCACAAGTAGAGTTTTGAGATCCTATTCCCATCATGTGTGACAACTCAAGTACAATCAATATATCAAAGAACCCTATCATGCATTCTAGGACAAAAAACATTGCAATCAAATATCATTTTCTCAAGGAAAAGGTTGCATAGAAAGAGGTAAAAGTTGAATATGTGTGCACTAGCGAACAAGTTGCTGATATATTCACTAAGCCACTGCCCAAGGACAACTTTGAATATCTGAGATTGAAATTGGGTGTTCTTCCACTTTCCTTGAACACTTAAGCATTTTTGTGTAGTTTGTGGTTCTGGGGGAGCATATTGTTTTACTTTCTTCCTTGGAACCTCATGCTTGGTCTCAAGAGGAGATCAAAAAAATTTATAAGCAATATTGACATTGCTTTTTTATATTGTAATAATGGTTCATCTATCCTTCAGGTGATACATGCATACATATAAGGTCAAAGGGGGAGAAGAATATATTTGAGTATGCTATCTGTCAGGCCCTTTACCATTGTTGTCAAAGGGGGAGAAATTCAAAAATGGTCAATGTGTTGACATCAATGCTGAAGGGGTAGATTGTTGGCAATTGTTGTCATTGATGTCAACTAGGTCAACTACAGAGTGCAAAAGAAACATGATGGTTATGCAAGTTTTCTCTTTAGGGTGTGTATAACATGAAGGTTATGTGTTATGTGGCCCCTACAAGCCCACAAATGGAAATGGTGAGGAGTGAATTCTTCTATGGGCACACGAGATAAGTGGCGGCCTCCACCATTCTGTGGCTGGAATCCTTAAGGAAAGGGTGGCCTGGGGGGTGCACGAAAGAACCTATGTTGAGGAAAGGGTGACATCACAGGTGCATAGGAGAAGCTATGATGGTCATGCGAGGTAAGAATATTGAAGGAATCAGAGGTTGCCACACCATCCCGTGGCTATGTAGACTACAGAGAATGTATCCTATGGGGTAAGGAAGAAAAAAGTTAAAGGTGCATCCCACTGTCTCACCACATACAAAAGGATGTTAAGAGGATCTTGCATGGTAAGTAAAAGGCAAAAAGATGGTGCATCCCACTAGCTTGCATGGGAAAAAATGGGTTTGAGAATGATGATGTGGGCTAACAAAGAGAAATATGTTAGTGGCCCCCACCATCCCATAGACATATCTATGATGTGCATAACATGAAAGTTAGTCACAATATGGATATCAATGCAACCCGATAGTCCATGTGGTGATTGACCAAGGTTGTCTGGGTGACTTCGATTAAGAAGACTTTTGATGGCATTTGTGCATGCCGATAGTCACATAGTTTTAAATGGAAGCTGACTGACTTTGACCAATTAATCTAGATGATGAAAATGGAGAAATGTGGCTCTCTAGCTTGTCAGTGAGAATATCTGATATGCAGAAGTCAGTGATGATGGATTTAAGTATGGTAGTTGTTGATCTTTTTAGGGTAGGTTGACAAAGGACAACAAATGCATTAATTGTGACCAAGTAGATGGTTGAAGGACTCAAGGTGATTGATAGAGGAAAAATCAAATTTATTAGACAAATTGAGTTTGCTAAATATAGCAACCCAATACAGAGAACATTCAGAAAATAAAAGAAGATCCATTTAATGCAGATGGTCAATCTAAGAAAGAAAATCCAATTTGCTACAAACCAAATCCCAAAGAGACAAATGAATTAAATTCAAATTATAGATTTGGAGGGAAAAAATTCTTCTATGAAGAGTTGATTGTGCATGGCAGTAAATGTGATTTGACAAAAGCAAGGTTGTTGAGATAGAGGTAGAGGTGGAAATAATTTTTTTATTGAGTCTACTATGAGGGTGTGTGAAGTAAGGTGACTTTCCACCAAGAGAAAAAGAAGTAGCTATAGAAGTAGATAAAGAGAGAACATAGGAGATATAATATTCAACAAGGTGAAGGAGAGACAGAGAGAAAAAAAGATAAAGAGAAGAAGAGGTAGAGAGAAGAAGACAATTAGATAGAGGAAGAAGAAGAAGAACATCAATAGGTAGACAAATCCATTGTCAAGTGTGATAAATTTGTAAGTGTTACAAAATTCATTTGTAACAAGGTTTATCATTGCATTGTAGAACTTGATATTATTTTATTTCTCTGAGTGGGTGCTCAGAGCAGGGGTAGGTGCTCTTTGAGTTGGTGCTCCTTGAGTTGGTGGTCAGAATCATTAGAGGTTGGTGCTCCTTGATCTGGTGCTTAGAATCATCAGGGGTTGGTGCTCCTTGGGTTGGTACCCTAAACATTTTGTAAATAGTGATTTTATTGTGAGGCTGGATTGGAGCAGTAGACTCAAGAAACTATTCTCACTGAGGTTTTTCCCACATTGGGTTTTCCTCATAAATCTAGTGTTTTGGTTTGATTTGTGTGTGTGTGTTCTTAATTATTTTGTAGTTTCAGAATGTGCACACAATTTTTAAAATACATTGATTCACCCCCCTTCTTAGTGTCCATTTGTGTTCTTCAATTTTTAATAAGATCATCTACTTCAATGGTACCCCTAACAACCATTATCATTTTTTAAGTGTTGATTATTCTATAAATAATAGTTATTAAATAATAATTTGCCCCTCTTCCTTGAATTTATACTAGAATAGTATACTACAATTAATAAATCTAATTTATGGATATTTATATCAAGGTATAACGACAATTAATAAATATTACTAAATTCACATAGGTGTAATTAATTTCACCACATTTATTACAATACCAATTAATACTTCTAAATAAAATAATAAATAAATGTTACAACAATAAAACATCCGATTCAAAATCACAAATATTTATAAGATAATTCCTATCAATACTTTAGGAGGTCTAGTAGACTTAATTGTCTAATAGTTTACTATTTAAATTTATAAATAGCACATTAAAAATAAATTTAAAAAGGGGTTCAAACGAGCACATTCCTCACATTGACTATGGAAACCTTTTCTTAGAATAGTACTATGGATTTTTTTATATGTATAAATGATTTAATTGGGGTTTTGAAGTCTAATCTTGATAAATTGTTTATTATTTCTTCTAAATGATATTTATCTAGTGGTTTACATAACTTGTCTATATTTTTAAGCCAGACAACATGTAAAATGTATAATTGTCAGCATGGGAATGAAATTGAATTGTTGTTGACATTTGTTATCCTCATGGACACATATTGAAGCACTTACTCTATCTAATGTGTGTATCTAAAAACAATGTTTTAGCATATAAGTATAGCAGCTACTTACATGGTTGATAAAGCTTGTTTGGAGAGGATCTAGAGACTTATGAAAAGGAGGGCAAGGGATTTGGAGTTTTCTGCAACAAATTTGAAGTCGGTGAGGCCCTTTGCAGCAATGTTGAATTTGGGGACACCCTCTACAATGAAATTAGAGGTAGTTTGAAACCCTCATTGCCAAAAGTAAGTTGATAGGAAATAGAGGTATATTGCATTCTTAGTAGGTAAACTTCAAATGAATGTAAGATAGATCTCATAACATTGAAATGTCTTGTAAGCTGGTGAAAACCTTTGTAAAGACATAGAACAATCATTAGGCTTTTGAGGCTGCTATAATTCTTCTACTTTGTCTCATTCTCACCATCCTTTTTCTCTATACTTATGGTGCTCAATATGAATTCTTTAACTATTAGGATCTATTGGTTCTTCCAAATTATTGCCTAAAAATTTCCCATGAATTTATTCGATCCAGTTTATATATCTTTAAATCAGTGGCCAACGAACAATATCTCAACCTAAAAGTCAAAGATATCCTGCCCTTCAAGCTCTACAAGACTTAGGTGGATATACATGAAATATTTGATAGTTATGTTCACTTTGAGTATAGGAAACTAAATAGATACATCCCAATTAAAAGGTACCATGGAAATATTACCATAATGAAAAGGCACTATACCCCATAGTCTAGCATTATTAATCTAGAAATTGGGACTAGAATCTAAACTATAGCTACTCCTAATACAAAAATCAAAGACTATTTGAGATATTTGATCATGAAAATAAATGAGAAAGAAAAGATTGGTGAATATCCCTTGGGACAACAAAGTCTAATCCATAGAGAATTTACTATTTAGAATTTGTATAATTCACTCACAATCTTTACTTCTAGGTATGTTTGTGCTTTACACAAATACCTCTGCATCAACTCTAAATCCTTCTTTAACAAATCACTACAATATGCATCCACCATGCTACAATATAATCATGGGATTTAATCCTCTCTTTGAGAGAAACCTATAATTCATAATAGACATGAATAAGTAATTTCAAAGACAAATTAATATATCCTATATATATTAATTCATACACAGAAGATACACAAAATAGGAGACAATTTTGAGCTAAGTATATTCATTGATTTTGAATTCGATTGTGTATACAATTCTTTTGTAAGACAATTTTTTTTTGCAATCTTCCTCTATAACCCAAAAATATTAGTACCTATACAATCTACCTACCCAAGATTAATTTTCAGAATCCCTACAAATGGCCTTGAATTCCTTCTTATAGAGAATGAAGGAGCAAAAAAACTTTGGGCCAAATGTACACATGTGAAAATATGACTCCTCTAGGATAGAATATGCCTAGGAATCTTTACATGTTCCAAAAGTAACCCCATTATTAGAGGAAGAGATGAAGGTAGCCACTTTATCCTTCATATTTGATAAGTTGATACTTTGACATGTTTTTTTTATCAAAACTCTTAGGTTATTGGCATCTTTTGGGTTGCATTTTGATAGTAAAGGATTGTGAATTGACTATATGTAATCCATTTGTTAAACCTGAACTTATGAAATCATGTTTGAACTTTGTCGATTAATTCCTGTAGCCATAACAATTTATTCCTGCAGTCAAGTGGTTTGTCCCTATTGATATGCAGATTATTTAGGATAATGTCATATGTGAGTTAATGAATGTATTAATTGAGTAAGATACATATGCATGCCCTTGTATGTTGTTCTTGTTTAGTTTAGATAATAAATGATGATGCAGTGGATGATTTCCTTTTGTGCCCAAAGACTGAAGAATCATGTACAGATAACTGGAGATCAAACTAAAGGGGACCCAAGAAGCTGCAACGTATGGCATAATCAGAGTAGTCATACTTCACTATGAGAGTTTAACTCTAGTGCGTATTGAATTCACACTATATCGCTATGGCGTGCAAAGACCGTTGTTCGGTTTAGATCCATGGTTCTTGCAACCAAGCTCTAGTTATCTCCTTCGTTTGATAATCATCCACCTCTTCTTCTGGGCATGATTTGAGTTGTCCATTGTAATTTATCTTTTCTTTATATTAAGCTCTTCCTTTTTCTGGGAGGTTAGACAAGATAGAAAGGAATTGAGCAAAGAGTTTTTAAAAGCATTCTAGAGTTTTCTTTTTAGAACATGTAATCGATTTAAGAATGAAATAAAGCAAAGATATGTTGTTCTGATCTATTAAAAAGTATTTTGCTGGAAGTTTGATATCACTCATCCAAGGGGGCCCACTTGGTGAGTGATCCTATGTTTATGTTAATTGAAGTTAGTTTTTACCTAGTTGTAGTAGAAGTTCATGACTGGATTGTTCCTGCAGCCACTAGAAATAGATCCACTAACTGTTCCTACAACCAAGACAGAATGGTGTGATTTCTGTTATTTACATTAGATCATTCCAGCATTGTTTTATAAATCTTTCATGTAGCCTTTTATGATTTCCATTCTTGCCTTTCCTTTCTACATAATGTTAGTTACTGTAGCAATGAAGAATAACCATTTAAGGAGCTTAGTGTATATATATTGCAGACCCATTTCAAGTTTTACATTCCTAGATTGATAACTAAATGAACACCAGCCATGAAAATAGTAAACTCTACCAGATGAATGTCCAAACTTTGGATTGAGATTTCAATTAGAGTAATTATTATCATTATAGTTGGGGTGGACATTTTTGGCACTGTTGTTGGGGATGGTGTCAAACTAAGAACCTTTTATGGTTATTTTAGTTTCCACTTAATTGTTTGAAATTTCATGAATCAGCATGCATAGTAGAAGAAGAGATGCCAGAGGTAGATTTCTGCCCACTCATCCTAATCATGCAGAAGATAATTTCCTAGAAATAAACCCTTTTGCAGAACTTTATCAAGCCCCACAGAATTTGAATCACCTTGAATCTGAATTTC
Source organism: Cryptomeria japonica (assembly GCF_030272615.1). Taxonomy (NCBI): domain Eukaryota; kingdom Viridiplantae; phylum Streptophyta; class Pinopsida; order Cupressales; family Cupressaceae; genus Cryptomeria; species Cryptomeria japonica. Next base: position 469,119,872 of record NC_081409.1, read on the forward strand.
CAGAAAGTAGCGTTCAGTTCCTTTTTGGTCCACAAGAAGAAGAATTTCCTATAGTAACAACCCCCACAAGTCCAATGCAAGGGAACCCTCCTCTTGTTGGGAATAATCCACCACCACCACCAGTCCAACATTTGAGTTTCCCATCTCTGACCAGCATGATAATGCTAACCTCAAGAACATTCTAGTATCTTCACTTCCTAAATTCTATGGGTTGGTGACAGAGGATCCAGATACATTTCTGTTTGAAATTGATGTTCTCTATAGGAGTATTGACTATACTATAGATTCCCATAGACTCAAAATTTTTCCTGCCACTTTGAAGGAGTCATCTTTAAGATGGTTTATAAGCTTGGGTAGTAGCACAATCAATACATGGGATGCGATGAAACAATTGTTTCTTGCAAAACACAAAGACTATTGTAGAGGCACTGATCGTCATGGGGATGATATCCTTAGAATGACACAAATTGAAGATGAGAGTCTTGAGGATGATCTAGAAAGGTTTTTGTTTAGTGTCAAGAAGTCCAAGCATAGTACTCTGAATGAAGATTCCCTCAAATTGATATTTTTGAGGGGTATCAGTGATGAATGCACCGATTCCTTAGATCTCATGGGAGGAGGTGACATTACACAATCTACTTGGGCTGAAATAGGGCAAATTTGCAAAAAGTATTCCAGATCTACATCTAAGAAGAACAGGAGATTTAAGCCAAGGGCACCATTGTCAGCATCTGGAACTGGAGTTTCTAGATCAGAACTTAGTCATCTGTTAAAAGACTTCAAGGAGGACATAATAAACAATATGGCTACCCAGTTGAATACATTGACAACTAAGAAGAAGCATGAGGAACCTGATGAATTCCTTGCAGAATTTTGTCCTCCTTGTAAATAACAGAAAAAAGATTGCAGATGTAAGATGGTTACAAACATGGAAGTACCTGACTTCAAACTAGTTCAAGGTGAGGATGAGCAAGTCTTCTATGTTGCTCAAAGAAGACCAAATTTTCAAAGACAAGGTATGCCACCCGATCCACTTTCTTTTTCTGGTTATAGTGGTAATTATTATGCACCAAACAATCAATGGCAACCACAGTATTCTTAAAATATTGGTAGCTATCCACATTGGTATGGGTCCCAAGGCCAAGGGCAACAATTTGTTAATCAAGTTCCATAGTGGTAGCAACCACAGGGGAACTAGTATCCATCTCAGGGTCAATGGAACCAGTTTAAAGGGAATTGGAAACCTACCTCTCAATGGAGGGGAAACCAAGCATGGCCAACCCAATCTTCTGGATATCAGCCTCCTATTCAGCAGCCACAACCTCCTGTTCAGTAGCCACAACCTCCTACTTTAATGCCTACTCCTATAGCTACAACTACACCACCTAAGCCAACGTAGTTTCCTACTCAACCGGTGCCTAATCCAAATATCAAATCTTAGCAACAAAAACAAGCTTATTCAGCTGATGCTAATCAATACCCAGCCTATTCTTTATCACTAGATGATATTCACCTCCAATCTGGGACAACTCTACCTAATCCCTCTCATCCAGTTATTACTGAGGTACAGGAAGAGCAACCAATCTCTGATCCGAAAGATATAATACCTCAAAATCAAATATTACCACCATTTCCCCATAGACTACAAGACAAAGAAGTTCCCACTAAACAATAGCAAAGCTTTGATATTATTGATCAACTGAAGCACATTTGTGTTAAAATTCCATTGTTGCAAGCAATAAAGGATATCCCTATATATGGCAAGGCATTAAGAGAAGCATGCCTAAAGAAACCTGGCAGGAAGAAAAAGGATCCACAAACAATGCATCTTATGGGTCAATTGGCTGATATCATGTTAGGTAAAATTATAATTCCAAAGTATTCTGATCCAGGTAGTCCTGTTGTGAGTATAGTCATTAATGGCAGTCAAATAAGGAATGTTTTGATTGATTTAGGAGCAACCATTAATGCAATGACAAGGGAAGTAATGAAAAATCTGGAGATCAATAGTTTAAGGACTACACCCACAGTTCTACAACTTGTTGATGGCTCTATAGTGAGACCTGACGGTATCCTAGAGGATGTCATAGTTATTCTAGATTCCTCAGAATATTCTACAGATTTTATGATTCTATCTCCAAAAGCAACATTGGAAGGATATCCGGTCATTTTGGGTAGACCCTAGCTTGCCACAACTGATGCATATATAGGGTGTATATTAGGAGATATGACTATTTCAGATGGAAGTTCTATGAAAACATTAGCCTTGTATTCTCCAGCACAACCATGGCCTGAACAACAAGCTGTTTGGCCTATCTTGGGAGAGGAATCTGATGAAATTGACTCTATTAATCACCTTATGATGATTAATCGAGGACCACTCAAGCAATTATATGATGAGGAATCATTTCTTTATAAAATATTGATAAATGAATTTATAGAAGATCAAAAATTGCAAGAATTGGTTCCGAATATTGCAGGTCTGGACTTTCCTACAACCACTGATATTTTGCATACTCTGTTGCTACAAGAATTATATTTTCTCATTTTTTTGATATAAACCATATTGATCTTACTATTAAGATAGAGGTGGAACTGAATAAATATTTGAATATCAATAGAGATCTATCAAATACTCAAAAGGAGGGCCTTGTAGACTTGCTGAAGCTCCATAAAAATGCTTTTGCATGGGATTACAAGGATATGAGTGAGATTGATATAGCAGTTTGTATTCACCGTATTTACATAAAGGATGATTGTTGCCCACTTAAACAAACTCAAAGAAGAGTCAATCCTGCTTTGAAAGAGATAGTTAAAGAAGAATTACAGAAATTATTAAAAGCTGAGTTTATCTATCCTATCTCTGACAGTCAATGGGTATCACCTCTGGTGATAGTGCCTAAAAAAGGAGGCAAATGGAGAGTATGTGTTGATTATAGAGCTTTGAATTTGGCAACAAGAAAAGACCATTTCCCATTGCCATTTGTGGATCAGGTATTAGATTCTCTTGCTGGTAAGAGATATTTTTCATTCCTTGATGGATTAAGTGGTTACAATCAGATACAGATAGCCCCAGAGGATCAAGAGAAGACAACATTTACTTGCCCATGGGGCACATATGCATATTTTGTTCTTCCTTTTGGGTTGTGTAATGCTCCAGCCACTTTTCAAAGAGAAGTGATTAGTATTTTTTCTGATATTTCTCAAGATATTATGGAAATTTACATGGATGACTTCACAACTTATGGTTCTAAATTTGATCAAGCATTGGGTAATTTGAAGAAAGTGTTGCAGCGATGTGAAGACTACAATTTGTCTTTGAATAGTGAGAAATGTTTTATTATGATGGAAGAAGGAGTAGTCCTTGGCCATCATATATCTGTACAAGGCATAAAGGTGGATCCAACAAAGATTGAGGTCATTCAGCATATTAATGACCTTGTAAAACAAAAATATGTGAGAAGTTTTCTTGGTCATGTTGGATACTACAAAAGGTTTATCAAAGATTTCAACAAAATTGCAAGTCCCTTATATTCACTGCTTACCAAAGATGCATAATTTAAATGGACCCCAACATGCAATGAAGCTTTCTCAAAGCTTAAGCATGCTTTGAATCAAGCACCAGTTCTTAAGGGGCCAAATTGGTCTATACCATTCCAAATCCATACAGATGCATTTGATTATGCAATAGGAGCAGTGTTAGGCCAAAAAGTTGACAAGTTGGAAAATGCAATATATTATATCAGCAAGAATTTGCAAGGACCTGAATTGAATTATACAGTTACTGAAAAGAAAATGCTAGCTGTCATATATGCCCTTAACAAATTTAGACACTATATTATAGGGTATCCCATATTTGTGCATATAGATCATACTGCAATTAGATATCTCATGAATAAGCCATCAATCACCGGTAGATTAGCTCACTGGTTATTGTTGATGCAGGAATTTGATATCACAGTTGTTGATAAGCCAGGGAAGTCTAATGTGGTTGTAGATTATCATTCACGTCTACAATTGTAGGAATATTCTACAATGATAGATGACACTTTTCTCATACAGGTTCACACTCCTTGGTATGCTGATATTGCCAACTATTTAGCAGCAGCTAAGATGCCAATTTCTTTTTCTCCTAAGGAAAGAAGGTTGTTGGTTGAGATAATTTTTAACTTTTCATGGATTGCTGATTGTCTATTTTATACTAGACCTGACCAAGTCATGCGAAGATGTGCTAGAGAAGATGAAACATATGACATCCTGCATGCATGTCATGATGAACCATGTGGAGGTTATTTTGCTACCAAAAGGACAACACTGAAAATACTCAATACTGGATACTATTGGCCCACATTACACAAGGATGCAACTTAGTACACAAGGAAATGTGATAGATGTCAACGAATAGGAAAACCTATAAAATCTGATGAGATGCCACTATATCCTCAAATATCTGTTACACCATTTAACAAGTGGGGATTAGATTTTGTCAGCCCCATTGATCCACCTTCTAATGGCAAATATTATATCTTGGTATGTACAGACTATGTAAAAAAATGGGTAGAAGCTAGAGCCATGACACATGCAAGAGATAATAAGCTGGTTGAGTTTCTCTATGAAGAGATATTTACAAGATATGGAGTACCAAGGGAAATTGTCTCAGATCAGAGACCTCAATTTACATCAACCTTGATAATAGCTTTGGTCAATGAATACAATATAAGACACAGGAAATCTACTCCATATCATCCACAGTCTAATGGACAGGTAGAAGTTACAAATAGAGATCTTGAGTCTATTCTTACAAAAACAATGTCTGTTCATAGGAAAGATTGGTCTCATCAGCTTTTAGAAGCAATTTGGGCATATAGAACAACTTGGAAAACACCAATTGGTTTCACACCTTTTGAGATGGTTTGTGGCAAAATAGCAATGATACCTATTGAATTTGAACATAAAACCCTGAGAATGACTTTACAACTAAATATGACATTGTCTAAAGCACAGAAAGAACACATTCAGTAGTTAAATGCTCTTGATGAATGGAGGAAGATAGCTATTCAACAAGCACAATTGATTCAAAATCAAAGAGAAAAATGGGATGATAAATATATCAGAGAAAAGAAATTCAAAGTTGGTGACTGGGCACTCCTGTATGATTCCAGATATAAAGATGTTATGGAAAAATTCAAGAAAGGTGGTTAGGTCCTTATGAGATAGAAGAAGTTTTTTAGAATGGAGCGGCCTGTTTGTTTACAATAGATCCTATTTGATTTAAACTCTTAGTGAATGGACACTGCCTATGACTATATCACAAGCCAGCTACTAGAGAGGAGTTCCTGTAGTAGTTTGTTCCACAAAGTGACGTAAAGGTTCCTGTAGCCACTGAAAAGGTTCCTGCAACAACTGATATGGATTCTGTAGCAACTCATGAGCTTCCTATTGCAATTAAGCAGGCTAATAAAGGTAATGTTCCTACAGCCTCTATAGTGGACATAATTACCAGTTCATAATAAAATATTTCTATTTTATATGGGAATATTCTTCTCTATGAATAAAATCCCATCCACATCATTCCATCCCACGCTCTTACTTATCATTTCATTTCATCTCACCTTCATTTTTGTGCAATTGTAGGTACATTTATATTGTATTTTATTTTAATTATGCATTTATTAGTTCATTATGATTATATCCTGTTTAAATCTGCTCCACTACCTGAAATCTTGTCAGCTTGTGTGGACACATGCTAGGTTAAGTTGGGGGGGTACTTTATAGTTCATTTTCCAATATGATTAATTATCAGTCCTTTTTGGGTACCCCAAATTGATATGATTCCCATCATTGCCAATTATGTTATTATTTCACACAAGTGAATAATAAAGTCTGTCGCCAGAACTAAGATATGTAAAGAGATTTCATTTTTAGCAATACTATCAAATATTCTGGTTCACCTTCAGAGAGAAAAATATCAGAGTAAAAGATGGGCGGTGATTTAATTTGCCATGAGCCAATGGTCTAGGAAGGGTTATTGCAGGATGGTCTTTGTGAGTAGTATTTCTGAAACCATGGCTGGTTGAATTACTTCTTTAAAATTAGGGATTACAACGAAGAAATTGTTGTAGAATTCATGCATTCCTTTCATGAAGGGGAAGCTATGGTTAAAGGTTTGAGGGTAATTGCTATAGAACAATGAACAGTAGAAGTAACAGTGTTGCTACTGGAAAGAGAACTCTTTCCAGAATCAAAAGATGCAAGGAGTGCCAGAGTAGAGTTCATAGCTCCCACTGACGAACCCTTAATGGTGGATAGACAAGGAACTAGAAGGATTTCTTTACCAAAACATTGGCCTCAAGTAGCTTTGTATATCATGAAGTATATTACATGTGAAGGGCAGTATTCAAACCTACATTCACCTCATTTTAAGTTACTTAGCCATCTGCGACATGGCCAGCGAGTTAATGTACCTAATTTTTTATATTATCTCGTCTCTACAAGTGCTAAGGAGACACAAAAAAATGGAAATTGCTTCGTTAGCCATCATGGACTAGTTAAGCTACTTGTACAACGGTCCCTGAGAGATGTCTCACAAATGGAATGGGGTGTATTTGAGGATATACTGCAATTTTGGATTGAGGATGCCCATGTTGCTGATAAACCATCGGTTGAAGAAGAGAATGTTGTAGAGGATCCTTCTAATGAAGATGAGGGTTTTCTTGTTGTTGAAGGAGCCGTAGTTATGATAGAAGAAAATATTGAAGTGGAGTCAATTGAAGAACAACCCTCTACTTTTGTTCAAAGAGATTCACCCATTCTACAAAGGAAAGGAAAGGAGTTAGAAAAGGATGACTCAGATGAAGAACTTCTTATCCGGTCGTAGGTAAATCAGATTCCTCTTGCAGCCAAGAGGCATAGGACAAAAACAAAAACTCCTACAGCCATTCCAAAAGTGTATGTAAGGAGAACAAGAAGGAGGACACAAAAGGCTCAACCTGTGAGTAATCCAGCAGAGGTTATTACGGTAGAAACTTTGGAAGAAGAAAATGCTATGGAGGAAGAAATTCAAGAACACCCTATGGAGGAAGAAATTCAAGAACACCCCGTGGAATAAGAAATTCAAGAAAACCCTATAGAAGAAGAAATTCAAGAGGAGGTTGTTACTGGTAAACTAGCAAATCTTGCTTCTGTGGCACTGTAATGTGAAGAAATTGTTGAGGATGTTCTACAACAACCTGAAGAAAATATGGGAGATATGCCATCTCAGAATGAGGAGTTTATTGAAGAAATCCCATGGTCTAAGGTAGGACCTATTAGAACTCCTTCATCCCTAAGTAGTTTATCTATTGCTTTAACATTTTATAGGCTACGGGAAATAGAGAAGGATAGGTTACAGGGGATAATTAATAAGCAACAAAAAGAGATTGAAAAGAGAGATAATAGAATTGAGGAATTAGAAGCTAAGGTAGAAGTGATTTATGGTATGGTTCCTGAGTTGATGCAGTGTAGGGTACCCCCAAGAGTTTATGCAGTACATTTGAAAGATCAGTATCTAAACCTTAGACTAAACTGCATTGTTAGGGACCTTAATCCATCCTTGGAAACACCTGAGAAATTCTATTATGCTTATCAAACCTCTCCACTTGCTATGAAGAATTTTTTATGTGAATTATACTTACATAGCTATGTTGTATCCCAAGACAGGGAATGGAATTCTTTATTGTATATTGGGGATATCCATATCAGAGCTTTAATGTCATGGATACAGAATAAGGTTATCATAGGGCGACAAGCCAGGGAGTATGAAAAATTAGAGCTTGACTATTCATTACCATTGAGAAGGGAATCAGTTGCACAAAGGGTTCTCTATTATGATTGGCAAAAGTTATTGATAAGATATGATGTTAGTAAGATAGTACTTCCAATGAGAGAGGAAGTCTATCAAGCGTATGAGCATTTGGTTCAAACTGATAGGACAGCCGCAATGAAAGGGTTAGCTCAGCGCTGGAATAATCTACCAGAACATTTAAAACAAGGAGAACCTTACACACCTCAGAATTTTCATGCAGCCATACAAAGAGCCCCTAGATACATATAGTTAGGTAGGGAAAAGTCAACAACTGGCTTCCATTGATCTTTCAACCTTCTATCCTTATGTGGCCACTTTTGGCATGCCAACCAATAGAACATAATTATCATGCAGTTGCAGATGAAACAACTAGATGGTCCAGGTTGGAAAAAATGAAAGGATTTTATTGGAATTTGGCTTCCAAGGGAACAGGACAGGACACTGTTGGTGATTTAAGAGTTTTAGCGAAAATCAAAATTTTTCCTTTTGCTGCAGGAGCAGAAAACCCTTAAAGTTGGGGGGCATGATAAGTTGATACTTTGACATGTTTTTTTAATCAAAACTCTTAGGTTATTGGCATCTTTTGGGTTGCATTTTGATAGTAAAGGATTGTGAATTGACTATATGTAATCCATGTGTTAAACCTGAACTTATGAAATCATGTTTGAACTTTGTCGGTTAATTCCTGCAGCCATACCAATTTATTCCTTCAGCCAAGTGGTTTGTCCCTGTTGCTATGTGGATTATTTAGGATAATGTCATATGTGAGTTAATGAATGTATTAATTGAGTAAGATACGTATGCATGCCCTTGTATGTTGTTCTTTTTTAGTTCAGATAATAAATGATGTTGCGGTGGATGATTTCCTTTTGCGCCCAAAGACTAAAGAATCACATACGGATAACTGGAGATCAAACTAAAGGGGATCCAAGTAGGCCAACGTATGGCATAATCAGAGCAGTCATACTTCACTTTGAGAGTTTGACTCTAGTGCATATTGAATTTGCATTATATCGCTATGGTGTGCAAAGACCGTGGTTCGGTTTAGATCCATGGTTTCTACAACCAAGCTCTAGTTATCTCCTTTGTCTGACAATCATCCACCTCTTCTTCTGGGTGTGATTTGAGTTGTCCATTGTAGTTTATCTTTTCTTTATAATAATCTCTTCCTTTGTGTGGGAGGTTAGACAAGATAGAAAGGAATTGAGCAAAAAGTTTTTAAAAGCATTCTAGAGTTTTCTTTTTAGAACATGTAATCGATTTCAGAATGAAATAAAGCAAAGATTTGTTGTTTTGATCTGTTAAAAAGTATTTTGCTAGAAGTTTGATATCAGTCATCCAAGGGGGCCCACTTGGTGAGTGATCCTATGTTTATGTTAATTGAAGTTAGTTTTTACCTAGTTGCAATAGAAGTTCATGACTGGATTGTTCCTGCAGCCACTGGAAATAGATCCACTGACTGTTCCTGCAGCCAAGACAAAACGGTGTGATTTCTGTTATTTACATTAGATCATTCTAGCATTGTTTTATAAAGCTTTCATGTAGCCTTTTATGATTTCCATTCTTTCCTTTCCTTTCTGCATAATGTTAGTTACTGCAGCAATGTGGAATAACCATTTAAGGAGCTTAGTGCATATATATTGCAGACCCATTTCAAGTTTTACGTTCCTGGATTGATAACTAAATGAACACCAACCATGAAAATAGTAAACTCTACCAGATGAATGTCCAAACTTCGGTTTGAGATTTCAATTAGAGTAATTATTATCATTATAGTTGGGGTGGACAATATTGACATTTCATGATATTGTTGATTAAAAGTGCTAATATGTCACACCACCTTGATAACCACTTTCATTAAAGACAAGATTTGTTGATTGAAAACCACATGACCAACAAAGCATATAAGCAGAGAAGGAGAAACTAATAGCAACTAAAAAATCAACCCAACATGAATACCAAGGAATAAAAATATCATGTGACTGAAAGATTAATATCTAAATTACATTCAATCTCTTTTAACTTAACATAAGGAACCTATGATCAACATGGATCTAGAAAGGCCCTTATTTTATCAATTCATATGCAATTGGACATTGGTTATCCCTCCTATCATATGACCATCTTTAGGCTACTACTTGTCCTTTTCAAATAATTCCTCACAAGCCCTAACATGAGATTCATAATTTTGATTGGCTACAGTTGCATTTTGTCTATTCACAAGCCTAACACTGAACTCTAGTTGTGCCAACTCTTCAAACTGATTCAACAAACTCTCCTCAAGCTTGTTTGTGTTGGCTTGATGATGATTTTGTTGTAATAGGTTGATTGATGACTTGTACTATGTTGTCATTGATGGAAACCATGTTTTGTCAGTCATCTAAGTCATTTAGTCCAACTCTAAAGCCTAACCGGTAGATGAAGTAGTTAAACACTGAACCGGTAAATAGTGATAGAGCTATATTCAAGCAACTAGTACAGAAGATTGGTGGAGTTAAGTGTTTCAGTTTGAAACACATGTTAATGACATTGGCAAGAGTCTATGAATTGAACCACATCGACAAATTTTATTATTTAGAGGATTCGATTAATACTGAGAGGGGGGCTGAATCAGTATTAACAAGAAACTGAAATCTTAAACCAAAATGATCAATACTTCACCAAAACAGATCATAACCAGTACTGGTAGCCACTAAAATCAATCTACTAATCAGATTTACCAAACTGCTCATTTAAGTGTTCCATATCAAGCATGCAATAGAAAGATATCAACTTAACACAAACACAAATAAATCACCATATGAACACCGGGATTTTCACGTGGAAACCCAAATGGGAAAAACCATGATGGGAATTGGTACCCACAAAATAATGCATTCTTTCACAATGTAACCTATTAGGAGCATAGCTCGGTTAGGAGAAGACCCTGTTAGTTGTCATCTGGTTAAGGGATTTACAATATGAGCTCTATTAGAATCTTTTCCCTATTAGAAGAAACCTCACAGGAGGATTTAAACTCAAGTTGTTGATATACCCGGTTAAGGGATTTACATAAACAAGGCCTGTTAGGACCTACCCGGTTATGGGATTTTGAACTTGCTGCAACTGTTAGGGAATGACAGATGAATGATCTAGAAATAACACTTCCTTCTTGCATTTTTAGATCCACTTCAGCTCCAATCTACTTCACTCTTGAAGACACACACCTCTGGTTTGGTTACACACTCTTTTCTCAGATTACCGACATAATAAACTTTATCAAAACTGACCTAAATACACTTTACATATTTGATGGTTACAAAACCCTAGATACATAAAGATGAAAATGAATTTACATCATAAATCATCACAGATCATTACAAATCATCATATAGATCATTGCAACAAATTTCAAGACAATTACAACCGTTGAATGATCATAACACATCACCGCACATCGATCTGATAAGCAGTCACACCCTTAAAACATTTTGTTAAGCACTTCACTACTTCCCAAGAAATTCCATCCTTAATTGTACCAACATAGTATTTTAATTTCTCAAATAGGTTGTGACATGTCACCATCAACTTATGGACATAATGAAATTTACCGCCAAACCATAAAGCATCACCGGTTAAGAGATCTTGTTACCGGTTATAAAACCTTGCTAAAACCCTACTGAAAATACAATAGTAGATCATAAACATGACTTCCAGTTATCAAAACATGATGCGGTTCTGGTCATAGACTTATTACAATGATATAAACACATGTTTCAAACCACAACACCAAATTCCTCATCAATCTTCAGAACCAATTGTTTAACTATAATATTGTTTCATGTTTACCAGTTAAAGTCCTATTTGCCAGTTTGTCTATCACCTAAATGGTTCATCTCACCAACTTAATCCATTACCAGTTAGATTACACCAGTAAACCTAGATGAGGAAGTAATCAAGAATAAAATAATTGCCATAGTTTCCATCAATGACAACACAAATAACTGATCACCAAGTCACCAACCAATATATCAATCTATACTAGTCATAGATCACCATGCCATCATTCTCCTTATCATATAAACTATATCATCACCAAGAGTCTTTAAACATATCATCATTAGTTATGCTAATCATACCAACATATTCAACTAAATGAGTGGGTTATGATATTCTGAGCAGTCAATCATGAAGAACACAAAACAGGTTGAGCAAAATTACTTAGATCGGTAAACCAGTAGACATAATGTTATGTTTTTGTGTTGTGTTATTTTTTGTCGACATAAGGAAAACATGATGAGAAAGATTGACAAGATACATTGAACCTAGCAAATTGTTCCAAGGGTTCTTAGTAGACTTCACAAAGTTGTTTATAAAAAGGAGTATATTGTGTGATGATGTATTAGACATGAGATCTATAGTGCGAATTTGATTATGAGGTGAAAGGTGAAACTATGTATTGATGTTTAGTCAGTGTTAGAAGTAGATCTGAAGTGGATCTAATTAGTCATAAAGGTGCTAAAAATAGATTAGTCACTTGTTGTTCCCTAATAGTTGCAGCAAGATAGGATACTCTAACAAGGTCACTCCTAAAAGGGTGCGGTAGGATCCTCATAGGTCTGAAGGTTTAAATCCCTTAACAAGGTCACACATTAACTTGTGTTGTTTAAATCCCATAGCTAGGTAGCTCCTAACAAGGTTGGTCCTAATATTCCTTATTGTAATAGCTCTTAACTAGGCTAAGACACTCTTAATCAGGTGTGATCCTAACAGAGCAGTTGTAAGACCTTAAATGATCAAATCCCTATTCTACAAATAGTTGATCTTGTGGGTACCAATTCCCACTGTGGTTTTTCCCATTTGGGTTTCCACATGAAAAATATTGTGTTATGAGTTACATGCTTTATTGGGTGTTACCTCATGTGGTTATTTTCCTTGCATTCTTGTTATGTTTCAAATTGATAAAAGTGATGATCAAATTTGTGTTGTTGTTTTTTATTGCACTGATTCACCCCCCCTCTCAGTGCCTTATAAGTTTATCAATTTGTATTAGATCCTAATTACCTTAAGGCTTAACCACCTAGGAAGGATCCTTAAGGCTATCATTGGGGATATGAGTTATAAAGAGCTTTCTAACTAGCTTGCAGAATCTGAAGAAGCCCTAGGTGAGTTAAGGGTCAAGTATAAGGCTTCATTGGCTAAGACAAGAGAGTTAGCTGAGAAGTTGTATGAAATTAGTGAATTAATTCACTTGAAGAAGCTAACATTGATGCATTGGCTAATGAGGTGGAAAAGTTTAATGATGATAAGTCAAATCTAAGGAGAGAGCTAGAAGCTCTTACCATCAAGATGAGTCAAGAGTTGGAAGCTAGGAGGGATGCTAAAGACAAGGTCAGAGAGAAGGATCATGCGATTACTAAGTTGAACCAGGAGATTGGTACCCTACATGCACATCTTCATGAGGAAAAAGAAGAAATACATGCTGATCTAGACATGGCTATGTCTCTTAGAGAAAGTCTTATGAAGATGAATGAAGATCTTACTAAGGAGTTGGTTGATGCTAATGATATCCTAATTAAATACAACAAGAGCTCTATTATGTTTGATGAGCATATTTATTCACAAAGGCAAAATGGAGATACACATGGCTTGGGATACACTTCCTTTGAGAAAGGAGAGCCTTCTGGTACTAAGGACATCATGCATGAAGGCAAATCTACACCTAAGACAAAGAAGAACACCAGTAAGAAACCCTACAAACTAATATGCTTTAATTGTCATAAGTCAGGTCATACTGCTAGTGTTTATAGAACCAGATTTAGTTCTTTTGATGGTTATAGGTCTAATACTTATGAAGGATATAAGCCTAGAACTTTTGATGACTATTGTTACACTTGCAACAAGTATGGGCATAGAGTTGTTGAGTGAAGGTCTGGAGAAAAAATTCAGAGACCTTACATGAATTAAAGACCTAATGGTGAATGACATATATCTTTCTATAATAGGAGAAACCCTAATTGGCAGAGACCTTATGTGAACCGTTCTAGTTCTTATGAGATGGAGTATAGATAGAATGTGACTTGTTCAATTTGTCACAAATTTGGACATGTTGCTATGAACTATCAGAGAAGAACTGGTAGAGGCAATGCTAGACCCTAGAGAGAATCTAGAATGGCTTGTTTTCATTGTCACAAACCATGACACCTTGCGAAGTTTTGAAAAGCAAGAATGAACCAACCTATTAATCAATCTACTGACTAGAAAGGTAAGAAGAAGGTTGATGTGGAGGAAACCAGAGAAGAGATGAACAAGATATAGAGAAATAAAAGTGAGGAGAAACCATTGGAAGATTCTAATTCTTCACCTAGTGTGGAGGACCCCTTACTGGTAAACTAAGCTAGTTATAAATCTTAGGGGGAGGTTATCATCAAATCCATTTTTGAACCCAATGAAGGACTGTGTGGTAAGATAAATATACATATTGAGATGTAATTTGATGATGAGTACTGATTTTGAGTTGAGACCAGTAAGTTGGATGTGTTATATGAACTAGTAGCATGTTTTAGGGTTGAATGATGTTTAGGGTTTGTTCAACTGGGTATAGCATTTATTGTAGTTTATAAAAGGTAAATAAAAAGTGTTTTACAAGTTTCATTTGTTACCTTTGTGTAAAGCGGAAAAATCGAACCCTAGTTGTTCTCCCCTCCCCAACTCCGAGGAGAGAGAAGGGAGGTCACTAGGGTTGATGGTTTTCACTTAGGAGGGACTTTACATTCAAAAGAGGGGTTGAAACCCACAAGATCCAATCCCACACAATGCAAGATTGGATTCTAAATGAGTTTCAAGGGTTGTGATAGCAAGGATACCCTCTTTTGTAAAGAATGTAGATAGAAAGATTGAACTAGGAATGCATGTAAAGTAGGAAATATTCGCTTATAAACAGAGATAGGGATATGGGATGAAGCTGCGGACTTGGAATTAGCAGTAAAATGTCGAGATAGTGCTGTTCTGCAAATTTGAGCAAAAATTGACAGGACGATGGCGTGCGGCGTGCACACGGGCCTCCGAAAAATCCGTGAAACGAAGGTGGATCTGTTCGTCTCTGCACAAGGATTCCAGATCTTCAATTATAGCCACGTACCTGCAACCTACACACAAAAAAGAGAGGATGATTGGGGGGTTAGGGATGAGGGGTTTGCCTTTATGTCAAACCCCGGTTTTGGAATTAACCAAGAAATGAGAATGTTGTAAATGTAAATGTTTGTAATGTAAACAAGTACTGATACCTTGTTGTAAGAATGTTTGTATTCTTACATGCGAAGGTGTAATGTATGTTGTATGTAATGTGTTGTAAGTGATCTCCTCTTCAATGGTTGAATCCTTGTCTTGAATGCAACACCTAGCCTTGAATGGAGACTTAGAATGCTCAATTGCTTGAAGGAATGCTTGAATGTTTGAATGTTTGAATATCGCTTTCGCGCCTTGCTCACATATGTCCTCCTCTCTTTTTGAGAGAGGAAATGTAGTTTATATACTTGTCAATTAGGGTTGAGAGACTGATTTTTCTGACCTTGGGCCAACCAGGAAACATTATTTCCTAAATTGCAAACTTAAAGACCCGATGCCCAAAAGAGATCGGGCCCAAAATAGGGCCAGGGACCAGGGTGTTGGGTGCCATGGTCCTGGGGGACCAAGGCACTGGGCACCCTAGTCCTGAAGGACCAGGGCACTGGGTGCCATGGTCCCACCTCTCGGGACAGTAGGGTGCAAGGAGGGATCAGTCTAGGGTGTAGAAAAATGCAGTTTTGGGTGTCACAAGCAGGTTTCGGGGTCTCCATTCAGGTTCAACATTGCACCACCATCATGAAGACCCAAATGCAGTCGAAATTGCAAGTGTCACAATTTTAGGATGCTACATTTAGCCCCCAATTTAGTGGGAGTACAAGCATACGCTCATACTTCTGGTAAAGTACAAGGAAACAACATTGAAAAACTTTCACCATGTCAAGGAGGCAAGATACACCAAGCCCCCAGTGGACTAAGGATCTTACGACTTCGATTGACAAAGTAAAAGGGAAGATCACGAGGGAGAACCATGACTCTCAGTAGTAAGGTTCCCTCACTATGAGTCATGTAAGAAAAATACCAAAATTTTTCAAGGCAAAGCTAAGTTCGCCAAGAAACTTTCAAGTATCTTGAAGAGATATGGACGGGGTGTATGCCCCCCTATGTTAAAGTGATCGCACATGCCACACCAGGGGTGATTGCTTTAAGGTAGTGATACATATAAGAAATGAGAAAGGAGCACGTTATCACAAGGATTTAGCCCCTAAGTGTGAGATAAGCCCAAGGATAAAAACACAAAGCACGAGGTGACTTCACTTTCCTCAGGGTCAGTATGCTGTATGATAATTCATGTATATCATATGTATGTATGCATAATTGTTCTTCATTCCCCAATCAAGGAAGGTCACCTAGAAGAAGGGAACACATGTGTCTTTTGAGTCAACATGAGAGAGACCAAAAGAGATCTCAATGTTTTGCATCATCCTCAAGTAGACAACACTAAGGACAACAAATAGAAGAATGAGAATAACACATAGAAGAAGTAACAAAAGAGGTCAAGAGAGGAGGAGAGAGTCTGCTATGCTAATGAAACTAGTCTAGCACGTCATCTACCCCCCGATCTTGCTGATCAATATTTTGGGAAGGCAGGAAACACGCTAGAGGAGGAACATCCAACACAGCAGATGGAGCTATCACAAGATCCAAACAAGGGCTATGTTCATGTTTCAAGCCACATTGTTCTTGTCTAGGAGCTAGGATAAGTGCTTTAGAAAATGCATTAGATAAATGGTTATCAACATCAACATATTCATATTCACAATCAGAATGAAGAGGAGTAACATTTTCATCTATATCATCATCAAGATTTATAAAAATAGGATCTTTAACTCGCATAGGATCAAGACCATCATGCATCTTATGTTTAGGAGATTTCGGCTCAATCCTCGGCTGAGGAGAAAATGGAATAATACTAGCTGAAGGTGTTTTTGGGGATTGCAAAGTTTGAGAAGCAGCTGCATGAGCTCTAAGACGATGCTTTCGTCGGCATTCACGTGCAGAACGATTCCATCTAGTATTAGTAGGAAATTGAGAAGATTGAGGAGGAGGAATGTTCTTATCCTTATCACTTGGGTGTTTAGGTTGTGGTCTCTTAGGTTGAATAATAGGAGAAGAGGAATATCTCTTCTCTCCATAAGAGGAAGGAGGAGGAACTGCTCCATATAAGGGAGGAATATTTGGTTTAGGAAGGAGACCAAGCCCATCATGACGAGGAGGTATAGGTCTACTTTTAGGAAGTTTATTAGATATAGGCATAGTCACATTCATAGGGATGGGTTGGGAATCTTCTTGAGGAAAGACATTAGTTTTATCTTTCAAAGGAAGAACTTCCTTCTCAAGAACGATAGGAATATCAAGTTTGGGTGTTCTAGGTTCGCTCAGAGATAGGATCATATCTTTTTTCCACTTTTGATAAGATTTAAAAAGATGATCACTTTGCGGAGGAAGAGATTGGAATTGTTTAGGCCAAAAATAATCAATAGGAACGTTAGAAGTTCTTTCAGCTGGTTTAAAGAGGCTATGATTGACAGTAACAACTTCACCATTATGGGGAAATTTCAAACACTTGTGAGTAGGAGAAGCAATAGCTTTCATGGAAGATAGCCAAGGATAGCCTAGCTTCACACGAAATTGTTCGGATGATGGAATAATAGCAAAACTCACATCAAGAGATTTGTTATGGACCTCAATAGGTAATGTAATAGAACCAATTGTAGGAGAAGAAAATGCATCAAATAATTTCACAACCACATTTGTTTCATCATAGATCACTTGATTCAATTGTAAAGTAAAAAGAAATTCTTCAGTAATGACATTAATCATACAAGAAGGATCAATAAGCACTCCACGACAAGGTGTATTCTTGACTTTTGCAACTATATATAAAGGACCATCAGGTGCCCTGATAGTTTCACTGGAATCAAATGTGATGGAAGGTTCTTTAGGGATTTTTTGCTGCTCTACAAAGTTAATCACATTTGGAGTCATAGATACAAGATCATCAGGTGAGACAGAGGAATCATTAGTATCAATCACATTAGAGGTATGAGAAGGTAATGGATTGGTAAAAATCTTAAGATTTTGGTTAGGAGGAGATACAGATTTGTTGCCTTTATCATTCACACGAGAAACAGAGATAGTATTATTATCAATCAAATCTTGAATTTTACCCTTTAAAGCAAAACATTTTTTCAGTACCATGCCCAGGTTGATGATGAAATTGACAAAAAGATTTGTTATCAAAATAGGGTGAATTAATCTTTGCAGGATCTATTTGCCTTATAGGAGGAAGAGTAAGCACATTTTGTTCCAATAACTTATTCATAATACTATGCAATGATTCATTCAAAGGAGTAAACTTTCTTTCTTTCTTGAAAAACTTAGAAATAGGAGGCACACCTGATGTTGCATTCACATTGTTGTTGATGATGTTTTCATTGAATTTAATGGACTCTCTATTCGGTTTAAACTTCCCAAATGGTTTTTGACTACTATCACCCTTATCACTCGAAGCCATAGGATTTGCTTGTTCCATTTGACTCACAGTCAGTTGATAATTGTGAAGAGTTGCGCACAACTGTTGGAAAGAAGTAAACTCAGAAAACAAAAGTTTTTCTCTAATATCTTTTTGTAAATTAGAAATAAAGATTCTTTGAATATCATTGTCAGGTACTGGAAAAGAAATTTGAGCATACAAATGCTTATATCTACCAATGAAATCAGTCACTTTTTCTTTAACACCTTGTTTACAATGCATTAAATCAATCAAAGTAACTTTAAGACTTATATTGTTTTGAAATTGTTGAATAAAAGCATTTGCAAGTTGTTTGAAAGAAGTAATAGAATAAGAAGGCAATGAGCAATACCATTGTAGGGCTTTATCTCTTAATGTTCTAGTAAACAGTTTTGCAAGCAACCTTTGGTCATAAGCAAAATCGGTACATATTGTTTGAAATGTCTTAACATGTGTTAGAGGATCACCCTTACCATTATAAAGCTCCAAATGCGGAATTTCAACATGTTTAGGGGGGATAGCTTGAACAATGTCAAGAGAAAGTGGGCTCGCAACATCAAATGTGGGCACACTAAACTTAGATTGATTCATAGAGGCAATTTGTTGTTGTAAAGAAGAGACAGTTTGTGCAAGATTGTTAATGGTTGCTTCAGTCGAAGAGTTCATATTAGACGTGTTAGATTGTGATGGAGGTGTTATGTTATTGAAAGAAGGTAGAGAGTAAGGTGGTGGGACACTATGATAGTTAGTCATAGGAGATGATTGGAAAGGAGGAACACTACAAGGAGGGATGGAATGGTTAAATGAATTGCCCCCTTGCGTCATGTTTATTTGTGGAGATATAATAGGAACACTCATTGAAGGAATGAATGAAGAAGTCGGATTGAATGAAGGAAGAGGGTTGATTGAAGAAGAGGGATTGCCCCCATGACTGGTGATCATAGGCAGAATGTCTTGTATTAAAGTAGTCATTATGTTTGATGTAAAGGTAGGTATACTAGCAATAGGAGTTGTCAAAGGAATAGACTGATTGACTTGAGTAGGAGGTTGTGTATAACCTAAGGTTTTGGCACAACTTTTCATAGGCATCACATTTGAATCCACAATGTGTGCAATACCACGCAAAATATCAATTCCATTCTTATCACTTTGAACCATACGTTTTAGACCCTCAATTAATGAAAGAGCTTCACTATCAGGGTATTCTTGAGACATCCATTGTCGAAAATCATCAAATTGGTTATCCAATTTTGAAAGTTGTTCTACAGAAACCTCATGGAGAGCTTCTTCATCATTAAGAGGATTAGAGGAATTACCCGTGTCCTCGTTAACAAGGCCATTCAAATTAGGTTCCATCTCCTCGGTAATTACACCTTGGAAGGACTTAATTCTAAGGCTTCGTCTAACGGGAATAGTGTAAGTAGGACTTATTGTTGTAAATCTCATGCACTAAAGAGAGAGAGAAGATTTTGAATTTTAGAGGTAGCAAATTTCAATAAAATCAGCCAATCTCCTAGATTTAAGCTGTTAAATACAATCAGGACAATCTCCCGAAATTTCAAAAAAAATGTCCGGGACCGTGGCGAACAAAGTGCACACGGTCCTCGCAACTTTTTTCAAAATTTTCAGGGATGAAAGTTATGATGATTTTAAAGCTAATCTGAAAAAATTGAGTGATTTTACGATCTATAGATAGGCCAAATTAAAGTTGCAATCTCAAAATTGAACCCTACCAAGATTGTTGAAAAATGTAAAATTTGAATTTTGAAAAAGAGAGGGAAACTGAAATTTTGAATTTTATGATTTTAGAGGGAATACTAAAAGCAATGCAGGTTTTGAAATTTAAAATTTGACTCGATTTCATGCAAAATTTGAATTTGAAAGTGGAAATCAAGGTTGCTGCAATTAAACACTTAATTTCAAAAGTCACAAATTGCAAAAATTTGAATAAAGCACTGAAATTTCGAATGAATGCTAACACACTTTTCAGATTTAGGACTGTAAGAAACACAATTTTGATAGGAATTTTAATTTCAATGATTTTTGAATGATTATAAGCCTTTATCCGAGCAATCACTAGACCAACTTTGACTTTAATTTTGAAAGTGTTAAAATTGATAAAATCAGCCAAAATTCTGGATTTTAGCAGAAAAATACAGTAAGATCTAGCTCCCGAAATTTTGAAAAAAATGTCGGGGACGATGGCGCTCGGAGTGCACACGGTCCTCGCAACTTTTTTCCAAATTTTCAAGGATGAAAGATATTGTGATTTTATTGCGGAATCACAACCGATTTGGAGGTGTTTTGATCAGTGAAATTATCAGTCAAAGGTTGAATCAAGAAGGTTTTAAAAATTAGGGTTTTGACACTTAACCACTTAATTTTCAGAATTAAAGCACAAATATGAATTGGTAATTTGTAATAGAAGGGTAGATCTGAAACAAGCATTAACAATTAAACATTCCACAAGTTTAATTACTTAAAAAGAAAATTTTAGGGTTTTTATGCAATTAGCCTCTAAAATTTGCAAAAGATCAAACATGGAAATGTAATTAAGGAAGCAAATTTTTCAGATCTAACCATGAATAATCAGAATAAGGATGTTCACGTCAGGTTCACCAAAATGTAAAGCGGAAAAATCGAACCCTAGTTGTTCTCCCCTCCCCAACTCCGAGGAGAGAGAAGGGAGGTCACTAGGGTTGATGCTTTTCACTTAGGAGGGACTTTACATTCAAAAGAGGGGTTGAAACCCACAAGATCCAATCCCACACAATGCAAGATTGGATTCTAAATGAGTTTCAAGGGTTGTGATAGCAAGGATACCCTCTTTTGTAAAGAATGTAGATAGAAAGATTGAACTAAGAATGCATGTAAAGTAGGAAATATTCGCTTATAAACAGAGATAGGGATATGGGATGAAGCTGCGGACTTGGAATTAGTAAAATGTCGAGACGGTGCTGTTCTGCAAATTTGAGCAAAAGTTGACAGGACGATGGCGCCCGACATGCACATGGTCCTCCGAAAAATCCGCGAAACGAAGGTGGATCTGTTCGTCTCTACACAAGGATTCCAGATCTTCAATTACAGCTGCGTACCTGCAACCTACACACAAAAAAGAGAGGACGATTGGGGGGTTAGGGATGAGGGGTTTGCCTTTAGGTCAAACCCTGGTTTTGGAATTAACCAAGAAATGAGAATACTGTAAATGTAAATGTTTGTAATGTAAACAAGTACTGATACCTTGTTGTAAGAATGTTTGTATTCTTACATGCGAAGGTGTAATGTATGTTGTATGTAATGTGTTGTAAGTGATCTTCTCTTCAATGGTTGAATCCTTGTCTTGAATGCAACACCTAGCCTTGAATGGAGACTTAGAATGCTCAATTGCTTGAAGGAATGCTTGAATGTTTGAATGTTTGAATATCGCTTTCGTGCCTTGCTCACATATGTCCTCCTCTCTTTTTGAGAGAGGAAATGTAGTTTATATACTTGTTAATTAGGGTTGAGAGACTGATTTTTCTGACCTTGGGCCGACCAGGAAACATTATTTCCTGAATTGCAAACTTAAAGACCCGATGCCCAAAAGAGACCGGGCCCAAAATAGGGCCAGGGACCAGGGCACTGGGCACCATGGGCCCACCTCCCGGGACAGCAGGGTGCAAGGAGGGATTAGGCTAGGGTGTAGAAAAATGCAGTTTTGGGTGTCACAAGTAGGTTTCGGGGTCTCCATTCAGGTTCAACGTTGCGCCACCATCGTGAAGACCCAAATGCAGTCGAAATTGCAAGTGTCACAATTTTAGGACGCTACACTTTGCATTCTCGAGAGCATTTGGAGAGCGACTTAAGCAAATAAAAGCTTTTGATTACTGCATTGGCAAGGTTGATTGAGGATTGAAGAAATTTTTGGAGAAGAGAATCGGTGAAGTGCACATTCAGACTAGAAAGTGCCGAAACCCTAGTAGCGAAGAAGTTGAAAAGGTATTTATCTAATAATCTAAGTATGTTTTTTATATCTTGCAATGGATACACCACACTTTGTAGATGTTACTAAAAGGCCTTGATTGAAATTCAAGAGGCATCCACATAAGTCAACAAAAACCAATCTAGCTGGAGCCCTATCCAGTGTACCCTATGGTGTATTACATGTGGAAGATGTTTGATCCTATATTCATTACAAAATGAAAGATTTGGGAACCCTTTCTATCTTTAATTAGTATTGGACTTTGTGTGATAAGCAAGGAGTTATAAAAGATTAATTCTGAAGGGTTACCGATAAAGGTTTTCACCATGCGCTGAACTTTCTTGATGAATTTGAATAAGACCATATCAGATATGTCTTGAGAATAATACATGATCAGTTTATGTAGCTTTATCGACTATATAATATTAAAAAGGAAGCTATTCATGCCATCACCAAATTGTAGGCAACCGGTGAAGTTCATATGCTGAGATCAATCCCGAAGGATGAAGTCACCCGATTAACAAAGTCTAAATGGGATGGTTGAGCAATGACTATAAATGAGATTGAAGACCTAGAGGTGAATTTTACATCTATGGTCATCGGATATAGGGTTTATCATTCAAGCAGAACAAATAGTATTCCCGGAGCTGCAATTCACACTGCCTATCAGATGATTAAAGAAAATGCAGACTATGATCTTGTTGAAGCCTTGAGAACCTAGTTGATACTGAATCTGGAATCTATCAAGAAGGATAAAAGGAAAAAATTTAAATTTGGACAGTTGGTCATAGGTTTATTTTTTTATTTCTAAAACTCCTTTCCCGATATCGGTGATATACAATGGTCAAAAGGCACACTGACAATGTTACAAATCAAGATCAACATCAAAATGATCAGTAATGAGTTTACAAAGGTAATTTGGGGATATGTCTTAGATTTTCATGTTGGGACTCATAAATTTTTAGTGAATTTGAGAGGCCCATTTCAAAATTTTGTTATTACACTTTCAAATGACCACCTAATCTCATCCGGAGTGGCCTAGTATGAAGAAGGGTAAAATGGAGCCAGTTAATTATCAAAGGGTAAGGCTTGGTAAATGTGTCCTACACCTTTCATTTAGCTTATGTAGTGTTCTACAACTTTCAAATTCCAGTTTGGATCAGTTTATCAAGTACCCATTTCAAGGGGTGGACTGAAAGTTTTTCATAGATGCAAATGCAGATTTTACTAAGTGGCCTACTTCGAGGCTTTGTATTTTATGACTAGCTGATCATCATGTTAAAATTAAAAGTGCATTGAATTGTATGCATATAGGTGAGTCCACATTCCAAGTTCCAAGTCTCTATCAATCCATTTGCTCAGTTTGGCAAGCTCAATCCATTTGTAGTTTGTATTGTTTGCATAAGTCCCTGTTTCAACAGCTAGTCAGAGCCTCAGTTTGCACATGTAAAAGATGCTCCAATGAGTATCATATCAAAAATTTCTTCTAGGATACTGCTAGTATGAAAGACAAGCTATGTTTCTAGTTTGAAGCTCCTACCAATCTGTTTGATCAGTTTTCCAAGATGGTTTCTTGAGCCATTTTGTTCAGTTTTCTGTACTTTCGTTGTTGCATCTGTTAAAGTTACAATTTCCATGAGCTCACCATTTGTACCCTATCAGCTTCTTAGTCAAACTAAACATTCCATGGTCTTCTCTATACTTCAAGGTATCTATGCTCCAGATTTGGGGATCCATGGAGACCATTTGATATTTTTAATGTGTGCACTTTGTGGTCCATGCACATTGATTTTATTAGGTTCAAATGCTGACAGTGCCATTTGGTCATCTTTGACCATTAATATTTCTTCACCCAAGATTCATCTTGAGAAATGGTTTGGCCGAGTGAATTCTCATATATCAGACAATACGCCTATCAGTTTGTGAAGTCCAGAAAGGTGTTCTGACCAGTTTTAAAATTGCATCTATGGGTTTAAATGCGAAAATGTGGCATAGTTGCAAGTGAGTTTCTAAACTCAGTTCAGTGATCAGAAAATTGTGTCGATCAACTCCAAAGGTATGTTCAAGATGCTTGAAGGAATTTCAAGGGTCAGTTGAATGAAAATGATTTTTTTTTTTAGTCTGGCCCACCTTGGGGCCTGATCTGGCTCATACCCGTGCATTAATTTTATGGCGAAATGTTCTTAATTTATAGCAATGTATATCAATACCAGCTCGACTACAATTTACAATTTGATTTGGTGAGAGAAGATTTCATTTCATTCGTGTGACTGGATAAAGATTAGAGGAAGATTTCTTCACCAGTGGGACAGTGAGAGGCGACTTCATTTGACTTGTTACATATGGATTGTTGGACATATATCTGAAATGCTAATGTGTAGGCCATTATTTGTTGAAGGTTTGAAGTTCTTGATACCATGCCCATATTTCCATTCTATTTTGTGCCCCAATCAAATTGATTGCATTAAGCCAAATATATTTTATAATGCGATTGGCATGTGAAATGCCAAAGCTAGTGAAAGCTGATGGAATTGTAGAGAAGACTTTAGAAACTTTCTGCAGCAGCTGGCAGGTATACATGCAAATTCCATAACCCTCTCCAAGAAGTCATGGTTGGAGACAAAGGAGGTTTTAAATCCTTCAAACAAATGCACTTGGCAGGCCTGGCGTTGAGGAGACATTTTGACTTTCTACAAAATGCGATTAGCAGGTGTATAGCATATTTCCCCAATATTTGCCAGTCCTCCCTGCCTGTGGTGTGACTAAGGCATAAAATAATTTTTGTAGTTGCTGGAAGGTGCAGAACCAAATTCCACAACCCCTACGTAGTATGGGTAAAAGGCATTAAAGAGTTTTCCATGCAAATGCATTGGTAGGTGTATTGCTAGCATCCTGTGCGTGGTGTTTGGAAAAGGTATGGAAGCTTTCATGTAATTGCAATTGGTAGGTGTTTTGCCAAGTCCTTCCAACGCAGTAGATGGGCAAAGATGTTAAAATGACATTAAAACTTCCAAGCAAATGCAAAATGCTAGAACAAATAAGGGGAATGTGTAAAACGTTTATCCCACATTGGTAGTGGGAAGGAAAATTTATGTATTTAAATGTAAGGCCACACACATTCATAGTGTCAAAGATTAAGGGCCTTTGGCAAGAGGATGCTTGGTGACCTAGTGGAACCCATGTGCATGCACGCATCTCGATGTGCCCAAATTTTGTAGCAGAAAGGCGAGTTAAAGACCGAGCAAGTTGCAGATGATTTGACGGTCGTCGCTATACCGCAATGGAGAGATGCATGATAGTTAACCATCACAACTTGGTGACTAGATGGTGGGCCTGGCAGGTGAGCAGATCATGTGTTAAAGATCGAGCAAGTTTGAGGGGGATCAACAATGGTCATTGATCCACTATGCGAAGATGCACACCAGTTACCCATTGTAGATCAGTGACTGATGAGGTGGCAGTCCAGTGGCAGGTAAGGTGACGATCCAGTGGTAGGCGAGGTGGCATCTAGGTGGACTTAGAGTGAATCATAGGGTGCCACATGGCTGAACACAGATGGAAAATAGGCAAAAAATTCAAAGTTAAATATATAGTTTTGGACTATAGTGTAGAAATTCAAAAATTTAAATGATGGATTTGCATGAGTGATTAATTCGCCCGAGGGTTAATTTCTGCCCAAATATAGACATATTATATATCGTTGGAAAGCTCTCAAAATGAGAAGTCCATTTCTGCAGTTAGTTGTAACACACGCCAAGTATTTTGAGAGTAGTTTCCTTGAGATTTTAGAAGGATTTTTCAGTTTGTCAAAGAAGATTTTCAATAGGCCTAGCGTGTGAGCCATAAATGGAAAAGATTTGGGGTAGTTGTCCTTGTCAGATGAAATTTGATTTTTCCTCTCTTCCTTCTTATTTGGAGGTCTTCTCATTTGTAGGGGTTCCATATTTTTTGTGAGCAGAGCTCCATTATTCTATGTTTCCATCTCTGAGTTTTTCTTCCAGAGTTTGTATAGTGTAATGTCTTCTTTCAAGTAATGGAGTATATCTTCTTGTTGTAGGTTTTTTTGTTGTAGGTTCTTATGTATGTAAGGCATGCATAAATTCACACAGAATTGTCTCTGAGATATGTATTTCTTTGTTACAAATTAAATCCTCAAGGAGGCTAGAATTTGTCATCTCAAGGAGATTGTTGTGATTGTTTGTAGGCATTCTTCAAGGAAGAATTTAAATTTTGTAATCAATCATAAATAATGAAATATATTTTCAAGATCTGATGATTTTGTGAATGAGTTGAGTAATGAATTTATGTAAGGCATTAATGCAAGAATATTCAATGATGAAGATGGATTTTCAATAGAAGTTTTCATTTACAGTTTGATGTATGACTCCATGTGCTTGGATAAGGCACTGGTCTTGCAGATTCTGGGGATTCTCAGAGATTTAAAAAAAATCAAATATCCATTACTTTTATGTTTGTAGTTTTAGTTTTATCTACTTACCTCATTCTTCAACTTAGTTGAGATGTCAATTTAGATCTAGCCCATCTACAACAACCTCCTAGTTGTTAAGACTTATAAGATCTATCTACTTTTATTGATGCTACCATATGTAGGTAATGAGTCTGATTCAATGCATCAAAGGTACACCCACCTAGGTTTTGGAGAGCCTGAAGAGTAGAAGGATTCAAATTCTTGTTATGTTTTCCAAGTCCTGAAGTTCTTCATTGTATGAAGTTGGCTATTTCATAGATCCATTATAGGTGAACTTGGTTTGCTCATTTTTGAGAAAAAAAGTTCAAAAGAGGATGCACAAAAGAGAAAGGATACCAGAACAGGTTGTTAAAAGGTATGAAGATTCTATCTATTTCATGGTTGATTCTGACACATGTGAGATGGAGGTAGCATAAACTAGGACATCATGGATGATGTCGATGGGTTATGAGGTAGAAGTTGATCTTTTGATTTCTTATGCTGATCATCTTCCATCTACACTGGTAGATCCAAATGCAACAAGGTTTGGAACATATAAGGAGAAATCTATTGAGGTGAATTATGAGCTTGCTAGAATGGTCATTGAAAAGAAACTTGGAAAAGAGGTGGAAGAATTTGATGTTTCATAGGGATTTACTAAAGAGGCGATTTCTGAGGCTAGACCTAAGTTTGAAGAAAAGAAGGCTCTGGAATCCTCTAGTGCCCCAACCAATACCAGTACCGGTAGACAAACAAGAAGCATAGTTGCTAAGGAGAACCCTTCTAAAATTCAATTCAAGAGAAAGGGGAAAGAAATCAAGCCCCCTACACCTAAAGTACTAGTAGTCACCAGTAAGAGGAAGAAGGAGCAGGCAAAGAGAACTGCAAATGAAGAAGAAACAAAGCCTAAAGGAGAGAAGAAAGAGATGAGAGACAATGGTAAGAAATCAAATGTTGTTGGAGCGTCTATTGTAAAATCAATTAAGAAACCGATAACTAAACTTATTCCCTTTGTAAAATTATTGTTACACATCAAGGAGTATGGTATATTAGCTGGTTTGAATAAAATTTATGACAAATTTAGTGAAGAAGAGAAAAGGATAATTGAAGATGTAGTAGTTTTGTTAATGAATAAGTTCAGTAAAGCTCTGATTGAATTGTAAGGGAAAATATCAAATTCTTTGTATAGTAAATTAGATACAAGATGACAAGCTACAATAAAACAAGACATGGAAATTATTGAATTTGTTCTTGTAAGTTTACAACCGGAAGCCTCAAAGGAGGAATTGCAAAATATCTTTTTGAATTCAAACTATTCTTTAGATCAAAGAAAAGGCCAACAAGATTACTTGTTGGAGAATCCTATTCGCTACAAGATGAGACTGAGGAGAATTTGAAGAAGTTTTAAGGACTTATTCCTGAAGAAGAGGAACCATAGAGATTAAAGGGAGAATATCTCCTTGACAATGTGAATATTGATGAAATCATACCGGATGAGATTGTTTTTTCTCACACAACAGTTGATACACACACTAAGAAAGAAACAATCATTATTCCTGATGATGAGAATGTATTACTAGGAGCTACTTCAATCAGTATAGGTGAAGAGAGAATAGAAGCATAAAAGACAGATGGAGAAATGACGGAGAAACTGGTGAATGAACAACCAGAAAATGTAAAGCCCATTGAGCAACCAAACAAGACAAAAACACAAGAGCCACCTATAGTTTCACAAATAGAAGATGTGCAAAGCACTACACCACCGATGAAGGACAAAGAGAAGGAAGAGGATAAACTTGAAGAGAAAGAAGAGGAGCATGAGAAGGATGCAGACAAACATAAGGAGGAAGAAAAATAGAAGGAAGAGAAAGAACATAAAGTAACTTCCTGGTCACTTACATCAAATAAGATAATTTATGATGATCAGGAAGATGACACTGTGAGCATACAAGGACCAATAAACATGGATATATTGAGTCCTAGTGAGCTGATGGAGATTGCATTTGCCATGCAATCTAAGGAACATAAAAATATTATGAAAGCATAGAGAAAAGAAGCTCAAACTATTCAAAGTGCAATAGATATACTTTCCAGTATATTAATGGAGACTTATATTAACAGTCTTCCTTCACCTATTGACAAACTGGAACATTGAGTTACATCAATAGGTGAGTAGATGAAGATCCTGGAAGAAGCTTCAATCAAGAATGCTGAGAAGAAATATGAGAAGAGAAGGATTGTAACTTTGATCAAGGAAATTGATAGAGACAAGGTAGGTTTTAGTGATAATAT
Organism: Cryptomeria japonica; assembly: GCF_030272615.1. NCBI lineage: Eukaryota > Viridiplantae > Streptophyta > Pinopsida > Cupressales > Cupressaceae > Cryptomeria > Cryptomeria japonica. The sequence goes on from NC_081409.1 coordinate 469,149,054, forward strand.
GGAACAGATAAAAGATGCACTCAAGACCAGAGGTAAATTACTATCTACAATTTGTAATTTTTCATTATTTCTTGATGATATAGAGAAGAAGATCAAGAAAGAACAACAGACAATAAAGGTAATGAGTTAATCATTTTATCCTCTAAATGATTCAACTACAATTTTTGGTCATTCTATTTAATTGTACAGAATAAGTTAAAGTCATATGAGGCAGAAAAGGTTAAGAGGACTGCAACTCTACAAGAGTTACAAACACATATAGTTCCCAAGTTACAAATTTTGTAGAGGCTACAAGGAAATAGAGACGATATTGTTGACACCCGAGATGAGCACTCTAGATGCCATGGAGGAAATTTCATACTAGATCCAAAAACACATTGAGATAACAACCACTCTTTTGACAATATGGGATAATGACTTGCAGGCTTTGAAGATTAATTTTTGATGACAGTTTTTCAAAAATGTAATATGTAGCCTGTTGACTCTTATACACTTTGCACCAGTAATACAAATTTTGGTCTATTATATTCATTTTATTTCACATGAATTTTCTTACCTTTGCCATTGCTTTCGAAGGGGGAGTAGTATTGGTTAGTTAAAATTTTGCAATTACTAAGGGGCAGTTTTGAGTTTTGAGTCATAATTTTTGTATTGTGACACTTAGTTGACAAAATTTTTCTTAAGTGTTGCCATCAATGCCAAAGGGGGAGATTGTTGGCTTGATGATGATTTTGTTGTAATAGGTTGATTAATGACTTGTATTGTGTTGTCATTGGTGGCAACCATGTTTTTTCAGTTATCTAAGTCATTTAGTCCAATTGGTAAAGCCTAACCAGTAGAGGAAGCAGTTAGACAGTGAACCTATAAACAATGACAAAGATCGGTGATGAGTTAAGTGTTGCGGTTTGAAACACATGTTCATGAAATTGGTAGGAGTCTATGACTGAAACCACATTGGTAGATTCAACTAAATGAGCGGGTTATGATATTCTAAGCAATCAATCATGAAGAACACATAACCAATTGAGAATAATTACTTAGATTAGTAAATTGGTAGACATAATGTTATATTTTTGTGTCGTGTTATATTTTTTCAATATAAGGAAAGTGTGATGAGAAAGATTGACTAGATACATTGAGCCTAGGAAATTGTTCCAAGGGATCATAGCCGACTTAGCAAAGTTGTTTATAAAAAGGAGTATATTGTGTTATGATGTATTAGACATGAGATCTATAGTAAGAATTTGATTGCGAGATGAAAGTTGAAGCTATGTATTGATGTTTAATCAATGTTAGAATAAGATATGAAGTGGATCTAATTGGGCATAAAGGTGCTAATAGTAGATTAGTCACTTGTTGTTCCCTAACAGTTGTAGGAAGAAAAAATCCTCTAACAAGGTAACTCCTAACAGGGTGCGGTAGGATCCTCACAGGTCTGAAGGTTTAAATCCCTTAACAGGGTCACACATTAACTTGTGTTGTTTAAATCCCATAGTTGGGTACCTCCTAACATGTCTAGTCCTAGAAGGCCTTATTGTAATAGCTCTTAATCGGGCTAAGACACTCTTAACCGGGTGTGCTCCTAACAGAGAAGTTGTAAGACCTTAACCAGTCAGATCCCTATTCTATAGATAGTTGATGTTGTTGGTACCAATTCCCACTGTGGTTTTTCCCATTTGGGTTTCCATGTGAAAAACATTGTGTTATGAGTTGCATGATTTATTGGGTGTTACGTGATATGGTTATTTTCCTTTCATGCTTGTTAAGTTTCAAATTGATAAAAGTGGTGATCATATTTGTGTTGTTGGTTTTGCTTGCACTGATTCACCCCCCCTCTCAGTGCCTTATAATTTTATCATTTTGCATTGTTCAACACTTTGTCTATAATATCAAACAGGAAGAGTTTCCTAGCTTCATTTTTCCACTTCTGCTCAGTCTTATCCTATCCAAATTGTCATTTTAAATGTAAGTGTTTGCACACCTTGCAATTTGTTAAACCTTCCTATTGCTTTTTCCAAATGTACATGATACTTATGGTGTTCCACTAGAAACACTTCCACCTCATTCAACACAATCTTAGTTTCATTAATCATGAATATCACTTGTTTTTTTCCTCTATCCCAATGTAATCATGATGTTGTTCAAGAAGTTGAAACACTTCTTTTTTCCTTTTCAACTTCTTTTGAATAATCTTCAAACCAAAATCAACCCTCCTTTGTTTCATCATAACACCCACAATGTCTTGATATATTTTCCACATTAATTGTATGTGAGGTACCAATTGTTGAAACTTAGTTTTAATCAAATCTTGGGCCATTTTGAATTTGCAAGCTTTTAGCTCATTGATGAGATTTACATTCACTTCTTGAGACTTGATGAGCCACCTCTTTACCTCCAATATCTTTTCCTTATCTATGCCCATATTTTTTCTTAGATTGGGTACTTCATGTTCTATGGACAGGAGGAGGCCTATTTGTGAGGACGCATTCAACTTTTTTATCAATTCCCTGACCTTTTCCTCTAATTTATCCTTTCTTTGAGTTAAGTTTTCAACCATAGCCCTACTAAACAAGGCATCGTTGACATTTAGATCAACTAACTATTTTGCAGAAATATCTTATACCCTATAAACCATGAATTATCCCAATATTTGTTGTGGATCAACAATTGTAATTGGCATTTTCCTTGGTGGATAAAGAAACCATGTCAACAATGTTTTATCATTCGATCTAAAATCAGAATCATAACGCAATTTATCTACCCCGTCATCATTTAATCTAATATTGACCTGGTCATATCTTCCTAGGTTATAAAAAGTAATGCAAGATGACATATCTACCCCCGAGAGTAATAAGCACCCTACTTCTTTAATTAGTTGTCTCCCCTTCTCAAGAGTCATATATTTTAGCTCTTCTTTCATCTCCTCCCTATGCTACTTGATAATCTCATATTTTTGCTCTATGGGGGCATTATTCAATTTCTCAAGGATTTTCTATCCTTTCATTTTATGAACAAAAAATTTGAATTCCTCATAACTAATGAAAGAATCATCAGAAATAAAAATTTCTGAAGCCTTGCTCTTAACATCTTCAATGAGGTAATCATCAATCTCAATAATGTCATCTTCTTGATCAGTAGGTGGTTGGTATGGTTGAAATTCTTCTTGCAATTTTTCTTCTTCTTGATGGTGCTCTATACCTTCACCAACATATGTAGACATCTCCACTCTAGTTGAATAAGCAGGAGACATTTGGGTCATAGGTGTTTCAGCTCTTGGCCCTCCAACATATGAGAAATAAGGTGAGGGTAGGGAGACAATAAGTTGACCATAAGTTATTACATGCTAATTTTGAATGAGCAATTCCATCCTCTTGACTTGATCCTCTTCATTAGAGAATGCACCTCTGTAAGAGGGATCAACATGCATCTTGGAATTCTCTACCCTTTGAACCCTCCTATATGACAATTCTCTTTGTCTTTCTTTCTCATAGGTGCAATAGTTTTTGACCAATTCTTCTTTGATGAGGAACTTATGTGGGTAAAAACCCAAGCCTATATATTTCTTTGCAAAATTGATATAGTCTTCTGGGTCAAAATTTATTGCCTCTAACCAAAGTGACAACTAATAAGCATCCAAAATATTGATCATTTTCTCAAACCCTAGGACTCCATTGATCTATAAATCACCCATACATAGGTACATAGTGAAGGAGCCCTTATTATATTTTCTAAAGGTATTGATGATTCAAACATTTTCCATATGATCTCCAAAGTTGCTAACCTATTTGATACTATTAGAGGCAATATGTGTGGTTATCCTCCAAATCCATACACTGTAATGTAAGTATGTATCCTTTTTATTGACCAATCAGCCCAGTTGTGGTTAATCTTGACTTTAATTTCTTGGTCCCTCTTTTTGTCTCAAAAACCTCATTAATTTGTTTGAAAACCAAGGGGCATCATGGCCAAGTATACTGAATAATTTTTGTACAAAGTGTTCCTCAAAATACAAATATTGATCATGTTTGTATTCATGGTCCCATATGGTCGTCCATAATTGCACCGGTTTTATAAGTCCTCTATCATAAAATAACTAATGTGCAAATCACTAGACCAAGTATTATATTTTTGTCCTTCAAATAGAAGCATGCACATCAAAATTGAGTACCATCTAAATGTAACCAATTACCCAACCCTTTTAATATTAATCAAAACATTATGAATTCCTTCTCCAACATATTGGGATAGTCAAAAGGTCTACCATCTATAGTACTTTTCCCATCAAATGCCAACACCATCAACTGATTAGGCACTTGAAAATTTACTACATATCCAAGTACTTGACATAATGCATAATAGGTCATTTGGAAGTACCTATGGAACAATTTAACACTATATGGAGCTAATTCTATTTCTTTGAGCTTTTGAAGTTCCCTGCCAATTTAGGGCCTATGGAATGGCAACCACTTCCTCTTGTACATACTCTCTACATTTTTATACTCTATTTTTAAGATACCAAAGTCAATTCTTAAGTCGTGGCCTACACAATCCCTCAAGTCAAACACTTTGCAATTTTTTTCTTTGTTTATTGGAAGCATAATACTAGTGGTTGACCTAATGAACTTGATCTGACTATCATAATTCTTAGAAAATTCTCTGATCAAGTCCACATTCACAAAAAAATAGGGACCACCAATTGAGCCACCCTAATCTCTATGGGTTGCATTCTGGTTGTTCATTCTTTGACTTCATATAAAAATATCTAAAGATGTGGTGGCCCCTAATCGACATGTAGTTTTTTTGCATCTACTTTGTGAATCAACAAACTTGGGGATATCAGCTTGAGTTCAAGGCCTATGGGAAGATCCAAGGAGCTAAGTAACTAAGTCATTATACAAATTTCATTCCTTCTTTTGTGTCTTATGATAGTGACCCTCAGATGTAGAGGCCCTTGATGAGGTCAACATTGTTTTATGTTTTACAATAAAACCTAACCAATTTGATCGAGTGACCTAGCTATGACTCAAATTCCTTTTAACTCCTACACTTATAAAAACATAGGCTATAACAAAGTTGTAAGAAAGAATTGATTTATTGTTTAAATTTACCAAATGGGTGCACACAAAGCCTTCAAATTTCAACACTTCAAACCTTGGTTCACTACTTCAATCTTCAATTTTGTTCTTGTTCACAAAAAATAGAAAAAAATTCTCAAATTATGCTTTTATCAATTATTTGTCCACCAATAATTTCTTTGTGTGAGGTTTTATGAAATGAAATGGGTAAGCGCATAAGTTTAAAACTCCACCATTGATCTAAAAATATCAATGACTATTGGTGAAATTTGAATCCCTTTGATCTATTTTACCCTACCTTATCTCAACATCACCACCTCATTGAAAATTTTTATTCATCTCAACCATGCCAGCATACTCACTGATGACTAATAGGAAATCACCTCCATGCACTTTAATATGAGTCATCCTTGAGGAATCCCTTACACATTATCCAGCATATACATGACGTGACTCCCAGTTGTATCTCCTATCATTCATTAATTATCCAAAAGTGAAAGAAATCTCACCGAAATCATGAAGCATCATCTCCCCCTCACATCTTCAAGTCATTGAGATTTGGAAGAAATCTCATCGACAATATGATAGCCCCTTTTGAGCAGTTGAGTCATCCACTTGTTGAAATATTTGAAAGATCTCCATGAAGCTATGAGCTCTTTCTTTCACTAAAAATCCATGCACAATTGCCACTTGAAACATCATTGAAATAAAAAAAATTCAACAAGCCTATAAGTCACTATAAAAAACTAACATAGAGCGATGACTCATCAACTCGAGGCATTGGTGAGATAAACAAAAGAAATCAATGACTCACCGACAATGTAACTTAACAGATAACTCAAAACTTGTGCAATAAGTTATGTCATAAGGTCATTGTTAGGGGGGGCAAAACATAAGGGCACATATAAATAAAACACTAATAAATATTAGCCAATCATGCACCAAGGCTTAGAACAAAGGCTTTTATCAGCTAAAAATTTGAACTAGGCATGGGGTTGGTCATTGGATGAAAGAAAACCTACAAGCAAAGAACCTTATAAAATTTCAACAACATGAACCAGTCACTTAACAAATACAAAAGAATGCAACAAAAGACATTTTGACCATTTTGAAACAAGACCATTGTTGGTATTATGGATGTGTTGCATTAGTTTTATCATTGATGTCAACACTTATCCTTCTGGAGATCTATGGTTATGTTCATCGGCACATTGTGTTCACCGGCAAGGTCAGTGACTTATGTACAATCACCGGTATATTGTTCACCGGTAGGTTATATGGTTCACCGACACCAAGGATGACTTGTTATCATCTGGAGTTCACTTGATTATGTCAAAGACATGGTTTGGATACTTGGTTTTGGTATTTTGGTTATTGGTCTAATCGGGTTGACATATTTTCTATTACCAGTAGATTGGTCTAGGTTATGGACCGATATGCATTATCTATTCTAGATCAGCATGACATGTTATGGAGTTGATTTACTAATTAGATATTGTTGTAATTGTATCAAGCCGACATGATGCATCACATCAAGACTTATTTAAATATAATATTCTTAGTGAGCCAGCCTACACATTTGGTCTTAGGTTTTGTATATATGTAAGATCTCATTTGTGAGATGACAGACATGATATTGTTATGACATGGTATGTGTGAATATTGAAGATCATATGAGCAGACCATAGAGAAGGTTCAAGAAAGGTTTGAAGGTGTTTATTAGAGCTTAACCGGTATTGAATCCATCATTGAAGATGCTATTTTGAGAAGTACATTATTCTAGGATTGAACCATCCTATTGTAGTCATTGTGACTCTCATTTGAGCAGTGTGCTCTAGGAAGTTGGCCTTTCTGCATGTGCAGACCCCATTTGTATACACATACTATCTACAGTAGTAACATCTGATTATGGGTAAGGTTACCCACCATGATTTTTCCCCTTACAGGGTTTCCACATCAAAATATATGTGTTATGTGTTGTGGATGTTGTTTCTCTTTCTATTTCATGTATTAAGTTTCACCAGTATTATTATTAACTGCTAATCTGTTAACCAAAATTAAGTTTGGTTTACCAGTATTAAGTATTAAGTTTGATTAAGTTACAATTGGGTTGAAATTCATTAACCACTGATTCACCCCCCCTCTTAGTTGTCCTTCTAGTTCCTGACAACCACAACATAACTCTAACCCTAAGGAAACTGTTTAAAATGGTCCTAACAGGATGTACATAACTCCCACTATCATTATTTTAATTGTCATGCAATACCTTTAACAATCCTCTATCTTTTCTTTAATCTCTTTTCTCTTTGCACAACATCCTTTCTTGGCTAGGAACACTTCTGATTTCATTTTTGTCTCTCTCTCTTCTCCTCAATAATCTCATTTTCTACATCACATCCCTTGTGCAGTGTATATCATTCTTAAGAGAATGGCACAATGCACTATTAAGTTTGCTTAGTGATTTTAATATCATAGCAGTGATAACAATGTCCTTTGATAGTGTCTTTGTTTCTTCTCTAGAAAGAATGTCTTCATTAAATACAGTATCCATGAGTTATACACTATCCATCAAAGACCATCATGGTTTCCCCTTTGTTACTTGCTTAAGAAGCCACTTTCATGCCATGGTTGACCCTTCACTGACATGGTCATCTTCTCTTGAAACTACCACTCTAATAATTCAGAAGGCAATGATTAAACCTTAAAATAATCACTTAGTTTTAGAACAACCATGAAATATAAATCACAATAATGCTCTCCATGTAGGCTTTGAGAAATGACCTTCAATGTTACTATTTAAGATAATAACTGACATCTCTTCTTTCTGTCATGGTCACTATTAAAATTGAATACTTTCAACAATATTTCATTTCAATTCTTAGTAGCAACATTGACCACTATTTCACTATTGTTCCTATGTTGCAGTCATTAGTCTCTTTCTACATGCTCTAATGTGAAATCCACTTGATATTTATTGCTCCTTCATGACAAACTATTGTTATTTATACAAATGTTTCTCTTCACTCATGTCAATCTTCTCTTCGTAACATACTCTTCCTCTCATGACAAGGATACCTCTATTTTGATGTGTTGTGGCATGCATTATCACTGTCAAAATGCATCTTTATTTCATTTTTTTGACTTATCTTCATGTTCACTATTTTGATGTTTTGGCATATTTTTTTTTAGATTTATGTTGTTTTCTTGAAATAGGAAACTAAATTAATACTAGAATGCACAACATTACAAATGGATTAGCATCAAATATTTACTACAGATCAATACCATGCATATGATGAGAGGGTAGCTCTAATGAAAGAGAATATACAAATATCCATGTCCATGTAATGCTTGTCTTGGTGGAAAGGTGAAAAAAAGAAATGTGATTTATCGACATATGATAAGATATGGGCATAGTGGTATAAGCCCTTGGGATTACAATTATTATGAAGATGTAATATAATTTCAAAGTGTGAGTGATGAAGAGGCAATAAACATCGATGAAGTGGCACCAAACATAGATGAAGAGAAAGAAATATTAGATGAAGGATTTGAAGTTGATAGAATTTTTAATGAGGGTCTAAATGATGATGGGGCCAAGTCAATGGAGGATTCTTTAAATCATATGTATGCTAATTGGAATTTAAGTAATTTGACAAGAATTCTTCAAATTCTTAACTTGGAAGTGGTGCTTGGTTGGAGAAATGAGAGTGTAGATTAATTATTGGTATTATTAATTTTGTTGTTACCACCCGACTCCACATTGCTAGAAAAATAAAGTCAATATAAAAATAAAATCACTAGGATAGGCTTAGGGTATGAAAACATCCACACATGCATGAATGGTTGTGTATTATTTTGCAATAATCTTGTGAGTGAGAGTGAATATTTAAAATGTCATGAAGTGAGGTATAGACAAGGGTTGAAATAGATGTGGTTCATAGAAAGGTTTTTCACCACATTCTAATGATCCAATGATTAATTTGAATATATAGGTGCAAAAACATTGATAAACTTATGCAATGGCATGCCCAAAATAAGAGAACTGATGGAAAACAATGACATGTTCTTGATTCTAAGACGTGGATGGAAGTTGATAACATATGGTCTAATTTTTCTCAAGATCCTCGTAATATATTTAAGGTAGGGTTTGGCTCTAGATGGGGTGAACCCATTTATAGATTAAAATACTAAATGGTCAACTTGGCCAATGTTTTTAATAAATTAAAACTTGCCTCCATGGTTAGCAACTAAACCATTTTTCTTAATACTATCATTGATTATACTAGGAAAGAAAAGTGTGACTTCAGATATAATAGATGCTTATCTAGAACCATTATGTGATGAGATAATGGAATTGCAGAAATGGATTGAAGAAATTCAATATTTAAGGGATGGTCATTCAATCAAATTCACTTTAAGAGATTCCTTATTGTTTACGTTTTATGATCTTCCTGCATATGGCACATTGTCTAGTCTCACTATCCATGAATACCATGAATTTCATGCTTGAAAATTTAAGGATTTTGTGAGGCACTCAAGAAGTTTGCGTAAGTGTATTTATTGTGGACATTGTCCTTACCTTAAAATAGATCATCCATATCATCGACAAAAAGCACATTTCAATGGTCAAGAAGAGAATCGTGAAACACCATTGCTAATAATGGGTGATTACTGTAGACACCTAAAATTGTCCTGCTTAATTAAATAAATATTTATTTATTTAATTAATTCATTAATCCCTTTCTAAGCCTTTCATCATTTAAATAAATACATTTATTTATTTAAATTGTCCTTTTCCTAAATTAAATAAATATTTTATTTATTTAATTGATCCCACTTCCTCTATTAATTAAATAAATCTTTATTTATTTAATTAATTAATTAGACTTTTCTACCCATGACACATGTCATTCATTTCTTAATTCTTCGCTTACCTACCCCCTTTATCATTTAATTATTTCCTCTACCTACCCTTTAATCATAGCCGACCATTTATCTCTACACCTCTTAATCTTATCCCTCCATGTACAGTGTCTTCTATATAAGAGGATAGTCTCCTTCATTATCAACCCTAATTATCTAATTTATCTTATGCAATCAAGCCTTCTTGTGATTAAGCTACCACATTTCTGTTCTTTGTTAAGCTCTTGTGTACACATAAAATCTGAGAGAATATATATCAAACAAGATCAATGGAGATAGGAAGAAATGGAGATTGAAATCCTACTTGACATGTGAATGGTATATTTGGTTTATTTTGTTTGTTTGCATGGTCTTAGGTATCTTCATTTGTGTATGGTGGATTGCTTTCATTGTTAGGCTAGGGTTTTGTGGTTGAATCCTTGTTAGTCTTTCAATATTGTTGTTTCCACTATCCATTTTCATCATATACATTTTGGCACACCCGATGGGACTCTTGTCCCTTTTTATTTTGACATCTTATTTGTAGATTTTATTCTTTCAAAAGTTGCAGTTTCAGCATTGTGACGATTCTGGGTTTTTCTGCGTCTGTGATAGATCTAACCACATCTGTGTTTTATTTCTGCATCTGTGACTACTAATTTTGTGTTTCTGATTTTCTGTTGTTTTTGAAGATCTGTCATCCTAAAGTTGCATCTCTGTGGCATCTTATCACGTTTTTGTTTTCTTTTCACACCTGTGTTGCTTCTTGTTGCATTTTTGTTTTTGTAAGGTTTTTGCTTAGTTTTATAGTTTCAGGTCTCTAGAATCATGTATGTGAGCTATATTGTAGCGTCTATGTCCAAACCTTTCATCTATGTAGATTTCTATCACATTTGCATTTTGCTGTCTATTTTGCAAGCTTCAGATGTGGAAATTATGTCTATGTTTTATCATTCTATGTCTGTGATCTGTTCTTGCGTCTGCATCTGGTATAGTTGTATTTGTGTTTTCAGTTTTCTATTTTTGCTTTCATTTAGGGTTTTCAGATTTGGTGTTTAGGGCTAACCTCTTTTGATCTAACTAATGAAGTGGTGCAGCTATTTAAAAAGGAGAAAAACGTCTTGTTGAAAACCCTTATTTCACAAAGTCTTTTGGATCTAAAATTTACCTAACTTGTGTCCTTGCAGGAGGGGTATCATTTCAAAACTACTAACAAGTTTGGTGTAGGACCTTTGGAAAAGATTTGATTTTGAAATTGCTTGCTTTGCCTTCTTTAGTTTAGAAAACACTTCAATTGGTGCACTAAAATTAACAAGTATCTTTTGTGTCTTGAGCAATAGGCTCTTTTTGTTTTACCTTTTAGAGGGCCTTCCTCTCGAGTAGCCCATAAGGCCAAGTGAGAGGGTATGACCCAAGTGGTAATAAGCTAAAGCCAATCTCTTCCAAGAAACTATAAATAAAAGAGTGTGTGATGAAAGTTGCAAGCAATGGGTGTTACATTCTTCTATAACAATATTATGACTCCCCATAAACCCTAGAGAGTGAAACCTCTATAGGTTGGGAGGCCTTCCATTTAAAAGAGCATAAAATGTTGCTGATTATAGCCACCTGAACGGATTCCCTTACTAGAAACCATTTTGTATTAGAAGCCAAAAAGATTCTAGTTGTTGGCATAGGAGGTCAGACCTCTAAAGTGACTCACATTCTTACGATTCTTAGTAGAGATACAAATTTCACCACGAGGAGTTTTCATGGGGATTGATGCTTGGCTGCCCCAGAGAAGTGAGTGCTAAGGGTGGAGCAAATGGGGTCAAGCATCTAAGTATCCTCTTTGAATTGCGTAGCTCGGGGTAACCCCCCAAGTGAGATTCAACAACTATTGTCCCGACCAACCCTAGGATTTGTGCTTGCATGATCAAAACACTCAAAACATTTTCAAGCAAGACAAAGAAACATTGTGTACTATGTTTTCAAGTGTATGCAAAAAAAATTCACATCATATTTTTTATTTGGAAACATTTTTGATCCTTTGGACAAAATACCTTCAAACATTGAATCTTCACTATTATTGTGTCCTCTTGCCATGAAAAGAGTCAAAACATTGAGATTTGGTCACATTCAACAACTTCACAATCAGACAAAATTATACAAAGTATCAAAAAATGTGCCTTTGTCAGTTAAAACCATGTTTGTGTCAGGAAATCACATCTATGTAGTACAAAATTGTGTGTCCTATAGCAGATCATCAGCTAAAAATTATCACATTTTTCAGTAACTACATCTTTGTCGAATAAAAATCACATCTGTGTTGAGAAATCACATCTGTGCAGAGAAGAATTGCATTTTTTTATTTTAGGTTAAAATTGTCATTATCACCAAAAAACTACATTTGTGTCTACTGGAACTGCATCTGTGATCAGAAGTCATGTTTGGGTTGGTTAAAATTGCGTTTGTGTTCATAGTTGAGAGATTACAGAAAATTTCTTAGAACAAAAAGGACTTAAGTTTTCAAATTCAAAGAGCTTCTAAGGTTGCTTCCTATAGGGCTTCATTATTCAGTCAACCTGTCTTGGTCATACATAGTTAATCATTTTCCTTCACTTGCATTTCCCTCAGACAACTTTTCCAAATTTAATTCACAAGGCTACTTTACTTGTCCTCATCAAACTTTACAAATATACTACAACACAACACTAGGTGATTCATGCATCAAGATCTATCATCTTAGGGTCTCATTTGGTATTCTTAAGTCAAGGTCAAGTTACCTCATCAAGAGATCCTTCATCTCTTTGGAAGCCACACCTTACTCTAAAAACATATATACTTTGGTATTACACTCTTGGAAATTGCAAGTTTACTCTAGGTTCATCTACACTTCATACACCTCTTGGTTTTCCATAGTCTTTGCATTTTCATCTTACCATTTTCATCTTACCTTTCATTTTGGTCAAGACTTTAGTCTATGGTTGAAAACCATTCACAAAGGTCTAGAAGGGAAGCTAAATAATCTTTAAGGTATTTAAATATGATTACCTATGAATTTGACAAAGAAGAATTCTACAATCCATTGGACAACCGTAGTAATATACCACAAAATGGCAACAATAGTGGAAATGATAATGACAATGACAATTTATTTGTGGATTTTGTATAAGTTGAGGAAACTATCATGGATCCTCATTTTAACAAATTGGTTCAAGAAATCATGAAGAGGGATAGACAATACTTCTTTCAAGTTATGGCACAAAGTGGAACAAGACTACCCCGTGATTTTGATATGTCACAAATTTCGGAGGATGATACAAATCAAATAAATCAAGTTAATACAAGACAAAGGAGGCCTAATAATGGTGGTAAGAAAGAACATCTTGTGCTTGAGTCACCTTCCTCCCTATTTCAAAAACCTGAGATTCCAAATACATACACTCATTCTCATGCCAGTTATGATAGAACCTCTCATGAACAACCTCACATTCATCCTTTCCCATGGAGAAGACTACCACTATGCATGACCATGATGATTCCCAAGATCAAACCAATGCATACAATTACACTCAATCAAATATTCAAAATCATGACATGAGGAAACCTCATGTTAGATTTGGGGGCAATACTCAAGATCACTCTTATGATACCTCATATCCTTATGGTCATGACATGTATCGACCTAGACCTAGTGCTCCTCATTACAATTCCATACCAAGTGGTCTATATACAAGCTATAACTATGTCCCTCCTCCATATGAACACAGCTATGATCAATACCATCCATACATGCATTATATCCCTCCTCCTCTGCTTGGTGGCTCAAGCATGGGAATAGATAAAAGAGAAAATACACCACCCAAGAATGACTTGCAACAACAAATTAAGGACTTGCAAAAGAAAATGGCAGACATGAATACACCAAAGCAACAATATACAATGAATGACATATGTCCTTACCCATTTGATAAAATCATTCCAATGCCTCCATTCCCTCCACATTTTTTGACACTAAAGTTTGATAAGTAAAAAGGAAAAGGGGACCCTAAGGCACACATAAGAGAGTTTTTCAAAGCTTGCATTGAGGTAACAGGAGAAGAAACATATTTGATGAGATAGTTTCCACAAAGCTTAGGTGAACAAGCAATGGAATGGTTCTCCCAACTTCCACCTAGAATTAAATCATGGAGTGACCTAGTAGAGGCTTTTATATGACACTTCTCATATAACATTGAAACAAATGTGTCAGTGGCTACCTTGTGCAATACTAGGCAGAAAAATGGGGAATTTTTCTCGTTATTTTTACAATTATGGAGAGGTATTTCTAGTCAATGCTCTTGTGATATCCCACAAAAAAAAATGGTAGAAATGTTCACTCAAAATGTTAACAAGGATATTGGATATGAGCTAACAAAATCTTATTTTTCTAGCTTCGAGGAGGTCATTGAGAAAGGAATGGCAATAGAAAAAGTCCTTATTGAACAAGGTGTCATAAAAATATTCAAATAAAATAAAGAGGAATCAAATGGGAAAGACAAACCCCATATTTGGAACAAGAATAAGAACACAATCAATGATGAGGTGGTAGATGCAAATGATATGAAACCTAAGATAACTTTCCCCAGTGCAAGCTCATCCAATAGGAATGATCAAGTGAACAATCAAAAGCAATCAAACCCCAAAGAAAATACACTCTGTTGGGAGAACCAATTGAAACAACATTCAAGAAATTGGTTGCAAACAAGTTAATAAAACTACCAGATAATCCACCATATGAGACAAATGTAAAACCAAATTGGTGGAATGATGATAAATATTGTGAATATCACAAGAGTATAGGGCATCTTACTATAAATTGTCACAGATTGAAGAATATCATACAGGATCTCATTGACAGAGGCGACATAGAAGTTGATGGTCATACCTCTAATGAAGAGCATGTGATGTTCAAGGAGCCATTTTCTAAACATGACAAGGGAAAAGAAAAAACTACAGATAATAAAGATAATTATAACAAGACCCCCTATGACTATGGTTCTATTATTAATCACATTTCAATGGATAGTCATGTTTCTACTATCACTATAAAGGACAAAACTCCCAAAGGTTCTACCCAAAGGAGTAAGGTTGTTTTAAAAGGCACTGGACCATCTTCCTTATCTTCTAAAGATGAAACCTTCCAATGTAATGTCATTACTCATCGAGGTAAAGTCACCTTGCAAGGCATTCCATCCAAGACCATAGCCTCTTCATCCACAAAGAATGAGTATAACCTTGTAGATAATTTAGGGAAGACACCCGCCCTCATCTGCATCCTTGAGATTTTATGCATATCCCTTGCACATAAGGCCATCCTTGACAAAACTTTGAGATACTTTTGTACGATCTTAACGTGGACTAGTTTCAAGCCATAGTGGGATACCTTTCCATTCTGCATACCCTCATGTTCACATAAGCTAATGATGCATCCATAACCCAGCCTTATAATGCACCTCTACATATTGAAGCCTTTATCTATAAAAATCAAATAAAACAAGTCCTGATAGATGGAGGAGCAGGTTTGAATATTTGTACATTGAATACTGCTAAACAATTGGGATATTCTGAAAAGGCTGTGAATTCTAGACATGCAATCACCATTAAGCATATGATGATGAAGATCATTCATCCAAGGGCACAGTTACCTTACCTCTTAGAGTTGGGTTAGTTATGAAGGATGTGGTATGTCAAGCCCTTGATTTAGAGCTTGTTACTTATACATACCATCAATGTATCAAGTTCCCACACAATGGAGTTGAAGTGACTCTTAATGGTGATCCAAATCCATTCATATATTGCAACAACCTACGATCAAAATTGGAAACAATGATACCAAGCAATAGAGAAGCAACTCCATCATCAACATATGTGGATCTTGAATCCTTGAAAGCTTCTATATCAAAGCAAACATAGATCAAAGAAAAGTTCAAGGTTAAAGACATGGGATGCGGTGAGTATATCTTTCATGTTGATCAACTCCCACTATATCCTAAGACATTTTGTCAACAAGAACAACCTATAAATAATTTGCAATATCAAGGAATTGGATATGAACCACCTAGTGTTGTGGCTTCTAAGTCTGAATGCAAATTTTCTCTAGTGGTGCAAGCAACTCTTGATATCAATAGTCCTAAGAGTGGTTCCAACAAAGAATCTTTTGAATATATCACCGACCTTCTTGAGAACTCCTATAGCCTTACAATTTCATCCACTCATTTTATTTCCACTCCACTCCTAGGCTTGGATCAACAAGAATTACAAAAGCCCTTACTCATTGGGGATCAAAAAGAAAGCTTTGAAAAGAAAAATGTGAAAGTCAAAAATAAAGAAAAGTCCTTTAGTACAAATCAAAATCAAAAGCTATTGGAATCTGCAAAAATCAAGGTCAAGGATAAAAATCCTATGAAATAAAAAGAGCAAGAGATGATCGCCCCTAATATCAAAATAACTGGAGGCAAAAGTTCTATAATTTCAAGTCAAAAAGAATACTTGTTGATCTTGAATCTCCATCATGCTATGCTACTTTCACTTCTTTTTGCAATCATAAGCCTTCATTCCTCATCCAATTTTTCCTCATATCCATCCCATTTTGGTGATATATCACATCAATGGACCTTGAATGGAACTTACTTGAAGGACTTTGTTGTCAAGGATGCCCAAACTTCTTTAAGTGACATGCATATGGGTGAATGTAGTCCACACATTAGTAATTCTACCTTAGTTCCTTCATCAAGGAAGAAAATAAAGGGAGAAACACATCATTCAATCAAGGAATGTTGAAGCTACAATCATAAGATAAAGCATCACACATTTGAGGTGGGTGACTTAGTTCTTAGAGAAAATCCTAAGCATCAGTAAGAATGAGAAAGGAAAGGAAAATTTGAGCCCAATTGGCTTGGTCCTTATGTAATCACAATAGTCTATGGATCAAGTACATATCATCTTTCAACACCAAATGGAGAACCTTTGGAAGATCCCATCAACAAGCACCTTTGCAAGTTTTACACATAGCTCTTCGGAATATCTTAAAATCAAAACAATCAAAACAATGTCAAAAATAAAAATAAATAAAAAAATTGAAAAATAAAAAAAAAGGTAAAGAGAAATAGAATCATCCAATGGTGAAAACCACTTTGGTGGCACCCTGGGAAAGTACCATGGTGAAAAATGGGTTACTGACGCCATGTGTAGAGACATTACTTCCTCCCTCCTTCAAGATTTAATCATTTTTTCACTTCATTTCGCACACACTCACAACCTATCCATCCATAATAAATTTACCTAATCCCATCATGACTTTTTATTGATCTATGTAAGATTGGTTATCCATTCATAATAAACCTCCATTTTCCCTCTTTTCTTCCATAATAAATCGGGTCCAATCTACAACTGGGGCAAAAATCCTACATCTAGTGATGGAAGTGGTACCCTGAGCATCACATGTTTTGAGGAGCATCATCTTTTCATTCCTCCTTCTTCTCGCACACAATTCACAATAAAGGTCATTTGCATCTCCAATCAGCAATAAAGTTTCATTCTTCTTCGCAATAAAGTATTAGTTTCATAGTTTTAGTCAATTTTAGATGAGACACAAGTAGTAGTAGGCTTTCAACAAATCAAATCTTTCAACAAAATTTGGCAACAACATGGTTTTTAGCATGATTTGTCCTTTATCAAGATGAAAACATTGTGACCAAATAAAACATGTTAGCATATGTGGCAAGAAAGACAAATAACTTGAAGATTTCATTGTGTGTTGGTGTGAAGTCCTAGTTTTCTTTTGATTTTATCTTTTGGTGACATATCTTTTAGCTTTTTCAGGATGTCTTTGACTAGAAAGGAAAGTCTGGGGTATGTTCACCTATTGTTTTGTTGTTTGTGGATTGCCTCTTAGTAATGCTATGACTTGTCCAAGGATATGAGGACACTATGAGTCTAGTATGAACTGGGGCATTGCTTGTTTGTGACTATTTGATCTACATGCAAACATGTATAATGACTTTCTGGGTCAAATCTATACCTCGATTGTCATAACCTATTTGCCATAATAAAGCTCAATGATGATAATAACACATGAACCTCTTTCACTTTCATATCTTTTATCTTTCATTCCCCTTTCTTGATTGACCTCCATTGTCCTTCCTGAGTCCATGTAGCCCTCTATCACATGACTGAGTAGAATGACACACCAACAATATTTGCAGTTCATGTAGTATTCACCTGCATCATCATATGTTAGCATATCTCATTTCATGCATGCATATAGATATCATAATTGTATTACATCCTACACACACCATTGATTAGCATATAATATATACATTTGCATTCTCATCATGTATATAATCATAACATGTTAATAATCATACATTTATTTATATTTAGTACATTCACATTTGCATTATAAAAACATAAAATAATAATAACATATTAAATATCATCATGTACATATTTGCTTCCATAACATAAGATCATCATATAAGATCATAAACATCATAACATCATCATAAGAATCATAGAATCATTATAGGAACATGCATGCATAAACTACATCATCATAAGCATCATTACATCATTATAAAGCATAAAGAACATCACATAAGTACACATGCATATAGTTGCCACAACGAATCTTATATATATATATATATATCAAAAAATCACAAGTGTCATAATACAATGATGTCAATATCGCATAAGGCTACAAAATCACCCGAAGGTGTCTACATCATCATACACAAAACTGATACAAAATGGGATCCAAGAGACCTATGATGAAGACCCTCCCTCAGAGCTAGTTGGCCTCAAAGGAATCTGAGCTCTCGAAGTCCTTGCTCCAGGATCTCCTCTTTTGTCTCCTCCTTCTGGTGGTGTAGGTGGGTCCATAACCCCACCACTAGATGTCTGTCATTTTTCTCTCCCCCTTGTGGTAGTCATTCAGGAAGATCTCCTAAATCTCCTAGATATCATCTTTGGAGAAATGATTGTGTAGTGCAGATCTCTCTAGTAGGCTATCTCCTCTCTTTCTCATAGAACATATGCATATCTAGCCCCTATATCCTCAACTACTCTCTTGTCTGCCCTCAGTGCCTCCTTAGTCTGAGTATACCACTGGATGGCATGATTGCTCTCCCTTTGCATCTTTGCTAACTATCGGCTCAATTGATTAACATCTCTCTCAAGATCATTGATCTCATCAACATGTCTTGTTGTAATATCTCACAGTGCTAGCAACTCATCCTCCTCCTTGTCTCCACTCTGATCACCCTCCTCCTATCTAGCCTATCCCTATACCTATCCCTATAAATCTCTCCCTGGTAACTATACCTATACCTATCCACCCACCTGTAGCACCTATCCTCTTTTACCCCTCAGTGGTCTTCATGCTTGTGGATCATGTCTCTCCTCATCCCTCTCTCCAACATTCCTTTGTCCACCTCTACCCCTCACCACCCTCCTCACTACTCTATCTCCTCTGTCTCCCACCACCCATGTCATCATCATCCTCATCCTCTGATGCCACAGGCTCATTTGGATCTATCAACCTCCGTACTAGATGTGCTGCAAAATAAGCATCATACTCTACATCTGTACCTCCATCAACAACATCCCACAGTAGATCCCAAGACATCGGAACCATCTACTCAAACTGAGTAACTACAACATCATAAGACAAAATCTACCCCCAATGAGCCTACTCTTTCACTATCTATGCAAACTCTCCTGAACCTCAAGGAATCCTTTGTTGTTGCCTAGACTGCCTAGATACCATGTCAATAAGATGCCTGTTAAGTATATAAGGCATCTACCTGATCAAATACCTACTCCTGAAAAATAAAGTATCTCTATGGGATCCTCCTCCCAGTCCTCAAAATCAAGATAGGGTCTCCATATGACACTTTCTATGTCATCTATAACCCATCTCCAATAGTCCACCTTCCCAATCCATGGTTGGGAAGTTATCATATAGTACAAGTGTATGTAGGACTAGCCATGCTCTCTCCCTCTGAAGTGAACTGGTCTAGTCACTGCAATGTGCTCATATGTCTACACCTATAATAGAGTCACCCCACAACCTAGCCCACAACCACCAAGACATACAAATTGGTGAAGTTCATGATACAAATGTACCAATACACATGGATCACATGCATACCTAGTGTGCTTTGTCACTAGTGTCTCTAAAATCCTCCCCCAACCAATAGCCATATCCTGTGTCACTCTATCTAGCCATAGATAACCACTAATGACTCCTCCAACTATTGCCGGTAGTATGTGACCATGAGTAGCTAGCATCACATCCTAGCTAACATGACCTGATATCATCTCCAACTTTAGGTCTCCAAAGACTCATCTCAGTGCACCCCTATTGCCCTCTCAGTCATACGACACTAGCTCGCCATGGATCGGTATCCTCAGGATCCTGTAAAGATCCTCTAAGGTGGCAGACATCTCACTAGTCGGCAAATGAAACGAATAGGTCTCAAAGTGCCATCTCCCTGCTAGAGCAGTCACTAATCCTCTATTCACCTGAATCTTAGACATATACATGATGTGTCTCATGTTGGCATTATTGGATGAATTGATTATGTGTTGCATTGATGTTTTGTCATTGATGTAAACACTAGTTGTTATGGATGGTTACCGACAAATAGGTTTTGGTTACTGGTAGAAGATCTAGTGTTACTGGTAGAAGAGATTATCTATTGGACACTTCTGGTATGTTTGGATCTATGGAATGTGATTGGTTACATGTGATACATGCTTCTAGAGCATGTTTTGGTCAGTTGGTATTAGCTTGATAACTGGATGCTATCATATACTCTTGTAAACCCTCACTGACATTGGTTTAAGGCTCTATCAACAAAGCTTTCACTGAGGTTTCATGATAGGATGTATAAGTGGTGTTGGTGCGGCTTCTAGATGGATTTCAGGATGTTGAATATGTTCATGCTTCAACCACTTGAAGACATTGCATTAACGTGGTGGACCCAAAATAGGTTCAGTACCTGTCTAGGTTATGGATTGGTATCATTCTAACATGTACTCTACACATTATCGGGATGTTTCAGGATGATTCATGGATTTGTAATTGTTGTTTTTGTCTTAAGCCAACATGGCATATCATTGTAAAATGGATTTATGTATTGATCTTATTGTAATATCTTTTTGGTGGCCGACCTAGTTGGTTTAGGTCTTAGGATTGGTATAAATAAATGTAAGATCTCATTGGAGATTGGGTATCATGGTCAAGAATTGTAATATCTTATGTGAAGGATTAGGTTGATCATTGAGGATCAAAATGGGATTAAGGAAGAGGTCAAAGGCCTCTGACATTGACCTTAACCAGGACTATAATCAAGCATGGTATATGCTATCTCTGGCAGTTCACTCTATTATATTATTGTCCAAATATCTTGAGGTGGTTTTAACCTCTGTAGTTAGGGAGACTCTTTTTGTAATGAGTAGTATGCTCTAGGCAATGCCTTCCTGCATGTGCAGGCCCCCTATTGTATCACATACTTTATGTAAAAGTATCATCTGACTATGGGTAGACTTCCCACCTTGGTTTTTCCCTTTCCAAGTTTTCCACATACAAATCATGGTGTTATGTGGTATGGTTGCTTTTCATTTTTTATCTGCTTTACCAATATTTGAATACTTATGTGCTCCGGTTTGAAGTTGTATTGTGGATTAAATGTTATAATCTGTTAACAACTGATTTAGCCCCCCCCCCCCCCCTCTTAGTTGTTTACTAGTTATCCTAACAATTGGTATCAGAGATCTGGTCCTCTTTTGTAGAAGCTTAACTGCTTGAGGTAGATCCTATGGGAGCTAACACTTCTAATCCACTGGCAACTATTTTCAAAAGAGAAATCCCTAATCTTGATGGAACAAATTATGGGATATGGAAAATTAGAATGGAGACTCATCTTAGATGTCTTGGCAATGATATTTTCGAGATCACTGAGAAAGGATACACACCTTATGATCCAACATCTAGAATTCTTGCTCCTCCAGACTTGGATAAGAATATTGAAAATGATTGTAGAGCTAGAGAAGCCCTCTTGTGTGCACTTACTGATCAACAAATCATGGGATTGACTGATAAATCATCAGAAAAAGTTATGTGGGACAAATTGAAAAATTTGAATGAAGGTGACCCTACTGTAAAGATTGCTAAACTTGATGGTTACCGGGTAAGATATGAAAACTTGAAAATGGAAGATAATGAAAGAATTGTTGTATTTATGGAAAGAGTAAATGAGATTGTTATGGGAATACAATGTTGTGGAGGATTTCTAAGTGAAGATGAAATAGTTTCCAAAGTCTTGAGATCCCTTCCACCAGCTTACAAGATGAAGGCAACTGCAATTAATGAGTTGAAAACAATGGCTAACACTTCAGTTAATAGAGACGTTCTGATTGGGAAATTGTGAGCTTGAAGAATTTGGATTTTCTAGAGGTCTAAAATCTGAACCTTCTTTTCATGCATCATCATCATCTACTGGAAAAAGTGATTGGAAAGTCTTATATGCAAAAGAATTGGAGGACATGAGGAAAGAAGATGAAGAACTTGAGAAGCTCGAAGCCCTATCTGCTAGAAGGGTACCTAAAGGATTGACAGGAAGTAAGTATGAAGGAAAATCACCTTTTAAATGTTTTGCATGTAATAAGATTGGTCATTTTGCATCTAGATTTCTTGAAAGGAATGCAAGGTTTGAGCAAAGAGTTAATAAATCTTTTAAGCCTAATCAGAATAGATATAGATTCAAGAAAGGTAAACAATGCTACATAGCAGATGAGGAAGGAGTAACTGATGACTCTAGGGATGAACCGATAGAAGACTCTACTAGTGGATCCGATAGTGGAAAGAAATGGGTGTTCTATACTTTGAAGGAAGATGAACTAGAACTGGATATCAAAAATGAAGAAAAGGCCTTGACAACAAAATTTGAAGATAAGGATGAATGGGTAATTGATAGTGGATGCTCACATCATATGACCGGAGATAAAAGGAAATTTCTGTCCCTGCAAGAATTCAATAATGGTGAAGTCAGATTTGAAGATGACAAAGCATGTATGATCAAAGGTAGAGGTATTATTTCTTTGAATGGAAAGCATAATACTAATAATGTCTATTATGTAGAATGTTTAAAGCATAATCTTTTGAGTGTTGGTCAATTGGTTGATAAGGGTTTTCTTCAGTTTAAAGATAGAAAATACAAAATCATTAACAAAACTGGTTTAGCTATTGCAACTGGTATTCAAACTGGAAGTAATATCTTCCACTTGAACACTGGTAATAAGACATGCTTAATTGCTCATATTGATGAGAGTTGGTTATGGCATAAGAGGTTGTGTCATGTTAATTTTGATTGTATTGTTAAGATCGGTTCAACTAAGGTAGTCAGAGATATACCTAAGATTATGAAGCCTCATAATCCGGTATGTAAGGAATGTCAATTGGGTAAGAAAGTTAGAAATTCTTTTAAGAGCATACATGATAAATCTAATGATGTACTTGATTTGATTCACACTGACTTGTGTGGTCCAACAAGGACTATAAGCTTTCAATGTGATAGGTATTTCATGCTGATTATTGATGACTATTCTAGAATGATGTGGGTGACTTTTCTAAGGGAGAAGTCTGAAGATTTTGAGAAACTCAAGATCTTTAAAGCAAAGGTTGAAACTGAAACTAGATTGATAATCAAATGTCTAAGATCAGATCAAGGAGGTGAGTTCACATCTCATGAATTTAATAGTTATTGTGAAACAAATGGAATTGGGAGACAACTATTTGCACCTAGGACTCCTCAGCAAAATGGAGTAGTGGAAAGAAAGAACAAAGCCATTTTGGATGCAGGAAGATCTATGATGATGGAAGCCAAATTGCCTCATATCTACTGGAGAGAAGCAGTGATTATAGTAGTCTACACATTCAACATAGTTCACATCAAAGGTGAAACCGGTAAGACCCCTTATGAAGTATGGTTTGGACATACACCTATTATTAAATATTTCAGAATTTTTGGAAGTAAATGCTATATCAAAAGAGATGATTCAATTGGAAAGTTTGATCCTAGATGTGATGAAGGGATATTTCTTGGATACTCAATTAAGAGAAAATCATATAGATGTTATAATAAAAGATTACAAAAAATTGTTGAGAGTGCTAATGTGAAAGTGGATGAGTAGTACATAAAACATTTTATATCATAGATAGGGAACCGACAATGGAAATTATCACAACTAAACCAACAATGCCTCAACGGGTACAAGAAGCTACGACAGTTACACTGACACAATCAGAAAATTCAACTGTGACTGATGATCAGAGCAGTGAACCTGAAGTTCAGAAGACACCAATATATGTAAGAGTAAATCATTATAAAGATAAAATCATTGGAGATAAGAACAAGGGAGTTATGGTTAGAAGGAAACTAGCTAATGAAGAGGTATGTCTTATTTCTCAAGTTGAACTAGCAAATGTAATTAAAGTTTGTAAGGATAAATATTGGTTAAAGGTTATGGAAGATGAATTAGATCAAAAAGAGAAGAATGGAACTTGGAATCTAGTTCCTTGGCCTAAAAATAAGAATGTTATTGGAACTAAATGGGTTCTTAGGAATAAATTGAATGAGCATGGTCAAGTTGTAAGAAACAAGGCTAGATTGGTTTGTAAAGGATATTATCAAATGGAAGGAATTGATTATGGTGAGACATTTGCACCTGTAGCTAGAATTGAAGCTATTAGATTGTTTCTTGCCTATGTAGCTTACAAGAACTATAAGGTTTAACAAATGGATGTTAAATGTGCATTCTTGAATGGTGAACTTGAGGAAGAAGTATACATTGAGCAACCTGATGTATTTTCACTGACAGATGATAAAGATATGGTTTGCAGATTGAAGAAAACTTTATATGATTTGAAACAAGCTCCTAGAGCTTGGAATGCAAGGTTGGATAAATATCTTTTGAAGCTTGGTTTTACTAAAGGCAGTGCTGATAGTAATTTATATTATAAGATCATTGATAATGATATTCTAATTATTGAAGTATTTGTTGATGATATCATTTTTGGAGGAGAAGATAAATTGTGCATGGAATTTGCTAACAATATGAAGATTGAATTTGAAATGTCCATGATTGGTGAGATGAAATTTTTCTTAGGTTTGCAGATTACTCAAACTAACAAAGGCATTTTAATCTATCAAACTAAGTATCTAAGGGAATTTTTGAAGAAGCTTGTTATGGATAATTCCAAACCGGTAAGTACTCCCATTGTGACAAGTGAGAAATTATCTATCAAGGATACTTCTACACTGGTAAATCTGACAAGGTACAAGTCTATGATTGGTAGTCTGTTATATCTAACTTAGACTAGACCTGATATTATAAATGCGGTAAGTATTGTTTCAAGATACTAAAGTAATCCTAAAGAAAATGATGATTGTGCAGTTAAAAGGATATTTTGGTATTTGCAAGGAACAATAGAATATGGCTAATGGTATTCTAAAAATGATAATTTTACTTTATGTGCATATACTGACTCAGATTGGGTAGGTGATACTGATGACAAAAAAAACACTTTTGGTGGAGCTTTCTTTCTTGGAAAGAAACTAGTTTCATGGATCAGGAAAAAATAGTCATGCATTTCTTTATCTACTACAAAAGCTGAGTATGTTTGAGCAGCAACTAATTGCACTCAAGTTTTATGGATGAAGCAAATGTTGAAGGATGTTAGGGTAAATTATAGTGAACTGGTAGTTATCTATTGTGATATCTCTATAGAAATTGACATGTCTAAGAATCCGACATTTCACTCTAAGACTAAGCATATATCAATAAAGTACAACTTTCTGAAGGAGAAGGTAGAAGAAAAGGAAGTCAAATTGGTTTATGTGAACACTAAAGAACAAATTGCAGACATATTCACTAAACCGTTGGCTAAGGAATCATTTGAATATTTTAGAGACAAGTTAGGGGTTTCTGTCCCTCCGACAGAGACATGATTGATGCATTTTTATCATCAATCTAGCATGCATTATCAGATACTATTCATTTTGGCACTGATGAGTGGTGTTGCTACTCAGGGGGAGTAGTCTTTGAGGTTTACATTACTTTTTTGATATTTTTGTCAGATTTCTATAATTGATGTCAAAGGGGGAGAGATATTGATGTGAAAATAAAAAAAGAAAAAGGAGTTGTATACATTAAGGGGGGAGATTTATTCATAACTTTACATAGATATCATTTAGATTGTTGGTTGTTTTCCAAAGGGGGAGATTTGTTTGGCACTTCTTGGTACTTAGATGTTTTTCACATCTATTGTTGCCATCAATGCCAAAGGGGGAGATTCTTGGTATTATTGGATGAATTTATTATGTGTTGCATTGTCATTGATGTCAACACTAGCTGTTATGGATGGTTACCGACAGACAAGTTTTGGTTACCGGTAGAAGATCTAGTGTTACCAACACAAGTGATTATCTATTGGACACTTCCAGTATGTTTGGATCTATGGAATGTGATTGGTTACATGTGATATGTGCTTCTGGAGCATGTTTTGGTCAGTTGGTATTAGCTTGATAACTAGATGCTAACATATACTCTTGTAAACCCTTACCGACATTGGTTTAAGGCTCTCCCGACAAAGCTTTCACTAAGGAATCGTGATAGGATGCATAAGTAGTGTTGGTTAGTTGGTATTAGCTTCTATATGGATTTTAGGATGCTAAAGATGTTCTTTGATCATTCTTGAACCGCTTGAAGACATTGATTTAGCGTGGTGGACCCAAAATAGGTCTGGTACCTATCTAGGTTGTGTATCGGTATCATGCTAGCATGTACTCTACACATTACTGGGATGTTTTGGGATGATTCATGGATTTGTAATTGTTCTTTTGGTCTTAAGCCGACATGGCATATCATTGTAAAATGGATTTATGTAATGATCTTATTGTAATATCTTGTAGGTGGCCGACCTAGTTGGTTTAGGTCTTAAGGTTGGTATAAATAAATGTAATATGTCATTGTAGATCAGGTATCATGGTCAAGAATTGTAATATATTATGTGAAGGATTAGGTTGATCATTGAGGATCTAATTGGGATTAAGGAAGAGGTCAAAGGCCTCCAGCATTGATCTTAACCTAGACTGTATTTAGGCATGGTAGATGCTATCTCTGGTAGTTCACTCTATTGGATTATTGTCCAAATATCTTGAGGTGGTTTTAACCTCTGTAGTCACTAAGACTCTTTTTGTAATGAGTAGTATGCTCTAGCCAATGTGTCTTCCTGCATGTGCATGCCCCTCATTGTATCACATACTTTCTATAGAAGTATCATCTGACTGTGGGTAGGTGATTTTCCCTTTTTGGGTTTTCCATGTAGAAATCATGTTGTTATGTGGTATGGTTGCTTTGCATTATTTATCTATTTAATTGTTAAGTTGCATTATTTACCGGCATCTATGTGTACCACTATCTATTTCTACTTTATTGGTATTTGAATACTTATGTGCTTCGATTTGAAGGTGTTTTGTGGATTAAATGTTATGATTTGTTAACAACCTTCGACAGTTTCTCACTCCTCAAAGGTCAACTCTGGTCATAACCTTTATGTCTTAGGGAATCTCTCTCATGACTCTATCTAGTGCAAGTACTCCTACATTCAATCAAACCAATCATGTCAATCCTAGTGGTACTCATGTCTATCACATAGTGCTACTCCTATCCTAGTGCCTATGCCTATCACATGGTGTTACATCCTAGTATATATGTTCATTACATTACACTTGGTCCTGTTTAGAGGCCCTTCTTGAGTGTATCCTCTCGACAACTTATCCAATTGGCAACATATCATAAAATTGTCAATTCTATCTTATTTCTTAATTTTGTCTTCCTAGGGAACCTTCTTGAGTGTATCCTCAAAACAGCTTATCCAATCGACAACATATGTTGATCACATAACTGCCAACTTGTGCCCACTTAGACACAAACATGTTTTTACAACACAGACATGGTTTTTATCAACCCAAACATGATTTCTTGTCCTAGACACACCTGAACATCACAGATGCACCACTTTCATACATAAACACATCTTTGTGATATAGACATGTTTTTTTTCACATAGATGCGATTACATTCATAAATGCGATCATACTTGACCTTAAGGCAACTATCCATCCTAGATGTGCCTAGACGTATTTCTAGTGCAAACACCAATTTTGCATTTTTGTTTATCTACCATAAAATACATTAATGACAACAATAAATGCAAAAACATACAAAGAGGCTTTGAGGTACTTATCGGCTCACCCATGTCATCTGATCTCTGATATCGTCAGACTCGATCGAATCCATGAAGTCTATCCATCATGGCTAATTACTCTGACTACTCTAAGCTCTCTCTTTGCACTCTAATCTCTTAAGTGTCTGGATGTAAATGAGGATGTTTTCCTTGTGGCCCTATTATATAGGCTACTTAACCTTAGTCTCCTGTATTAGTCTTCTTACCCTATCTTGTCAGTCCTTTCTAGCCTTTCTTTCTTATCAAGAGATTGCCTACGATCTTTTCAAACATTTTCATCCAATATCTCAAGGGGGCATATCATTCCCATCATGGGGAAAATTTGTATTAGTTTATCCTATTTGATTTGAGCCAATGCGACAAGCTACATTTTCTCAAAGAGGGGCAAAATGTAGACACCTAAAATTGTCCTTCTTAATTAAATAAATATTTTTATTTATTTAATTATTTTATCCTAATTATTCTATTAATTAAATAAATATTTATTTATTTAATTAATTCATTAATCCTTTTCTAAGCCTTTCATCATTTAAATAAATACTTATTTATTTAAATTGCCCTTTTCCTAAATTAAATATAAATTTTATTTATTTAATTGATCCCACTTCCTCTATTAATTAAATAAATATTTATTTATTTAATTAATTCATTAGCCTTTTCTACCCATGACATATTTCACTCGTCTCTTAATTCTTCTCTTACCTACCCTTTAATCCTAGCCGACCATTTATCTTTACACCTCTTAATCTCATCCCTCCATTTATTACAGTGTCTTCTATAAAAGAGGATACTCTCCTTCATTATCAAACCTAATTGTCTAATTGATCTTATGCATTCAAGCCTTCTTGCGATTAAGCTATCAACCACATTTTCATTCTTTGTTGAGCTCTTGTGCACACATAAAATTTGAGAGAAAATATATCAAACAAGATCAATGGAGATAGGAAGAAATGGAGATTGAAACCCTACTTGACATGTGAATGGTATATTTGGTTTATTTTGTTTGTTTGTATGGTCGTATGTATCTTCATTTGTGTATGGTGGATTGCTTTCATTATTAGGCTATGGTTTTGTGGTTGAATCCTTGTTAGTATTTCAATATTGTTGTTATCACTATCCATTTTCACTATATACAATTACATTATTGAGAATGGACAAAAAATAATGGCATTTATTGTTATGATGGGATTGCTGGTAGTAGATATGATCCATGTAATTGAAGAAATGTAAAATAGTTGTGTATATTCTATAAGTTGCCATACTTTAAGGATATAGACATTAGGCATACTGTTGACTTGCATGTTGAGAAAAATATAGCCTATGCTATTATATAAACTCTATTGGTGCTTTTGATACTATTTGATCACGTGAAGACTTTTGAGAACTAAAGATTCATTGAAATATTTGGGTTGAAAAATATGATGATGAAAAATATAAAAAACCTAGTGCTCCTTATGTTTGGACAAAGGAACAATGTGCACAATTTTTATAGTTGATGTTTTAGATTCACTCTCTCATTAGATATGTAAGTAGTTGTATTAGAAGCCAAATTGATATTAATAGCTTAAGAGGCCTCAAGACCCATGACTATCATGTCATAATCGAGAATATTTTACCTTTTGTGGTAAATATATCAAGTTTGGCAAAGGGGCAAAGATTGGAAATTATAAGTTTGGGCCTAATATTAAAGAGAATGAGTTTACATGTATTAGATCCTTCGAACTTTGATAGTTTGAGGGAGGAGGTTGTTGAAGTCTTTTATCTATTGGAACAAGAATTCCCACCAACAATATTTAACATTTCTATGCATCTTTTTATACATCTAGAATATGAACTAGAGCATTATGGCCCAATAAGAATGAGATAAATGTATCGTATACAATGATATATGAAGGTTTGAAAAAGATATTGTTCATACTAGGGAAAAACTAGAAGGCAACATGTTTGAGGTATATTTAATGCAAGAGGCCATGGGATTTTGCATAGAACATATGAAGGATTTTATAAATGTCAATCGACATGTATGGGATGATAAAAAAGATGAGAGAGTTGCAAGTGAAGTATTATAAGGAAATGAATGTCACTTCAAGCTATCTCATCAAGAAAGAAGTGTGATACATGTTGTATAAGGTGAAAAATGATGATTATAAACTATTGCAAAACCACAAAAGATCCAACCACAAGAAAACCCTATTTCTGCAATAAAGCATTCACCATACACCAATGAGGAGACCTAAGAACATGCAAATCAATAAATGAAACAATAATACCATTCACATGCCAAGTAGGGTTTGATCTTCATTGTCTCCTATCTCCATTGATCTTGTCTGATATATTTTCTCTCAGATTTTGTATGTGTGCACAAGAGCTCAAAAAGGAATGGATTTTGGTTGTGAAGTTTCTTGATTGCATAAAGATTATTGGATTGATTAGATTAGATAGGGTTTTGAAAGGAAGAATAAATCCCCTTATATAGAAGACACCTTAAAAAATGAAGGGATAAGATTAAGAGGTGAAAAGGATAAATAGTCGGCTAGGATTAAAGGGTAGGTAGAGAAATAATAAAATAATGAGAGGGTAGGTAGGATAATTAAGAGATAAATGACATGTTTCATGGAGGGAAAAACTAATGAATTAATTAAATAAATAAAGATCTATTTAATTAATAGTGGAAGTGGGACCCATTAAATAAAGAAAATATTTATTTAATTTAGGGAAAGGATAATTTAAACATTTATTTAAATAAGGAAAGGCTAGAAAAGGATAAATGAATTAATTAAATAAATAAAAATCTAAAATAATAATATTTACTTAATCATAGGACAACTATAGGTGTCTACATTTTTCCCCTCTTTGATACAATGCACCTTGTCACATTGACTCAAAGAAGATAAGATAACTGATACAAAGTTACCCCAAGATGGGAATGATATGCACTCTTGAGAGTTTGGATGAAAAATTAGAAAATATCATAGAAAATCTCTTGATAAGAAAGAAAGGCTAGAAAGGATAAGGATACTGTGACAAAATCACACAAGTGAAAAACTGACTTAAAAGGGATCAATGGGAAGTAGGAGATTGATACAACTGGCTAGGGTTACACAACCTATAAGTATAGGCCATAGGGGAAAACATCCTCATTTGCATCCACAACACTTAGGAGATTAGAGAAGAGTAGAGCACTTAGAGCTTAGAGAGAAGTCAATAGTCTAGGAGAGATGGCAGAGAGGATTCGTCACTTCAATCACATCCAACAATTCGATCAGCCAGAGGACATGGGTGAGTCGGTAATTACTTTGATCTTGGTCAGTACTTTTGCATTTTTTTCACATTTATTGGGCTAGATAGGTAGGTAGGACAAAAATTTAGTAGCAGTATTTAGGGTTAAAAATGCGTATGTCAAGTATGCACATGTTTGTGGCTCACAAACACGTTTATGTCATGTTTCTGCACATCTATGATTATAATCATGTTTATGCTTTATATTCCCACATCTATGTCAAATAGTCATGTCTAGGCCAAAGGTCTGTGGATACGTAATAGGGGTGTGTTTATGTTGAACAGTGTCATGTTTGTGCTAATAAAGCACGTCTATGTAGTAAAGGTGCATATGTGTTGAATAAAACCATGTCTATGTTGGCAAAATGTGTTTAGGTCTTAGAATGCCAAAATTGAAAGTTTTGTGATGAACATACACTGTCAATTGGATAAGCTGTTGAGAGGACCCACTCAACAGGTTCCCTAGGAAAGATAGACTAAAATCTAGGCTAGAATCGACAACCATGTAATAGACACACATCACCAATTGGATACATTATTGAGAGGATTAACTTAATAGGTGCCCTAAAATAGGTAGGTTTGCTAAGCTGAGTATAAGTTAAGCCACCGAATTGATAAAATATGATGAGTACTCTAGCAAGATGGATCGAGTTCAATGTGATAAACATATACACTAGGATGCAGTACCATGTGATAAACATAAACACTAGGATAAAAAGCCTGATGAAAAGCACCATGTGATAGACATAGGAACCACTTGTCTAGGATAAGATAAGATAAGAAACACTATGTGATAAACATGAGTACTATTTGAATTGATGCAATTGGTTTGATTAAATGCAAGAGTACTTACCCTAGATTGAGCCTAGAGAGAGATTCTCGATGATGCAACGATTATAGACAGATCTAACTACTAATGATCATGCAATGATTGAGGCGATGGGATTGAAACACATAATGTATATTCATGAGATTTGGGAAAACATGATACTTTTGATTTCTCTTTCAAAGAGATGACACTTTGAGACATGCACATTTCATTTTCTGACTGATGGGATGACATTCACCTTAAATGATGTATAAAGGATATTGAGGATACCGATCCATGGGGATTGTTAGGATTACCAAAGATATTGAGAGGGGGGGTGAATCAGTATCTAACTGGTTAGATAATTTTCTTAACTTATAACATGAAAAACATATTAAAATTGTGTACCGGTAAACCAGAAATAATGCAACAAATAAGAACAACAAACACAACATGAAAAGAACACCATAACACAATATTTTAATGAGGAAACCCAGTGTGGGAAAAACCTTAGTGGGATTTGTAACCCACAATATTCTCTTACTAGCCAATAAGGGAATATTACTATTTACAATAGGGGCCTGCACATGCAGGAAGGCCAAGTGCCTAGAGCTCACTGCTCAGTTACGAAAGAAGTCACACTGACTTACAAAAATGGATTATACATATCCAATGTCTTGTACTACTTTAGATCAGCATCTGCTATGCTAGATTTAGTACCGGTTTAAGCTCTGCAATATACATAAACCCTTATCCTAATAAATCACAGATTAGGTCTACTATATTCCTTTCATACTTCGCATTATCTCCTTCTAAATGATCTACAATGATCTCATACATATATGAGTCATATTACAATCTGCCATGTCGGCTTACAAAATATTTTACAATTAATTATAAAATACATTTATACAAAATTCATGTTGGCCATGGTGCTGATACTCTTCTTTTTCTGTGTCGGTGATCTGTATGTTGGTGTAGAGTTTGCTAGTGTCGGTCCCTGTGTCAGCCTGCCGGTTTCACATGATTGTAAGGTTGCCATCAATGACAATACCTTCAATCACCTACAATTTCTCATTGGAGTGTGCATTTTCCAACAATCTCCCCATTTAGAATTGATGGCAACACTCATGAGAAAAATCAAAAGTGTCCAAAATGATGTCCAAAAAGAATTTGCCAAAATTGTCTTACCAAAACTATGTGCCCAAAATGTATGCTCCCCCTAAGCTAATGATGTCTTATTCTGATCATTTTTCTCATCGCACTACTCCCCCTTTGACATCAATGAAAAAGGTTGTCATTCGTTGTCTAAGGAGTGTGGTTCCTGCCTATATTTTTGTAACTGGCGGGTTACAATCTGGAAAATATCTGCCAAAACCAAATTAAACTATCACTAAATCTTTTGCTATCCTATAATGCCTCTTGTGTTCTCTAAACTGTACCTCTGAGTATGTGCATTTACTCTTCTGGTGTCTTAAGTCCGGGAACCAGAGCCTTGGAAATTTCTTTTGTCAAATAAATGAGGTAATCTAGTTTAGGACCAAGTTTACATTTTAAGCTCTTTGCCTTATCCTTTATTCTCTCTTTATCCTTTTCTAACTTCTCAATTTTCTCTTCATGATCTACAATTTTCTTTTCTATTTCCAAAAATGAATCTGATGTGCCTATTAGATTGTCAGCAATATTGTTAATCTCAGTTTGTGTTTTGTTGATCTCCAAATCTATGTCCTATGTCAGGATGTTGGTTTTGCAAGTATCCCTGTACAGTTTCTTGAAATCCAAAATTGTTTCTCCTAGTGCCAATAATAAGGTTTCTGTTTGTTCCTTATTCTTCTTCACTATTTCCTCAAATAATTTCTCTTTCTCCTTATTCATCCTCTCTTTGAATGTGTCTTCATTTATTTGATCAACTATCAAAATGTTGTCGGTTATGAATTTAGACAATGTGTCTAGTTGATCTAAAGAATCTTTATTATCCACAATGCACTTGGGTGCTACCAATTTGAGAATAGGAATTGTGTCATCGATAGCCTTATAGGCTTGTGCATTACACTGTGATTTTCTTTATTGAGTCCAGTAAGACCTCTGTTACATTTATAGGCTGAAATTATGCTATTGAAGTACCAGATGTCTGCCCAACTATTTTCACAATATCCATGTTGTCATTTGTAGTGATACTTTCTTGTTTTGACCTTTGGTAGGTTAGTTTGTGTTTGCATTTCTATTAGCAAAGGTTTAGGCTTTTCATTTTTAGCTGGTGGCACTGTCTTAGTCTAAACCTATGTCTCAACCTATTTCTATTTTGGTTTCTCCATCTATGTCTCAGAAGGTTTCTCTGAGCTCTCAACTATCGGTTTCTCAGATATAGTCTCTGTATGCACTTTCGGTTTCTTAGTTTGTACCTCTGCACTGTCCATTGCCAGTTCTCCTGATTGTTTTTCATTTTTATCTACCGGTTCTTCTAATATTTTACAAGTGGTGTCTTCTGCTGATTGCTCTGTTTGAGTAGGTTTTTATGTGCTTATGTTTATAGTATCATTGACCTCAACCTCAACATCTACAGCCGATGGCTCAATAGCCACATCTTTCCTTTTATCCTTAGTGGTTTCTCTATCAACCACAACATTTACTTCTTGTGTGTCTATATTCATAGTGTACAAAATTTTGGATTCAGGATTTGTATCCTCTTGAGGAGTCTCCATACTCGCTATAGCCGGTTGTGTGTCAACTGTTTCTACTGGTGAAGCATCAGAAGGAGGTGGGGGTAAGTTATCAGTTATCTTTAGGCTCAGAGGTCCACCTACCTTACCTTTCCCCTTATCCTTGTCCTTTTGGTATACCCTAATGGTCTTAGGTCTTAGTAGCTCTTCTTGTTTCTCTTTTTCAACAAATAATATGTCCCATTGGTCTACAGTTTCTTCTGTTATCTCATTCACTCTCCCTTCCATCAGTGCTACATGCCGATGAGCAGTTGGAAATATTGTCCGGTTGGCCTCACTGATTAATTTGTCTATCTCATCAGGTGAATTTACTGGATGCACTGCAAGTAATTTTTCAATTTTTATCTTCTTGTCCATCTCAACAATGGCTACCCTTCTAGCTTCTAGTCTTCTATACAAATCATTGGGTATTTCATCAACAATTTCCATCAAAAATTTCTTGTATATATCCAAGTGTAAAATTACACTATTTTCTATGCTTTCTTTGTCATCAACGGAAAGTGTGTTGTATAGTTTGCTAATGTTTTTCAACTTTCCATCTTCTGTTATTTCACTAAGGAGTTTATCTAGTGGATCAATATCTTGTTTTACCTTCTTCTTCTTCTTCATAGGAGTTAACTTCTTAACTGGAGGCCTCACTACCTGTTGCTTTTGTCTTGTTTTTCAAGGAGTGGATGAGGGTACCGGTGAGGGTTTTCTTTTCCTTTCTACCCTTTTGAATACCACCGGTATATCACTCTCAGAGGAAGTTGAAATTGTTGAAAGATGAGTTTCCAGTTTAAGTCCTTCCAACTCACTTTCTTTGATACCAGTTTGCTTCAATACACCTTCCTTAAATGATTTTGCTTGTCTAGTGCCTTTCCTTACTGTTTGTTCAACTTTCTTAACTCTTTTCCTAGACTAAATACCACTTTCTATTGTTTTAGCACTGCCAAAGACTTTCTCAAAGGGTTCTTTTGGTGCTTCAAGGAGGACTTTTGCATAAGTTTCAATAATGTTATCATCTATTTCATATCCCATTTTAGTTACCCAGATAGTCCTAGGGACAACTGCCTCCATCCAGATTTCATCCTTTTTAATTACAAAACATATTTCCTTCTGATATTTATCTACAATTGCCTATGATAGTCTTATTCTTGTCTTCATTCGAGCCTTCAGTGCTTGAAAATGTTCATTATATTTTTCTCTCTATTTTCTCCCATGCTATTTAATAGATCCAATAGTTTCTTTCCTACCGGTATATCAAAGCCAAAATCTTTTTTACCAATACCAAGTACTTGCTTAGTAATGTACAACATTAAACATACAAGAAAATCTCCAAATCTAAAGGTTCCTTTCTTATCTCTTTTGATCTTTTTCAGATTGTCTATCAATTCATCTTTGAGCCATTCACACACATCTATTCTAGCATTATCATTAACCTTGTCATATGAACTTTTAATACATAGGCTAGATACTGAGTTCAACCTATTTGCATGTGTAGCTTTATAGCCTAAAATCATACTGATAAATCTGACATTGATGTCCTTTACATCATTTACCCTTAGAGACCTTTTGTCAAATGTTGCGTCAGTTAGATCCATCACTGTGTCATTTGAGACCCTTTTAGTTCTGTCAGGTCTGCTACCGGTGGAAGGTAACCCTATTACTGCTTTATCAGCAGATGAGTTAATCTATGACTTAATGATTTGAATCCAACCAAAATAATTCACCATGGACTCTGCTTAGGACTATTCTTAACAAATCTTAAGGAAAATCAGAAATGCTAAGAATATCCACAAAACCTAGGGTTTCTACTACCTTGTGTTCTGGTTTGATATTGTCATTTTCATCACAAATCATAGTTCTATACATTTTCTTAATTTCATCATCTCCTAATTCCTCTATATGATAGTGTATGTATATTCTAGGATCTTCAGCATATACTACTCCTTTAGGAATTTGAGAGAATGCACCTATGTTATCATCTTTCTTTGTTATTTCAAGAACAAGCTTGAATATGGGTCTAGGGCGCTTGATAACCTCAATTACAATAGGGTTTACTATAAATTCAGGAATAGAGGAGGATGCCATGTTTATAAATACCTCAATCTGCCTTAGGGATGAGTGCTTGGATGAACTGCTTCTCTTTTTTGCTAAGGATGCCTTCGCTTGGGAATTTTTGCGCTCTCGAAGATTTGAATGCTTGATGAATAAAAAAGGAGCCAAAACACTTGCTTTATAATGTTATTTTCTCCAACTACCACATTTAATGCTTGTTAGTTAAGTCATAGATTAACTCATCTACCGATAAAGAAGTAATTCAACTTCTCACCATCAACTGGGGGTATAATAGCCTATTTTTCAATTAGTTGCCAAACCCTCGAGGGATTTTCCTTCAGTTAGATGAAGAGTCTCCTACCAGTGGAGTGTTACTTTGTTTTATCGGTGGAGGAGTATTCCCATTAACATTCTAATCTGTCTTTCTGATCCATTGTTTTGAGAATTATTGCTTTACCTCTTCAACTTTTTCTTTACCCTTCGGGCTAGGACCTTTATTATTTGCCGGTGAAGTCTTTCTTCTACAAAATTTTTCAATATGTCCAATCTTGTTACAAGCATAACAAGTCACATTATTTTTCTAAATAGCTTTCCCATATCCTATGCTAGTATGTGTTGTACATTGATTAGATAGGTGTCCAAATCTTCCACAGACAACATCTTACATTCATTTTGCAATTTTCTGAAATATGACCAACTTTGTTGCATTTAGAACATTGACCGGTGGGTGTATTAATGTTCTGATAATTTCTAGATCTACACTGATTTTCTCTATGACCATACTTGTAGTTAAAGAATTTCCCATTGAATTTGTAAGCATTAGGTTGTCTTACTAGTTTATTATGATCATGTTTGTTTGCAGTACCAGAGCTTTCACCAACTTCAAAGCCAAGGCCGTTTGTATCACCATTAGATTTCTGATTCTTTAGCATGTCAACAAGTTCTTTTGAACTTTTCTTGAATTTCTCCTTGTGTTGATTTGCAACAGTCAATTCATTCTCCAAGATTCCTTTTTGTCTCATGAGTTCAGCTCTATCATTTTGTGTGTGCATCAAATATGTCTTCAACATATCATTTTCATGACTGAGTCTGGTGTTTTCATTTCCAGCATCATTTAGTCTTCTAACCAAATCATCTTCATTCTTCTTTCTATCTTCAATTTCTTTACAAAATCTCATAGTCATATCTTGCATCTCATTCTTCATTGTACAGTTCTCTTGTCTCAGTTGGTTCACCAAATCATTAAGAGTTTTCTTTTCATCTTCCTCATTCTGCATCTTTTCAAAATGTTCTCTTCTTTTATTCCTTGCTATAGTGAAATTTTCTTGAAGTCCTCAAATAATATCCTGTGCAGCCTTTAGATCATCCTCAAGTTTGATATTCTTTACGTTTTCTGCATCATAGTCTGAAAGAGTTGTTTCCAATTGCTTTCTCAAATTTTCCATCTCTACCAGTGTCAAGATCTTCCTCAAGTTGTTAGGCTTTCTAAAATAGAGTACCAAGCTCTGAAACCAATTGTTACAATTCCCAATGATACTGAGAGGGGGGGTGAATCAATATCTGGCCGGTTAGATAATTTTCTTAACTTATAACATGAAAAACATATTAAAAATGTGTACCGGTAAACCAAAAATAATGCAACAAATAAGAACAACAACCACAACATGAAAAGCACACCATAACACAATATTTTAATGAGGAAACCTGATGTGGGAAAAACCTCAGTGGGATTTGTGACCCACAATATTTGCTTATTGGCCAATAATATTATTGTTTACAATAGGGGCCTACACATGCAGGAAGGCCAAGTGCCTAGAGCTCACTGCTCAGTTACAAAAGAAGTCACACTAACTTACAAAAATGGATTATACTAATCCAATGTCTTGTACTATTTCAGATCAGCATCTTCTATGCTAGATTCAGTACCGGTTTAAGCTCTGCAATATACGTAAATGCTTATCCTAATAATTCGCACATTAGGTCTGCTATATTCCTTTCATACTTTTCATTATCTCCTTCTAAATGATCTATAATGATCTCATACATATATGAGTCATATTACAATCTTCCATGTCATCTTACAAAATATTTTATAATTAATTACAAAATACATTTATACAAAAATCTTGTCGGCCATGGTGCTGGTAATCTTCTTTTTTGGTGTCGGTGATCTGTATGCTAGTGTAGAGTTTTCCAGTCCCAGTGTCTGTGTCAGCCTACCGTTATCACATGATTGTAAGGTTTCCATCAATGACAATACCTTCAATCACCTACAATTTCTCATTGGAGTGTGTATTTTCCAACATGGATCTAGTGGTATATGATAGGGAGGGAGATGTAGATGTATTACGACAAGTCTTTAGAGATGAGGGGAGGACACTTGAATTGACAATAGTGGTAGGAGGAGTGATCAACGGGTTCCTATGTCCTAATAAGGCTACATGCGAGATGGCGATAGGGTGGAGCAGGACATTAGATTATTGGATATTGGTTGATATGTTGTCATTGATGTCAACATATGTGGAGATTGTTGATGAGGAGATTGTTGGAAGTTTTGTTAACATATTCTTTTGTGTATTCCAGTATTGCAATTAGATTGGATGGGTTGGTTTAGCATGTGTGTTGCAGATGAGTTGATACAATTTAAAGGGTTTCTGGTATGTTGCCTATAGATGGTTCATTCCCATTTACAAAGGTTTGCATAATGTTGAGATTGAGTTATGATATCTGGTATTCAGGATGTTATTCAACTTTCATGTCATTTGATATTCAAGTTTGTGCTCTATATTGCTCTGGAATTTCTATATCTTTAGTTGTAGTGTGTGGGATGTGTTCTAGATATTGATGTATGTCCTTAGTTCAAGTGGATCATGATTTGGAGGTCTGCAAGTGAATCTTTTATGTTGACAGTCAGTTATGTTGATGTTCTTGACCTCTAGTGATGATGATGATGATGATGATGATGATGATGATGATGATGATGATGATCTAAGTTGTTGCAATTGTTATGGTACAATTCACGATGCTTTTAAATATCTCTAGATTGTGTTCTATACGTACTGGTGGAACACATTGATTATTGTGCACAGTATTGAAGATTTTCTTTGTCCGGTGATATTCTTCATTACATGTGACATTCTTGGTGGTTGTAGCATGTTGTGGATGTTTGAAGTTTATTTATTGGAGGTGTTTCATGTTTGCAGTATTGATTTGGGTCTAGACTATGTCTTAGCCAACATTTTTTTGGTCTGCATGTATTGTTGTAGTGTGTGAGGATATTATTTTGTAATTTGTATTGAGGGTTTGACTGACTTTGAAATAGAGGTTGAGGGTTTGTATAAATAAATGTAATAATATTGTGATATGTCTATCTAAGAGTGTTTTTGATCTTTGAGAGTGTGTATGATCGAGTTGTATGTGTGAATAAGTGATTTGATCTTTCAGAAGTGTGAAGAAGAAGAGAAGTGTTGTAGAGAAGACTCTATGCTTAACCGAAACTATACTTAGGCATATGAAGGTGTTATTTTCATAGTTCATGTAATTCATATTGTTGTCTTTATGTTTGTAAATCAGCAAGACTTCTTGTAAGGTAGTGAGCCTTCCCTAAAGGTTGTATCCTATTTGGGTTTCTCTCTTGTTTTAAGCAGTGAGCTCTAGGTAGTTTGCCTGAATGCATGTGCATTCCTCATTGTAAAATTCACATTCAATCCTAACAGGATATTATCTCATTGTGGGTAGGTTCCCACCATGGTTTTTCCCTTAACCAAGTTTTCCACATCAAAAATATTGGTTTTGTGTGTGTTATTGATGTGGTGTAATTTCATGCTTTAACTATTTTGTTGTTAAAGTTGCAGTAAGTTTTTGTGCAAACTGATTCATCGCCCCCCCTCTCAATTTTTTACATTGTTGCCAACAATTGGTATTAGAGATATATCCTCCAGCAGAATCTTGACCGCTTGAGGAGATTTAGGATGACAACCTTTTCTTTCAATAAGGATAGTTTGAGATTTGATGGTACGAACTACACTCTCTGGAAAAGATGGATGTAATGTCATTTGAAATGCATTGGAGAAGAGCACTGGAAGATTACTAATAATGTATATGATGTTCCACAAAATGGTCCTACTACTCTGGATGAGATAAAGGAAACAAAATTCAATATTATTGTTGAGGAAGCATTGCTAAGTGCCTTGTAAGATTCTAAAATGACTAATGTGATGGACTTAGAGACCCCTTATGAGATCTAGATAAATCTGGAGACCTTGCATGAAGGTGATATCCATGTGAATATTCCTAAGCTATAAAGCTTGAAGGGTAAATCTAAGAACTTGAAGATGAGTGAAGATGAGAACATTACCTCTTTTATGCATAAAGTGAATGAGATTGTGTGTGGAATTAGATGTGTCGATGAAGTTTTAAAAGAATCTGAGATTATTGCTAAAGTGTTGAGATCCTTGTGTCCTACTTATAGACATAAAGTTGCTTCTATTGATGAGATTTAGACTGTGACAAATGTGACAAAACACATCCTAATTAGTAAGCTTGTTTCTTTTGAGCTAAGTGAGTTTGGAGACTCTCTTCCTAAGACTGAATCTGAATTCAAAGCTACAATTTTTGGGAAGCAAAGATATGATCCAGAAGAAATTTATACAAGAGTATCAAGATATAAGAAAGAGAGATTGACGAGCGTGAAGCACTTATCGCCAGAAGACTGCCTAAAGGTGCCAGTAAGTATGAAGGGAAGTTACCTCTTAAATTTTTTTCATGCAATAAGATAGGACATTTTGCATCAAGGTGTCTAGAAAGAGATAGAAATCCTAAGAATCCATTTAAGCCATATAAGCCTAAATATCATAAGAGGTGTTATTATGATGTTGATGAAGGTGTGACAGATGATAAGTTGGATAAAGGGAATTAAGGAGAGGAATTTATGTTCAAGGCTATCAAGAAAGATGATCCTGTAACTATAAATTCTACAAGTTGCATTAATGAGGAGAAAGTTTTATTGGCATTTGCATGAATATTGCAGTAATGAAATGTTATGTTGTCATTGATGTCAATTAACCGGTAATGATGTTATTATAATGTTGTTTTGTAATCGGTAGGAAGAGCTAGTGAAGGAAACTGTAATTGGTAGGTGAGTTTGTGGAGTGAATTGGTATTGCTAAGTATTGGAGAGTTGAACTGGTAAACCCTACCTATTGATTTGATAAACCCTAACCGATTAAGTTTGGTGAATTGGTTGTATTGGTTTATGATCTAATGATGAGTGGTAAAGATTATGACACATATGCATATTGTATGAAGAAAGTTTCAAAGTGTATTTGGCATGTTGAGATAATGGTTTTTAATCTTGGGAATGAGAAAGTATATTGCATGTAATATAAAATACATGATGAGTTACTGAGTTCAATGAAGTGGTGATAAAGGAGCAGTCGAGGCTATCTTGAATGTTGTGCAAATATTGTTATGTAATCCAACGGTCATACTTGAACCAACTTGTTTGTAATCTCTATAAGAGAATTAGGTTTTTGTTGTGTTACCGACCTATTGATTTATTTATAAGGTCGATGAGTTGTTTTTTTTAGAGTTGGCAAATTTCTAGTTGAGTGATTGGTTGCTGAACTAGATGATGTATCTACAGTTTGTGTAAAGGCAGATAGGAGCATGAAAATGATCTGAACAAGCAAGAGTAGTGTTACTCTAACAGATCAGCAAAATCATGTTGTTTTCTAACAATTACAACAGTAAAATCCCCTAATCGGGTAAGCTCTAACAAGGTTGGTGTTATTCAAATCCTCTAACCAGGTGGTCCATTAGCTTAGATTTCAAATCCTCTATCCAGGTTACTCCTCACAGGGTATTGCTTCTAATAGGGCATTATAGTCAAGCCCTTAACTGGGTGGTCATTAACAGGATTTGTTCTTAACAGGACTTTTTGTAAAGCTTTAATAGCCTTGGCTCCTAACAGGGTGAACTTCAGAAGAGTTCAGATAGTTAACTTCCAAGTCTCATCTCACCATGGTTTTTCCCATTTAGGTTTCCACGTCAAAAATATTATGTCAAGAAGTGAATGTTTTTGTGGTTATGTTTACTATGGTTGAATTGCTTAACTGCTTAATCCACTTTGATAAGTCATGTTAACCTGTAGCGATCTCAAATGAGGTTTTACTTATGTCAGTAAAGTGTTTGGATGTTTGTGAGTTTCAAGTTGTTTATTGTTAGTCTATTGTAACAAACAACCAGTTTATCTTGACAGTGATATTGTATTTATAGTTTAGTGGTTTAACTTCTCAGTTTATAGTTTTCTTTGATAGGTTGTTTCTGAGATTGGTGAAAGTTTATATCATTTTTTCTATCTACTG
The DNA here is from genome assembly GCF_030272615.1 of Cryptomeria japonica. NCBI lineage: Eukaryota > Viridiplantae > Streptophyta > Pinopsida > Cupressales > Cupressaceae > Cryptomeria > Cryptomeria japonica. The sequence goes on from NC_081409.1 coordinate 469,192,589, forward strand.
ATTCACCCCCCCTCTCATTAGTTGATCGGATCCTTATTATTTCTTCATACCATCATTTGGTATCAAAGCTTCTCAGGTCTTCTAAGATCTAAGCCTAACAACTTGAGGTAAAGATCTTGTAGAACATGATGAAAAAGGAAGGTCTGAATTTTAACAGAGAGAACTATAGAATATGGAGTGATAGAATGAAAATTTATATCAAGAGTCTAGGAAGATAATACTAGTAACATGTTGGTACTCAATATGTTGCAGCTAGTGGGATTATGACTTATGATCAGAAGAAAGAGAAACAAGAAAACAATCAAGCACTGCAGGCTATTATTAGTTCTTTGTTTGATGTAGAATATGTTGATGTCCATGGTTTGGAGACTGCATATGAGGTATGGAAGAAACTTGAAGAGATTTATAGCGGTCATGAACATGTGAATATTTCTAAAGAAGAGAGTCTAAGAGGAAAGTTTGATGACATGTGGATGGCTGAAGGTGAGAATATCCAACAGAATGATCAAAGGATAAAAGAGATAGTTGGAGAGATCAAGAGTGTTGGTGGTAAAGTGGAAGATGCCATAGTGGTTAGTAAGGTGCTGAGAACCATGCTACCGGTCTACGCTATCTGAGTTGTAGCCATTCAGAAGCTAAAGTCAATTGACAAAACTAAGGTAACCCTTGACTCCATAATTGGTAAGCTTACTGCTTTTGAATTAAATGGTTATGATGGTAGTGTTTAGAAATCTAAGTTTACATTTAGAGCCTCATTTTCTAACCCATCTATGAGGAAAAGTAGAGATGTCAGTCATAGTTATGAATCTAGATCTAGCAGAGAAGTTGATGATGAAGATAGTTTGGTTGATATTGAAGCATTGTTGGCCAAGCAGTTGCCTAGAGGTACCGGCAAGTACAAAGTTAAATTAAATTTTAAATGTTTTGCATACAACAATATTCGACACATTGCAGCTAACTGTCCTAATGGTGATAATGAGCACAACCGAGATAAGTTCAAGAAGTACAAGGGAAAATGCAAAAGAGATTGTCTTATTGTAGTTGATGGTGGTATCACTGATGAGGAATCTGAGGGTGATGCTAATGAAGACATTGTCTTTGTATCCATTAAAGAGAAAACATATGATCAAAAGGCTTTAGTTTCTCACATGAATAATTCTGATGATTGGATCATTGATAGTGGTTGTTCACATCACATGACCGATGACTGGAGAAAATTTCTTTCTTTGAAGGAATTTGATGGCGGAGTTGTAAGATTTGGTAATGACTCACCCTACATGGTTAAAGGTAAGGGAACTATTTCTCTTAATGGAAAGAGTAGTGGAGATGATGTCTACTGGGTTGAAGGGTTAAAGCACAATATTTTGAGTGTTTCTCAACTCAATGATAGAGGATATCCATTGGAGTTTAAGAATGGTATGTGCAAAATATATGGGAGCAAAGGTGAATTGATTGCAACCAAAAAGTAGAGTAAAGGAAACCTATTTCACCTAAATCCTAAAGTCAACAACTGTTTAATTGCTAAAGTAGATGATACTTGGCTTTGGCATAGGAGATTTTGTCATATAAATTTTGATAACATTGTTAAAGTGAGTAAGTCCAAGACAGTGAGAGGTTTTCCTCAGTTGGACAAATCGGTTAATGCTCTATGTAAGGAATGTCAGTTGGGAAAGATGGCATCCTCAACTTTTAAGAGAAAATATTTTTCAGCGGAACATTTATTAGATTTGGTTCATATAGACCTTTGTAGACCAATAAGAACCAAAAGTATTCAAGGTGACAAATATTTTATGATCTTCACTGATGATTGGTCAAGAATAATGTGGGTCACATTCTTGAAGGATAAAATAGAAGCATCTAGAAAGTTCAAGGTATTTAGGGCCTTAGTGGAAAAAGAGAGTGGTAGGAAGATAAAGTGTCTGAGGACTGATCAAGGTGGTCAATTTACTTCTAAGGAATTCACTAGATATTGTGAAGAAAATGGTATCAAACGGTAGCTTTCTACACTGAGGACACCACAATAGAATGGTATTGCATAGAGGAACAACCGGTCAATTGTTGAAGCTGCTAGGATGATGTTGATACAAGGAGGTGTAGTGGAAACTTTCTGGAGAGAAGCTATCAGCACAACTATCTACACTATGAACCAAATTTTGGTAAAAAGAGGTAAGGATAAGACTCCTTGTGAATACTGGTATGGTAGATCACCTAATGTTAGTTATTTCAATATATTTAGTAGCAAATGTTTTATTAAGGTGACTATGTTAGTAAGTTTGAGGCTAATAGTGATGAAGGTATATTTCTTGGTTATTCCACCAAGAGTACGGCCTACAAAATGTTACAACAACTAGACACAAAGAATCATTGAGAGTGCTGATGTTTGAGTGGATGAATATTCTGAAGTCTCAGGGGAAATCAGTGTGGAGAAAAAGGATGAAGACCCATGCATTTTGTTTTTGGAACCAGAACCAGTGAAACCTGAAACTGGTAAAGAAAATGTTGTTGTACCAATTCAATCAAAACAGGTAGGTTTAGAAGAAGATGATGATAATGAAGAAGATGAACCTGAAGATAATGATCATGTTATTTTGAGGTATGTTAGACTTAATCACAATCTTGACCAGATTATTGGAGATAAGGATGTTGGAGTGTTAACTAGAAGAAGAATTAGAGAAAATTCTTCAATGATCTCCATTATTGAGCCTAGAACTACTAAGGAAGCATTTGGAGATGATCATTGGGTCAAAGCTATGGAGGAGGAGCTTGATCAAATTGAGAAGAACAATACATGGACCCTAGTACCTAGACTAGTGAATAAAAATGTGATAGGTACTAAGTGGGTATTCAGGAACAAACTAAATGAAGATGGTATAGTAGTCTAAAACAAAGCTAAATTGGTTTATAAAGGTTATGCATAGGAAGAAGGAGAAGATTATGGTGAGACTTTTGCACCAGTTTCTAGACTGGAAGGTGTCAGAACTTTACTTGTATTCGTAGAACATAAGGCTATTGGCATTTGCATGAAGATTGCATTAATGATATGTTATGTTGCCATTGATATCAATTAATCGGTAATGATATTGTTGTAATGATGTTTTGTAACCGGTAGGATGAATTTGTGAAGGAAACTGTAACTAGTAGGAAGAGTTTGTGGAGTGAACAGGTATTTCTATATTGGAGAGTTGAACCAGAAAACCTTACTAGTTGATTTGATAAACCCTAACCAATTAAGTTTGGTGAGTTGGTTATATTGGTTTATGATCTAATGATGAGCGGTAATGCTTATGACATGTATGATTATTGTATGAAGACAATTTAAAGTGATTTTGGCACATTGTTGTAATGGTTTTTGTCTAGGGAATGAGCAAGTATATTGCATATAATGCAAAATGCATGATGAATTACTAAGTTTGATGAAGCGGTGATCAAGGAGTGATCAAGGTTTTCTTGATTGATGTGCAGAGATTGCTATGTAACCCAACAGTCATACTTGAACTGACATATTTATAATCTCTATGAGAATCAGGTTTTTGTTGTGTTACCGACCTAATTGATTTGCTTATAAAGTTGATGAGCTGTTTAGTTTCTCAGTTGGAAAAGTTTTAGTTGTGTGTGTGGTTGCTGAACCAGATGATGTATCTATAGTTTGAGTAAAGGCAGATATGAGCATGAAAAGGATTTGATCAAGCAAGTGTAGTGCTATTCAAATGTATCACCAAACTCCAATTTTTTTCTAATAATTATTGCAGAATTGAAATCCCCTAATCGGGTAAGCTCTAACAAGCTTGGTGCTATTCAAATCTTCTAGCTAGGTGATCCATTAGCTTGGATTTTCAAATCCTCTATCGAGGTTACTCCTTACAGGGTATTTCTTCTAACAAGGCATTGTAGTCAATCTCTTAACTGGGTGGTCCCTAATAGGATTTGGTCTTAACAAGACTTTTGTAAAGCTTTAACAGGCTAGGCTCCTAATAGGGCAAACTTCAGAAGAGTTCAGATAGTTATCTTATGAGTCTCATCTCACCATGGTTTTTCCCATTTGGTTTTCCATGTCAAAAATATCTGTGTCAAGTGGTGAATGTTTTTGTGGTCATGATTTTATGGTTGATTTTCTTAACTACTTAACTACTTTGATAAGTCATGATAATCAGAAGCATTGAGAAATGAAGTTTGTTGACATATGAAAAAGCATTTGGATGTTTATGAGTTTGAAGTTGTTTACTATTAATTTGTTGTAACAGTCAATTGGTTTATCTTATGAGTTTTTATCTTGATAGTGATATTGCATTGATAGTTCTGAGTTTACTTCGAGAGATTGATTTTGAGATTGGTGAAGTTAGTATCAGTTTTTCTATCTACTGATTCAGCCCCCCTCTCAGTAGTTCACCAAATTCTTATTCTTTCATCATACCATTAATTGGTATTAGAGATTATCAAGTCCTCTAAGGTCTAAGCCTAACAACTTGAGGTTAAGATCTTGCAGAACATGATGAAGAAGGAAGGTCCAAAGTTTAATAGAGAGAACAATAGGATATGGAGTGACAAAATGAAAATTTATATTAAGCCTTGGAAATCAATATTGGGAACATCTTGTTGTTCAATATGTTGCACCTACTGGGAATTTGACTGATGATTAGAAGAAAGAGAAATAAGAAAATTATCAAGCATTAGAGGCTATTATCAATTCTTTGTCTGATGTAGAGTATGTGGATGTTCATGGTCTAGAGACTGCATATGAGGTATGGAAAAAACTTGAAGATTTATAGCAATGATGAACATGTTAAGATTGCTAAAGAAGAGAGTGTAAGAGGAAAGTTTGATGACATGAGAATGGCTGAAGGTGAGAATATCTAGTAGTATGGTCAAAGGATAAAAGAAATATTTAGTGAAATTAAGAGTGCATGAGGTAAAGTGGAAGATGGCACAGTGATCAGTAAGGTACTCAGAACCCTACTACCAGTCTATGCTATCTGAGTTGTAGCCATTCAGGAGCTAAAGTCTATTGACAAAACTAAGGTAACTCTTGACTCCATCATTAGCAAGCTTACTGCTTTTGAATTAAATCGTTATGATGGTAGTCACAATTATGAATCTAGATCTAGCAGAGAAGTTGATGATGAAGACAACTTAGTTGAGCTTGAAGCATTGTTGGCCAAGCGGTTGCCCAGAGGCACTGGTAAATATAGAGGTAAATTATAGGTAAATTACCTTTGAAATATTTTGCATGTAGCAAGATTGGTCACATAGCTACTAACTGTCCTAATGGTGATAATGAGCACAAACGAGAGAAATTCAAGAAGTATAAGGGTAAAGGCAAAATTGATTGTCTTATTGTTGTTGATGATGATATCACTAATGAGGAATCTAATGGTGATGCTAATGAAGACATTGTGTTTATATCCATTAAAGTGGAGATATATGATCGGAAGGCATTAGTATCCAGGATGGATAACTCCGATGATTAAATCATTGATAGTGGTTGTTCACATCACATGACCGGTGACCAGAGAAAATTTCTTCCTTTGAAGGAATTTGATGGAAGAGTTGTAAGATTAGGTAATGACTCACCCTACATGGTTAAAGGTAAGGGAACTATTTCTCTTAATGGAAAGAGAAGTAGATGATGTCTATTGGGTTGAAGGTTTAAAGCATAATCTTTTGAGTTTGGCACAACTCAATGAAAGAGGATACCCATTGGAGTTTAAGAATGGTATGTGCAAAATATTTGACAACAAAGGTGAACTGATTGCAACCAGTAAGAAAACTAAAGGTCACCTATTTCACCTTAATCCTAAAGTCAGAAACTGTATAATTGCAAAGATAGATGATAATTGGATTTGGCATAGGAGATTTCGTCATATAAACTTTGATAACATTGTTAAAGTGAGTAAGTCTAAGATAGTGAGAGGTTTTCCTCAGTTGGTCAAACTGGTTAACGCTCTATGTAAAGAATGTCAGTTGGGAAAGATGACATCCTCAACTTTCAAGAGAAAATATTTTTCAGTGGAACACTTGTTAGATTTGGTTCATATGGATCTTTGTGGACCAATAAGAACAAAATGTATTCAAGGTGACAAATATTTTATGATCTTCACTGATGATTGCTCAAGGATGATGTGGGTCATATTCTTGAAGGATAAGATTGACTATTTTGGTAAGTTCAAGGTATTCAGGGCCTTAGCTGAGAAGGAGAGTAGTAAGAAGATAAAGTGTCTGAGGACAGATCAAGGTGGTGAATTTAATTCTCAGGAATTCACTAGGTATTGTGAAGAAAATGGTATCAAATGACAACTTTCTACACCAAGGACACCACAACAGAATGGTATTGTAGAGAGAAATAATTGGTTAGTTGTTGAAGCTGCTAGGACAATGTTGACACAAGGATGTGTAGCAAAAACATTTTGGAGGGAAGCTGTCAACACAACTATCTATATTATGAACTAGATTCTAGTAAAGAGAGGTAAGGACAAGACTCGTTATGAATACTAGTATGGAAGATCACCTAATGTTAGTTATTTTAAGATATTTGGAAGCAAATGTTTTATTAAGAGAGGTGATTATGTTAGCAAATTTGAGGCTAAAAGTGATGAAGGTATATTTCTTGGCTATTCCACCAAGAGTAAGGCCTACAAGTGTTTTAACAACCAAACATTAAGAATTATTGAGAGCGCTGATGTTTGAGTGGATGAATATCCTGAAGTCTCAAAGGAAACCAGTTTGGAGATAAAGGATGAAGATCCTTGCATTTTGTTTTTGTGAAATCTGAAACTGGTAAAGCAAATACCGATGTACCAGTTCAACTAGGATAGATAAATTTAGAAGAAGATGATGATAATGAAGAATCTAAACTTGAAGATAATGATCATGCTATTTCATGATATGTGAGACTGAATCACAATCCTGAGCAGATTATTGGGGATAAGGATATTGGAGTAGTAACCAGAAGAAGAATTAGAGAGAATTCCTACATGATCTCCACTATTGAACCAAGAACTGCTAAGGCATCATTTGGTGATGATCATGGGTTAAAGATATGGAGGAGGAACTCAATCAAATTGATAAAAAAACACTTGAACCCTAGTACCCCAACCGGTAAATAAAAATGCAATAGGTACTAAGTGGGTGTTCAGGAACAAGTTGAATGAAGATGGTGTTGTAGTTCACAACAAAGCTAGGTTGGTGTGCAAAGGTTATGTGCATGAGGAAGGAGAAGATTATGGTGAGACTTTTGCACTAGTGGCAAGACTAAAAGGTGTCAAAATGCTTTTTGCATTTGCACCACATAAGAAATTCAAGGTATACCAAATGGATGTTAAGTCAACATTTTTGAATGGGATACTGGAAGAAGAAGTATACATTGAGTAGCCCAATGATTATGCTCTAACTGATGAGAAAGACATGGTATACAAATTGCATAAGGATTTATATGGATTAAAGGAGGAACCGAGAGCATGGTATGAAAGGCTTCATACACATCTGATGAAGATAGGCTTTCTGAGAACTAGTGATGATAGCAACATATATCTCAAATCTGAATGAGATAAAATACTGGTTAGCGAGGTTTTTGTAGATGATGTCATATTTGGAGGTAATGATGACATGAGCAATGATTTTGTAGATGAAATGAAAAATGAGTTTGAAATGTCTTTAGTGGGGGAAATAAAAATGTTCATAGGCTTGCAAATACATCAAATGAAGAATGGTACTTTCATCACATAGTCTAAGTATGTGAAAGAGGTTTTGAAGACATTTGGTATGAGTGACTGTAAACTAGTTGGGACACCAATGGTTATAGGTTGTATGTTGTCTAAGGAAGATCAATCCACAACTGTTGATGAAAGGGAATACATGTCAATGATTGGAAAATTGCACTATGTTGTTCACAATAGACTGGATATAGCTCATGCAGTTGGCATAGTTGCTAGATTCCAGAAGAATCCTAAGGAAACACATCTGATAGCAACGAAGAGGATTATTAGATATTTGAAAGGTACTATTGACTATGGATTATGGTATCCATATGGAAGAAATTTTGACTTGAAGGTGTACACAAATGCAAATTGGGAAGGAAATGTTGATAAACAGAAAAGCACAACCGGTGGAGCATTTTTTCTTGGACAAAGACTTGTTTCATGGAGTAGTAAGAAGCAGAGTTGTACTTCACAATCTACTACTGAAGCTAAGTATGTTGTATCTTACATGAATTTTACCTAGGCTATCTAGATGAGGCACATTTTGGAAGGTTTTAAGATGAAGATTTCAGAATCTGTAAAGATCTTATGTGATAATACAAGTGCCATAAATATTTCCAAGAACCCTATTTTGCACACACAAACCAAGCATATTGAATTTAAGTATCATTTATTGAGGGAAAAAATGCAGAGTAAAGATGTGATCTTAGAGCATGCTTATACCAAGGAGCATCTTGCAGATATCTTTACTAAACCTCTGCCTAAGATTACTTTTGAGTATCTTAGAAGTCAGCTAGGGGTTGTACCCCTTCATGAGGTCATTTGAGCATGATGTAGATTACATCAGTTCCGGAGCTACCTACAAAATTTTATAGAAGGATTGGTGTAAAATTGGAGTTATTCCACACGGGGAGCATCAAGTTGCAAGTTTTTGACGTTGCAAAGTGAAATTTGACATTACATGTTTTACTTTCAATTTGGCATTGTTGTCAAAGGGGGAGAAGAATTATGTGATTATAAGGAGAAGAGCCAGCGACAAGCTGAAGACATGGAGAGTATGGCAAATACTTGGTAATGTAAACTAGGATTCCTATTCACAATCACAAAAACAATCAATGGTATTGATATTTGTATTGTCATCAATGCCAAAGGGGGAGATTGTTGGCATTTGCATTAAGATTGCATTAATAATATGTTATGTTGTCATTGATGTCAATTAACCGGTAATGATTTTGTTGTAATGATGTTTTGTAACTGGTAGGATGAACTTGTGAAGGAAACTATAACTGGTAGGAAGAGTTTGTGGAGTGAACCAGTATTTCTATATTGGAGAGTTGAACCAGTAAACCGTACCTATTGATTTGATAAACCCTAACCAATTAAGTTAGGTGAATTGGTTATATTGGTTTATGATTTGATGATGAGCGATAATGATTATGACACGTATGATTATTGTATGAAGACAATTTCAAGTGATTTTGGTGCGTTGTTGTAATGGTTTTTGTAGGGAATGAGAAAGTATATTGCATATAATGCAAAGTGCGTGATGAGTTACTAAGCTTGATGAAGCAGTGATTAAGGAGCGATCAAGGTTTTCTTGATTGATGTGCAGAGATTGCTATGTAATATGATGGTCATACTTGATCCGACTTGTTTATAATGTCTATGAGAATTAGGTTTTTATTATGTTACCGAACTAATTGATTTGTTTATAAGATCGATGAGCTGTTTAGTTTTTGAGTTGGCAAAGTTTTAGTTGTGTGTGTGGTTGTCGAAACTAGATGATAAATTTGTAGTTTGAGTAAAGGCATATAGGAGCATGAAAAGGATATGATCAAGCAAGTGTAGTGCTATTCAAATAGATCAGAAAACTCCTATTGTTTTCTAAAAATTACAGAAAAATTGAAATCCCCTAACCGGGTAAGCTCTAACAAGCTTGGTGCTATTCAAATCCTTTAACCAGGTGATCCATTAGCTTGGATTTTCAAATCCTCTACCATAGTTACTCCTTACAGGGTATTGCTTCTAACAAGGCATTGTAGTCAATCCCTTAACTAGGTGGTCCCTAACAAGATTTGTTCTTAACAAGACTTTTGTAAAGCTTTAACAAGCTAGGCTCCTAACAGGGCAAACTTCAGAAGAGTTCAGATAGTTATCTTGTGTCTCATCTCACTATGGTTTTTCCCATTTGGGTTTCCATGTCAAAAATATTTGTGTCAAGTGGTGAATGTTTTTGTGGTTATGATTTTATGATTGATTTGCTTAACTACATAACTACTTTGATAAGTCATGATAATCAGAAGCATTGAGAAATGAAGTCTTTTGAAATATGAAAAAGCATTTGGATGTTTAGAGTTTGAAGTTGTTTACTGTTAATTTGTTGTAACAGTCAACTGGTTTATCTTATGAATTTTTATCTTGATAGTGATATTGCATTGATAGTTCTATGTTTACTTTGAGAGATTGATTTTGAGATTGGTGAAGTTAGTATCAATTTTTCTATCTACTGATTTAGCCCCCCTCTCAATAGTTGACCAAATTCTTATTATTTCATCATACCATCAAAGGGATTCAAAGTATATTAGATGGATGTGAAGTCAACATTTTTGAATGGAATACTGGAAGAAGTATACATTGAGCAACCAGATGGTTATGCTTTGACTGATGAAAAAGACATGGAATTTAAGTTGCACAAGGCATTATATGGATTAAAGAAAGCATCGAGAGAATGGTATGAAAGGCTTCATTCACACTCGATGAAGATAGGTTTTTAGAGAACCAGTGAAGATAGCAACATATATCTCAAATCTAAAGGAGATAAGATACTGATTAGTGAAGTGTTTGTAGATCATATCATATTTGGAGGCAATAATGACATGAGAAATGACTTTGCAAATGAAATGAAAAGTGAGTTTGAAATGTCTCTAGTGGGAGAGATTAAAAATTTCATAGGCTTGCAAATACAACAAATGAAGAGTGGTATTTTCATTACACAGTCTAAATACGTGAAAGAGGTATTAAAGATATTTGGTATGAGTGACTGTAAACCAGTTGGGACACTAATGGTTATAGGTTGTAAATTGTCTAAGGAAGATGAAGCCACATCTGTTGATCAAAAGGAATACAAGTCAATGATTAGGAAATTGCACTATGTTGTTCATAGCAGACCAAATATAGCTCATGCAGTTGGTCTAGTTGCTAGATTTTAGAAGAATCCAAAGGAAACACATTTGATAGAAACTAAGAGGATATTTATATATTTGAAAGGAACTATTGACTATGGATTATGGTATCCATATGAAGGTAACTTTCACTTGAAGGTGTATACAAATGCCAACTGGGCAGTTAATGTTGATGATAGGAAAAGCACAACCGGTGGAGCATTCATTCTTGTAGGAAGACTTGTTTGATGGAGTAGCAAGAAGCAGAGTTGTATATCACAGTCTACTACTAAAGCTGAGTATGTTGCAACTTATATGAATTGTACCCAAGCTATCTAGATGAGGCACATTCTGAAAGGTTTCAAGATGAAGTTTATAGAACCTGTAAAGATCTTATGTGACAATACCAGTGCCATAAATATTTCCAAGAACCCTGTTTTGCATGCACAAACCAAGAATATTGAATTGAAGTATCATTTCTTGAGGGAAAAAGTGTAGAGTAAAGATGTGATCTTGGAGCATGTTTCTACCAAGGAGAAGCTTATAGATATCTTTACTAAAACTCTGCCTAAGACTACTTTTGAGTATCTTATAATTCAGCTAGGGGTTGTACCCCTTCATGAGGTCAATTGAGAATGATGTAGAGTACATCAATCCCAAAGATACTTGCATAATTTTATAGCAGGATTGATGTAGGAGTGGAGTTATTCCACAGGGGGAGCATCAAGTTGCAAGTTGTTGATGCTGAATAGTGAAGTTTGACATTGCATGTTTTACTTTCACTTTGGCATTGTTGTCAAAGGGGGAGAAGAACTATGTGATTATTGGGAATAATAATTGTATGATTGATAGAGAGAAGATCTACAACCATCTACAAATTGAAGACAAGGAGAGTACATGGTAAAATGTAAACCAGGATTCCTATTCACAATCATAGAAATCAATGGTATTAATATTTGTATTACCATCAATGCCAAAGGGGGAGATTGTTGGAATTTGCATGAAGATTGCATTAATGAAATGCTATGTTGTCATTGATGTCAATTAACCAGTAATGATGTTATTATAATTTTGTTTTGTAACTGGTAGGAAGAGCTAGTGAAGGAAACTATAACTAGTAGTTGAGTTTGTGGAGTGAACTAGTATTGCTAAGTATTGGAGAGTTAAACTGGTAAACCTTACCTATTGATTTGATAAACCCTAACTGATTAAGTTTAGTGAATTGGTTGTATTGTTTTATGATCTGATGATGAGCGGTAATGATTATGACACATATGCATGTTGTATGAAGAGAGTTTTAAAGTGTTTTTGCTGCATTGAGATAATGGTTTTTATCTTGGGAATTAGAAAGTATATTGCATGTAATGCAAAACATGTGATGAGCTATTGAGTTTGATGAATTAGTGATCAAGGAGCAGTCAAGGCTATCTTGAATAATGTGTAGAGATTATTATGTAATCCAATGGTCATACTTGAACCAAATTGTTTGTAATCTCTATGAGATAATTAGGTTTTTGTTGTGTTACTAACCTATTGATTTGTTTATAAGGTTGATGAGTTGTTTTGTTTCAGAGTTGGAAAATTTCTAGTTGAGTGTGTGGTTGCTGAACCGGATGATGTATCTACAATTTGTGTAAAGGCGGATAGGAGAATGAAAAGGATTTGAACAAGCAAGTATAGTGCTATTCTAACATATCAGCAAACTCCTATTGTTTTCTAACAATCACAGCAGTAAAATCCCCTAACCGGGTAAGCTCTAACAAGCTTGGTGTTATTCAAATCCTCAAACTAGGTGGTCCATTAGCTTGGATTTCAAATCCTCTACTGAGGTTACTCCTCATAGGGTATTGCTTCTAATAGGGAACTATAGTTAATCCCTTAACCGGGTGATCTCTAATAGGATCTATTCTTAACAAGACTTTTTGTAAAGCTTTAACAAGCTTGTCTCCTAATAGGGCAAACTTCAAAAGAGTTCAGATAGTTAACTTGTGAGTCTCATCTCACCATGGTTTTTCCCATTTGGGTTTCCACGTCAAAAATATTATGTCAAGTGGTGAATCTTTTTGTGGTTATGTTTACTATGGTTGAATTGCTTAATTGCTTAATCCACTTTGATAAGTCATGTTAACCGACAATAATCTGAAATGAGGTTTTACTTATGTCAGTAAAGTATTTGGATGTTTGTGAGTTTCAAGTTGTTTACTATTAATCTATTGTAACAGACAACCGGTTTATCTTGACAGTGATATTGCATTTATAGTTCAGTGGTTTAACTTGTTAGTTTATAGTTTGCTTTGAGACGTTTTTGAGATTGGTGAAAATTTATATCAATTTTTCTATCTACTGATTCACACCCCCCCCCTCTTAGTAGTTGACTGGATCCTTATTCTTTGTTCATACCATCAAGCTTTATCTGCTAAAGTTGAGGAGAAAAATGAATGGGTAATTGACAGTGGTTGCTCTCGTCATATGATAGGTGATAAGAGTATATTTATAAACTTTGAAAGGTATGATGGTGGTATAGTAATATTTGGTGATAACAAAGCTTGTGTAATTTTTTGTAAAGGTTTTATTTCTCTTAATGGTAAGCATAATACTGATGATGTGTTGTATGTTGAAGATTTAAAGCATAATCTTTTGAGTGTTGGTTAGATGATTGATAAGGGACATAACTTGCAATTGAAGAATGGTAAATGCGAGATCTTGAGTAGCTCTAAAACTGAGATTGCATCAGGGACAAAGATTAAAGGTAATATCTTTCACTTGAATGCTGGTGGTAAAAGTTGTTTGATTGCTCAGATTGATGAAAGTTGGCTATGGAATAAAAGGGTGTGTCATGTAAATTTTGTTTGCATGGTCAAGATAAGTGGTACTCAAGTAGTGAGAGATATATTGAAGTTAATAAAGCCTTCTAATCCGGTATGTAAGGATGTCAATTAAGGAAGTAGACAAGAATTACTTATAAGAGTAAATGGTATAATTATAATGGATTGTTGGATCTTGTACCAACTGATCTATGTGGTCCTTGTAGAGTGAGAATCTTGTAAGGTGACAGGTATTTCATGGTGCTGATTGATGACTATTCAAGGATGATATGGGTTACCTTCTTAACGGAGAAGTCTAAAGCATTGGAGAAGTTCAATATTTTCAAGGCTAGAGTTGAAACTGAGGCTTGATTGAAGCTGAAGTGTCTGAGATCTGATAGAGGTGGAGAATTCACTTCTGGTGAGTTTAATGCATATTGTGAAGAGCATGGAGTTAAGAGACAATTATCTGCTCCTAGGAAACCACATCAAAATGGTGTTGTAGAGAGGAAGAATAGAACAATTCGAGAATTTTCTAGAATGATGATGATTGAAGGAAATGTTCTGCACATATTTTGGAGAGAAGTTGTGAGTACTGCAATATATACTCTTAACCAGGTAAATGTCAAAGGTGATACTAGTAACTCCTTATGAGTTTTGGTTTGGTCATGCTCCTACTATTAGATATTTCATAATTTTTGGTAGTAAATGCTATATCAAATGAGATGAAGATCTTGCAAAGTTTGATGCTAGATGTGATGAAGGAATATTTCTTGGTTATTCTAACTAAAAGTAACGCCTATCGATGTTATAATAAAATATTGAGAAAGATGGTTGAAAGTGCTAATGTGAACATTGATGAAGGTAATGTGAGATAGATTAGATATTGTGGATATGATTTTGATGATCAAGATGTCAGTTCAAATAAAGGAAAGCTAGTGTAGACCCAAAGTCAAGTTCAAATTGCTCTGAAAAATCCTAAGAATGAAGGTACAAATGCTAATATAGAAGAAAGAGTTCAAGAACCTAAAATTCAAGAAAATCCTAAAACCCCCTGGTATGTAAGATTGAATCATTTAAAAAAATAAGATTATTGGTGATAAGAATAAAGGTGTAATGAGTAGGAGAAGACTTGCTCAAGAAATTTGTTTGATTTCTAAGATTGAACCTAAGAATGTTGATAAAGAATGCAAAGATGAAAATTGGATTAAAGCTATGGAAGAAGAATTGAATCAGATTGAGAAAAAAATACATGGATTTTTGTTCCTAAACCCAAGGATAAAAATGTAATTGGAACTAAATGGGTATTTCGAAATAAGTTGAATTAACAGGGTGAAGTTATTTGAAATAAAACTAGACTTGTTTGTAAGTGTTCTTCATAGATGGAAGGAATTGACTATGAGGATACTTTTTCTCTGGTGGCTAGAATTGAAGTTGTTAGATTATTTCTTGCCTATGCCACTCACAAAGATTTGAAGGTTTATCAGATGGATGTCAAATCAACCTTTCTTAATGGTGAATTGGAAGAAGTTTACATTGAGCAACCAGATGGATTTTAGCTGACAGAAAAGGACATGGTTTTCTGGTTGAAGAAAGCATTATATGGATTGAAGCAAGCCCCTAGAGCCTGGTATGCCAGATTGGATAAGTATTTGATGAATCTTGGATAAAATAAAGGTACTATTGATAGTAATTTTTATTTCAAGATTGATCAGAATAACATTTTGATTCTTGAAGTTTTTGTTGATGACATTATCTTTAGAGGAAATGATTGTCTATGTAAGCAACTTGCTAAAGAGATGCAAAATGAATTTGAGATGTCTATGATTGGTGAAATAAAATTCTTTCTAGGATTGCAAATTACTTAGTTGGATAAAGGTATTTTCATATATCAGTCTATATATGTGAAGGAATTATTGAAGAAATTTGACCTTGAAAATTATAAACTTGTTGGTACACCTATAGTGATTGAATGTAAGCTAACAAAAGATTATGATTCTCTGAAAGCTAATCAGACCAGATATAGATCTATGATTGGTGGTTTGTTGTATTTGATTCAGACTAGACCTAATAATTGATATAATAAATGTTGTGTGTCATATTGTTAGATTTCAAGTTGATCCTAAGGAATCTTATGTTACTTCTATAAAAAGGATATCCATATATGTGAAAGGAAGAATTGATTTTGGTTTATGGTATTCTAAGAATGATTACTTTGCATTGAGTTCTTTAATAGATGTTGATTGGGTAGGTGATGTTGATGAATGGTGAATTACTATAGGTGGTGTATTCTTTTTTAGAAATAAATTGGTCTCTTGGACAAGTAAGAAGAAGAATATTATTTCCTTATCTACTACAGAAGTTGAATACATTGCTACTACTAGCAATTATACTTAGGTAGTTTGAATGAAGCAAATGTTGAAGGATATAGGAGTTATTTATGATGATCCTATTGCTATATATTGTGATAATTCAAGCGCTATCAATATTTCAAAGAATTCAGTGTTGCATTCCAAGACAAAAAATATATCAATCAAGTTTCATTTCTTGAGATAGAAGGTAAATGAAAAAGAAGTCAGATTGGAGTATGTATCTACAAAGGAACATATTACAAATATCTTTCTGAAGCATTTGCCTAAAGATACTTTTGCATATCTTAGAGAGAAGTTAGGATTAATTGCCCCTCCTGATGAGAACTAAGAAGCATGGATTTGCATCAATTCGGTGAACTTCATAGAGATATTTTATGCTCTGGATTGATGAGTGTGGATGCTACTCAAGGGGAGTAGTCAGTGTCATTGCTGGTGCTTTAGATGTTCAGATTTGTGAAGCCAATTTAGGGGGAGAAAATTGTGATTCCTGAGCCTTTTTCATTGATGTCAAAGGGGGAGACAAGCATGTGAAAATCTCAATGAGAGAGTAGAGAATTTTGAGATTTGATTTGTTTGTCAAAGGGGGAGTTGATCCTTGTGATTTTGAGGGAAATTGCTGAGAGTTGATTTCTTTCTTTAAATTGATTGTTTTTCACATTAATAAGTTTCCATCAATGCCAAAGGGGAAGATTATTGAACATTGGATGATATATTGTCATTGATGTCAACATATGTGGAGATTGTTGGAATGTTTTGTTAACATATTCTTCTATGTATTCCAGTATTTTAGTCAAATTGGATGAGTTGGTTTATCCCATGTGTTGTAGATGAGATAATTTGGTTTAAAGGGTTTTTGGTATGTTGTTTGTAGATGGTTCATTCCCATTTACAGAGGTCCACATAATGTTGATATCAAGCTATGAGACCCAGTATTGAGGATGTTATTTAGTTCATGTTATTCGTTATTCTGGTTTGTGCTCTGTATTGATCTGGAACTGCTATACCTTTATTTGAGGGTGTGTGGGATGTGTTCTATATGTTGATGTGTGTCCATAGATTGAGTGGTTCATGTTTTGGAGGTCCACAAGTGAATCTTTCAAGTTGACAATCAATTATGTTGATGTTATTGAGCTTTGGTGATGATGATGATGATCTGAGTTTTTGTGGTTGTTGTGGTGCAATTCATGTTGCTTCTGAATATCTCTATATCATGTTCTATGCGTATTGGTGGCTCACATTGATTATTATGTGTGTTATTGAATATTTTCTTTGTTTGGTGATGTTTTTCATGTTATGCAACATTCTTGGTGGTTGTAGCATGTTGCAAATGTTCAAGGCATAATTGTTGGAGGTGTTGCATGTTTGCAATATTGATTTGGGTCTATACTATGTCTTAGATGACATCATTTTGGTCCACATGTATTGTTATAGCATGTGAGGATATTATTTTATAATTTGTATTGAGGGTTTGGCCGACCTTGAAATAGAGGTTGAGGGTTTGTATAAATAAATGTAATAATCATGTGACATGTATGTCTGCGAGTGTCTGTGATCTTTGAGAGTGTGTATGATCAAGTTGTATCTGCGAATAAGTGATTTAATCTTTCAAAAGTGTGAAGAAGAAGAGAAGTGTTGTAGAGAAGATTGTGTGCTTAACTAAAACTGTACACAAGCATTTGAAGATGCTACTTTTATAGTTCATGTGATCTAGATTATTGTCTGAATGTTTTGTAGGTCAATGAGACTTCCTATAAGGAAATGAGCCTTCTGTAAATGTTGTATCCTTTATGGGTCTCTTTCCTGTTTTGAGCAGTGAGCTCTAGGTAGTGTGCTTGAATGCATGTGCATTCCCCATTGTAAAATTCATATTTACTCCTAACAAGGTATTATCTCACTATGGGTAGGTTCCCACCATGGTTTTTCCCTTAACCAGGTTTTCCACATCAAAAATCTTGGTGTTGTGTGTCCTATTGATGTGGTGTTGTTTCATGTTTTAACCATTTATTATTAGATCTATTTTGTTGTGCAAGTTGCAAAATGTTTTTGTGCAAACTGATTCACTCGCCCTCTCTATTTGTTGCATTGTTACCAACATGGATGTCTTAGTGACTGAGAGGACCAAGTTTACATGGGGGCCATGAATTTTGGCACATATATCATGAGCTCCATCAATTTGTGTATGTTAGTGGTTGGAGGTTAGGATGTGGGGTCACGTTGCTACAAGCTTGGGCCTATGATCACATAGCAGCAGCGAGGCCTATTCATTTTAGGCTCACAGGTCATGGGTAGGACTATGTGCATTTTTATAGAATGGTCACTTCCCAACCATGGATTGGGAAAATAGAGTATTGGTGGTAGATTTTTGATGATATAGATAGTGTGACATGGAGGTCATATCTAGATTGTGAGGCTTGGGAGGAGGATGTGAGAGAAATACCATTTTATTTATGTAGCAAGTATCTCATTGGGCAGACTCCCTACATTTTGGATAAACACTTGATTGACAGGGTGACCCAACAGTTCGATAGAGTGTAGTAGATGTCATGAGAATTAGGAGAGTTTACATAGACAATGAGAGAGTAGGTCCATTAAAGACCGATTTTTTCATATGATGCAACTCTCACATAGTTTCAAGAGATGGTTCCTATGCCCTAGGATATATTATCAGATCTGACAGATGCAGGTATGAGAAAGGAGTATGTGGCCTATTTTGCAGAACATCCCTTCCCACGTCCGATGACACCAGGAGAGCTAGCTCTAGGATTGGATGACAATAATGATGATGAGGATGAAGGTGGATGGAGGAGGTGATAGAGAAGAGGAGGGTCTAGGAGGGTTGTTAGGGGTCAATGAGGACAAAGGGATGGATGGTAGGGAGAGGGAGCCCAAGGAGGATATGGAGAGGGAGGAAAACTACTAAGGCCACCACACAGGGGGAGAGGTAGAAATGTACTATAGGTTGCACCTTAGGTACATGTATAGGTTAAGGGTGGATAGGTATAGAGGGGATAGGTACAAGATGCCCAAAAGTGGGTGAGATAGGAAGAGGGGGGAGAAGATGGGGATGAGGAGGAGGATGAGTTTCTCATGCTCAGGGAGCTCACATAGGGTCAAGATGATTAAAGTGATGATCTCAAGAGAGGTGAAACAATTGAGCTGACAACTATAGGAGGTCGTAGGGGAGATAGATGCAACCATCAAGTGATACACAACTATGGAGGATGTGTTAAGGACATCTAGGGACACACTACAGGGAGACACAAGGCCAGACTATGCATATTGCATCTAAGTAGGGGATGAGATATCCTATAGGCAGAGTTTGTAAGAGGTAGCAGTGCCACCTCACTTGAGAGCAGACAGTTATAGATGGGAATCCCACTCCATGACAGAAGGTCGAGAGGGACAGAGGACTTCTAGTGGGGGTGTTATGGGGCTTGTAGGAGGAGGTTGAAAAGATCATCCTGGAGGTCGACTGTCAAGTGCTTAGATTCCTTCAAGGCCTATCAACTTTGAGGGAGGATCTTCATCATAGCTCTCTTCAATCCTTTTTTGTATAAGTTTTGTGTATGATGATATGGACACCTTCAGGTGATTTTGTATCCATATGAGTTTTTAACATCATTGTATCATGAAACTTATATTTTGATATATATATGAGATGATCCATCCTTGCAACAACTATATGCATTTGTTCCTATATGATGCATTTATTTTATGATGTTTTTATATGCTTTATGTATGCATATGTACTCTTGTATTCTTTATGATATGTTCTACCATGCATGATGCTAATAAAATGAATGCATATGATGCAATATGTTTATACTATGGGTGAATTTTCTATTATGATGGTGCCATTTGTTTTCTATGTAATGTCTATATGTTGATTATGATGATTATGAGATGCAATCCATGTAAATGATGCAGTACATTATATTTTTGTGCTTTTTATGTTTATGTTATGTATGGTACAAATGAATGTAACATGATGATGATTATATGATGTTCTAATGGGTGGCATGTGTGAGATGTGATGCTATTATGAGTTCTATATGTATGTAGTTCTAACATGTGGTGATGCAGATGAACACTATATGCAATGTAGATATATTTTTGGCATGTCAATATACTCAGTCATGTGATACTAGACTACAAGGGACTCAGGACGAGACAATGGAGGACAAGAAAGGAAAGGGAGATGAAAGGTAGAAGATATGGAAGTGAAAGAGCTTCTTGTGCTATTATCATCATTCAGCTTTATTATGGCAAAATAGGTTATGACCATCTAGGTATATGTTCGACCTAGAAAGTCATTGTACCTATTTGCATAGAGATTAGATAGTCACAAACAAGAACTACCCTAGTTTACACTAGACTCACAGTATCCTCGTATCTTTGGACAAGCCATTCTTATTACTGACAGAAAATCCACAAGCAGCAAAAATAGGTGAACATACCCCATCCTCACTTTTCTAGTCAAAGACATCCTAGAGATAGAATATCTAGTCAGAGACATCTTGGAAAAGCTAAAAGACATGTCACCACAAAAGATAAAATCAAGAGAGAAATCAAAGACTTGACACCAGCATAAATTCAAATCCTCAAGTTATTAGTGTTTCTTGCCACATATGCTAACATGGTTGATCTAGTCACAAAGTTGTCATCCTGATAAAGGATAGATTAATGCTAAAAGACCATGTTGTTGTCAAATTCTACCCAAAGATTTGATTTATTGAAAGCTCACTGCTACTTGTACCTCCTCTAAAATTGACTGAATTCATGAAACATATACTTTTATTGCAGAGAACAATGAAACTTTATTAAGGATCGACAGTGAAAGCGATCTTTTTATTATGGATTGTGTGTGAAAAGAAGGAATGAAAAGACAATGCTCCTCAAAAAATGTGATGCTCAAGGTCCCACTTCCATCACAAGATTTAGGTTTTTTCCCTTAGTTACTGATTGGACCTAATTTATTATGAGAGGAAGGAGAAATGGAATATTCATTAGGAATGGTAAACCAATCTTAGGTAGATCAAGCCATGATGGGAATGGGTCAAATAATTATGGAATGAAAGGTTGTGAGTGTGTGCAAAGTGAAAGTGCAAAAATAAATCCTAAAGGAGGAAGGAGCTAAGTCTCTACACATGGCATTGGTAACCCTTTTTTCACCATGGTACTTTCCCAAGGCACCACTGAAGTGGTTTTCACCATTGGATGAATTTATTTCTCTTTACTTTTTCAAATTTTCATTTTTTTTGTGTCACAAGGCGCATGTTTGCCAGGTTTTCACTATAGTGACGATTTTTTATTTTATTTTAGTTTTCAACTATTTTTTTATATATTTTTGATATATTTTTTTTTTTTGTATTTTTGATTAAAAAAAATTTCATTTTTATTTTTTATTTTTATTAGGATACTTTGAAAAAATGTTTAAAACCTATGAAGGTGCATGTTGTTGATGGGATACTCTAAAGGTTCTCCTTCTAGTGTTGATAGTTGATATTCACTTAATCCATATACTTTGTGATGGCATAAGGGTCAAGCTAATTTGGTTCAAACTTACCCTTGTTTTCTCTATCTTGCCAATTTTTAAGATTTTCTCATAGGACTAAGTCACCCACCTCAAATGTGAGAGATTTTACCTTGTGATTATAGCTTTGATTCATGCATTGCTGATATGCCTTGAGATGATTGAAATTATTTTGTCTACGCTCATCCAATAATTCCAAATCTTGTAAGCGAGAGACCTTGTAGTCTTTGTCATTGATGAGATCGTGCAAAGAGACCCGTACGGATGGTAACTCAACCTCAATAGGAAAGATAGATTCTACACTATATACAAGTGAATAAGGAGTGGCTGTAGTAGGTGTGTGGACACTTGTGTAGTAAGCCCTTAATGCATGATTGAGTTGGACATGCCAGTTATGGCTAGCATCATCGACTGTCTTCTTGAGAATTTTTAGGATAGTTTTATTAGATACCTCAGCTTGGCCATTACCTTGGGACTAATATGGGGCAAAAAAGAGATGATGGATACGAAAGCAATCACAAAGCTCATGAACATCTTGATTTTGGAAGGATGCTTGTTATTTGTGATAATGGAAAGGGGAACATCATATCGACAAATGATATAATTGAGGATTAAGGTTGCAATCTTCTTTTCGGTGACTTGGGTGAGAGGAAGGACCTCAATCCACTTTGTAAAATACTTTGTGGCTGTAATAATAAATTTGTGGCCATTGGAGAATGGAGGGTGGATCTTTCCCATGAGTTTGAGTCCCCACTAACAAAAAGGCCAAAGAGTGGCAATCGGCTGAAGTTCTTGTGTTGGTGCATGAATGAGGTCTCCATGAATTTCACATTTCTTACACTTTCTAACAAACTAATATGAGTCTTTCTCCATAATAGGCTAGTAGTATCCAATCCTCATAAGTTTTTTGGGTAAGGTTGGACCACTAGAGTGAGTACTACATATACCTTCATGAGACATATAATATGATTTGAGCTTCATCACTTTATAAACATCAAAGGAGAGTACCATCTAGACCCCATTGGTAAAGGGTATCATAAAATATGACATAGAGGGGGGATTGGTAAATGAAGGTATGGCATTGATTGTTGAAAAGGTCAGGTGGAAGGATATTATTGTGAAGGTAAGTGAAAATGTGATTGTACTAAGGGGAATTAGGACCAATGACATTGTTGCCATTGTGTTGTCATTGATGTCAACTGGTATGGGATGACTACCAATATGAGAGATGTATGATCAACATCATCATGGAGGAGTACAAGTTGAGATATCTTTGATATCACCTTGTGTTGCAAAACACCAGTAAGGTAAAGAAGAGAATGTCATTCAGATGGATGACCACTAGTGTTATCGGTACACAAGTTAGTGCCTAACTTGTGTGGATGAGATGGATAGGTTACTGGTACAGTGCATCACCAATAAGGAAAGGCTGTCAACTGGTAAGTGATGTGTTGACATGGGGAAGACAGTTCAACCAAGTGAGTAGCTTCCAACTGGCAAAGCTCATGACTAGTGTACAAGCAGGATAGGCAAGATGCTTGAGTTGTTGTTTGAGATCAAGACGTGAAATGCTACCTAAATCACATCAACACGGGAGGAGAAGGATGAACAGGTCATCAGTATACTGTGAGGTTGCAAAACTGTAGGACTCCCATCAGATGAAGATGTAGTCACCATGAGAAGCAATGACTGACAGTGAATGTGCCCACACCGGATCACATGTGCCTGTTTGAAGATATGTTGCACACACAGGGAAGCCACATGAGTTCACTACATGATGTAGATGACAAGGACTCACTCCCACTGGTAAGTGGAACTTACCTCCTATTATGTATGGTGTGCATCATAGTTCCATGAGATAAAGAAGTTGAGGTAGATGCAAGTGTTTGAAGGTTCACACTAGATATACTGATGAATCAAAGGAAGGCCTTAAGTGCATGAAATTGGGGATATGTACTAGACTAGGTGAGAAGGAATGTTGAGATGCTGATATAGATGAAGAGTGATGAGTTTGTCACTTTCACAAACCGGTTGAGATATGATCCAAGTTGATCAGGGAGAAGGCAAGGCTGAGAAGATGTAGATAGAGGAAAATGGCCTAATTGAAGATAGAGTCTATTAAGGGTTGATGACATGGTGTCATCTAGAGGTTTTACCAGTATGAGTATTCACTGGTAATATGGACAAGGTGCAGATGAAAAAGATTCCTCATCTGATGAAGTTGTGCATAAGGCAAGTTAGCAAGAGTGTCGACCGATTGAGCATACCACCAAAAGAGAAGATGAAATCAAGGTTGATGATAGACCAGTTTGAGGGTTTAATTGGTAGGGTTAGTAAACTGATAGAAGAGAAGATCTGGTTGTGTGGTTTGTTGGTGATTCCTGAACCAAGACACCAATCCAAGCTGGTAGTTGGTCGACTTGGATGTCATGAACAGATGAAGTGGCAATCATGCAGAGGTCGGTGGAGTATTGTGTAGAGATAGGTATCTCTACTATTGTGAATTCAATATGGATCCCGTGATTTATGGATAGGATTAGAAGAGTGTGGCTTGAGGAAGAATGAGAAACAGAGACAAATCAGGGATTTGTTGGCACCTGGATCTAAGCAAGAAGATCAGATGGTGAGAAGACCTTGAGAAGGAAACAACAGAAACATTAATGGTGTTTTGACAGAGGCAGGTCAAGAGACGAGGTTGTGGTTGCTAAGATTAGAAGATATGTATTGGAAGGTGCATTAATGACATAGATGTACATTTTTATATGTAGGAGACTAGTTCAGATGAGATCTAATTTGATTTGGTTTGCCTCAAGGTAAGTGAGGAAATCCTAATTGCTCGAGATTTGAATTGGATTTTGGTGGGAAAATAAGGTTATAAATAGGGAAGCCAAAATCATTGTAGGTTGTTGCTGAAGAGAAGAAGATAGTCCTACTCTAAAGTGATTGAGAGTTACTTCTATATGTGAGAGAAAATTAGTTAAGTTCTCATTGAATATCTAAGAAGAGACTGAGTGTGAGGAAGAACAAGGTTGAACTATTCAATCGGTAGCAGTGCAAAACTGGTAGTGTCCATACCGATAGAGTAGAAGTGACAAAAATTGTAGAGAAGGCAGACATAGAACCGACAAAGTATAGTATCGGTAAAGAGAAAAACAGTGAGAAGAAGATCTAGTAGAGAAGAAGAGAGGAGAGGTGAACCAATAGAGTTTATTGGCAATGCAACAGCAAATGAGAGCAGCAAAAGAGTGAACCAATGTAACAAAGAATGTGTCTCATCGGAAAAAGGAAGTTGTGTGCATAGGTTGCAAAACTCTTTTGTAACCAGTATATTACTTTTGTATTTGAATGTTTATTGTGATCACTAAGTTGTAGCTCAGTGCAGGGGTTGTAGATCCTTGGGTTGGTGCTCCTTGGGTTGGTGCCCTAAATCAGGGGTCGTAGCTCCTTGGGTTTTATCCCTAAACATTGTAATAGAGATTCATTGTGAGGCTGGATTGAAGTAGTAGACTCCAACAGTATTTCTCACCGAGGTTTTTCCCATCTTGGGTTTTCCTCATACATCCTGGTGTTATGTGATGTCCCTTTGTGTGAATGCATTTGTATTTAGTCTCTTCTCTAACTAGTAAGTCTACATTCAACTAGATGTGTTAATCGGTATGCTCACATAGAATAAGTTTAAGGAAAAAGTTTGAGAGCCACTGATTCACCCCCCTCTCAATGGTGCATTGTGTGTAACATGACATATCATTTATGCAGGGATCATTTGAACACCATTGGCTATACCATTAAAGGTGATCCTCCCCCTTTGGAGGAGTTGTAATCACGTTATGGTCCAGGGTTCAATATCGCTTCCAAGTATGGATACAAAGGAAATGGTCTTGGGTGCATGGGTCAAAGAGTTAAAGTCCCTTTGGAATCAAAATCACACTCTTTTATAGTGGGTTTAGGATACAAAGATTCTCCTTTATCTTCATCTCCTTCATTCTCTATTGTTCCTACGTCTTCTTCTTCTTGTGATCAGTCAAGCTCTTCTTCCCAAGAGAAAGGATTACTTTCTGCTCCTCATCCTTTATCTGATCAAGAGATTATTTTGTTGAGACTTCTTAAAGCCTACTTGATTTCTCCTCCTCCTCTTACATGTAAGAAACTTCATAAGGATAATAAAGAAAAATATTTTTTCTATGCATACTATCAAGTGCTTGGCCATTCCACTAGTGAATGTAAGGCCTTGAATGACAAGATTCAACAACTTCATCAATTGAGTGTCATCGATCTTTCATGGATTGATATGCCTCCTTGTTCTTCTTTTCATAGAAAGTGACATTGAGGTGTATCCTTATCATATTTCAACATGCCTTGCATTCTTATCATGTCTCTATCTCTCACCCGCCATGGTGACTATCTATCTCTCGCTTGTCATGGTGACTATACTTTTGTCACTTTTTCAGGATTTCCTAGGTGGGGGTCAAACCACTTGATCCTTTATCTTTATCATTTTCTTTTCCTAGATGGGTGCTAAACCATTTGATCTATCTCTTTTGATGCCTTTTTAGTGGCCAATCCAATACTTACCAAATCTATCTTTGATCACCCAATCACATGGCTATCTAGTGTGTCGCTACCCATGTCGGCAAAATCTATCCATCTCATTGCACTATCATATAACTATCTATAAAAATGCACTTTTCTATCTATACTAGCGTATCTCATACCAACGGTGACCACTTATCCTGTATCTTTTTGTAACAAGGGGATTTCCTCCAAAGTGAGGTTCGTTTATGTTACATTGTCTTATCTATTGTTTATCTCTATCCTTTATCTTATCATTTGACATGTTAGTCTATAGCTAGCATGTTTATGATTTATCGAGTAATAATATCTATTCCAAATCTTGGCTTCATCTCGCTAGGGGAAACCTTGTCTGATCAATGAAATTTGCCTCCCTATCATGACTATCTTCTTTATCTTGTGTTTTGGTGGTGGCCTTCCTTCAGAAAGAGGTTGGTGATCTATCTTTTTTATCATCATCATGACCATTGGTGATGCACTAGTGTCTGGGTCATGTATTATCTCTTTGATATTGATTACTTCTCTGACTTTTGTGTGCATTCTTCCTTGAAGTGATCAATCCTTTATTTCTTCTCTTCATTTTAGAATTCCTCTATCTATTGTTTCTTGTTATTTTGGGGATGATGCATGGTACTGAGACAACCTTTTATACCAAGGTCTCTTTTACTTTGCTTACTCAAGATCATAGTTTCTTTGTTATGTGCTTTCATGTTCTAACCCTTTTGTATTGGTATTCTCTTATTCTCTAACCCTATTCTCTCGTGCAGGTTTCTCTATCTAAAGCATTCATTTTTTAGGTATTCAACTTGGGGGCATGCTTCCTTGGCTTGGAGATTTATCTGCTTCCTCTACAGTATCCTTTTGGTATCATGATGTGATTTCTTGTTTAGTAGATTTCTTTTACCCTGCATATTCATGTTCATTCATAAGCTTGCTAAAGTTGGGGCAAAATGTATGTCAAAAATTGCATACCCTTTTGTAATTTGACCTACATCTTTTGTAACCAGTTTGGTGTCCATTCTCCTTGCACTTGAGTAGGCTCACTTTAGCCCTTGCATCAACCTTTTCCCTCTTAGGATGCTCAAGACCCCCTTTTCAGCAGCTATCCTTTTGCTTTTGTTCCATGTTAGCTGCATGTTTCTCTTGTCACTTGTCGTTTCTAAGTGTGATTTGTCTAAATACTAGCACGTCACATGGACCTCCATGCACTGCACATTGGTCCTGTGACATCTTAACATTTGAATGTCGGTTTTGAGAGCATTTTTCCAGTTGTCACCTATCTTGTGTCATGCCCAAACTTTTGGGTAAAACACAGACAACAATTTTTTTTTTTTTTTAAAACTCTTATTTACATGCAACCATTGCTTAAATAGTTGTGACAACTTAACATGTTGTTCCAAACAAATTATTTATTGATATTAAATACTAACATAACAATTACGATAATTCCTATTATCAAGTGGAATGAATAAAATTTATAAGGGAATATTAAATTCACTCAAAAGTCCCTATCATTTCAATTGCATCCATTAGTACTTAATTAAATCCATTTCTACTAAATAGTCATTAATAAATTTACTTGGTTTGATATCAATTATTTAATAAATATCAAGTTCCCATCATCCTGTTAATACACCCTTTCTTAATAATTTAATTTTAAATGTGGAGAACTAAATGAATTAATTTTATTATCTCATCAAATTTAGTCAATAGATTGATTTAATCAAAACTCTCGAAGATTTAATTAATCTCCTATAGAAAACCCTCAACTGATTTTACGAACTAATTAAATGAGCCCTAGCACTTAGTTTATAAATGTCTATATTTTACTTTAACATAATTAAAATATAGTTTATACTAATTCAACTAAAGGGTCAATTAAATCCATAAAGAAAATCATTCTATAAGGTTTAATCTCTAAAACCTATATTTAGTTGGTCTGAAAATATTTTCCCTTAGCTAAAACCAACTTACCAAATTTGATATAAAATTTCTTAAAGGATTAAATTTCATAAGTAATTCAAATTTTAAACATCTTTTTTTTTAGATATGCCCATTTAATTATTAAAGACATATTTAGATTATAAAAATATTTAATCTACATTTTTCCCTATTCATTTTATTTACATGTTTATTTAACATTTATAAAAGTATGAACGTTTTAAATAAACCGTTATATTGTGGGCAATTTATACATTCATTTTAATAACTACATTTTTTTTTTCTTTTATTCATAACACATATATATACCCATATATGGAAAAACATATTTTTTAAATTATACAAGTTCCATATATCCTAACCTAATTATTAAAAGATAATGAAACCCTAATTTCTTTATTAGTATAAAATAGATGCCCCTTTTATTTTATTTTTATTTGTTTTCCTTAATTCCCTTTTCAATCCTCGAATACCCTAAATAAGATTATATATTATAAAATGCCTTGTTCATCTATTAATTCTTATTATTTTTTTATATTTTGGCTCTACCCTAACCCTAGGGTTTTATATATTTTCTTTTTGTTTTATTTCCTTTGTATTGACGTAGGGCCGAACTGGCATGAGGCAGGGCATGAGCGGTTGTATTCATAAGGACGAGGAGGCGGCGGGATTCACACAGTGGCGGTGGTGGCCGAACGCCGCCCACTGTGTGCCCACACAGTGGCGGCACGGGCACCGCCCACTGTCTGAGTACATAGTGGGGTTTTGGCCCACCCCGGAATCCCCATTTCTTTATTTTATTTTTTTTTTTAAATTTCTTTTTTTTTTCTTCTAATAATTTTTTTTTTTAAAAATACAAGTTTCTAAATAATATAATATATATATATATATAGATATTTATATAAATATTTTAATGTTTAAAATTTATATATATATATATTAAACCAATAAGTTTATTTTGTTTATTTTTAAGAAATGGATTTTTTTTTAAACATTTTATAAATGCATGTAAATTTGCATATATATATATATACATATATATATATGTATATATATATACGTATATATATACACATATATATATATATATATGTATATATATATGTATATATATATATGTATAGGTATATATACATACATATATATATATACGTATATATATATATATATATATATATATATATATATATATATATATATATATATATTGTCTCTAGGGCATACGCTTTCTGTGTACAAATACGCAGATATTTTTATTTTGAAACATTTTTAACAGATTAGATAAATTCTACAGACTCAAATCATTGCATTTATTTCCATTTATCAAAATCATAGTTGCTAAAACAAATAGATAGATTATTTAAATACAGATTTACTTTCTGCAAAAATAAGGTAAATAACAAAATTAAAATAAACTTAAAACATCAACTAATTAAATCTAAACTTTATTAAATAAATCCTTAGAGATGGCTATAATATATATATTCTTTTTTTTAATTTTTTTTTCTGCAATTAAATAAATGACAGATTTAAATAAAACTAAATATGCACTTCCATATACGGATCTAAATGTGTTTAATTCCAATTTACTACATGCATGTTAACCTATTCCATTTCTTTTCTAATATTTTGTTTTAAAAACATAAAGGGAATAAATAAACTACTTTCTTCTCAAAATATCCTAAAGACAACAAATGTTATTTTTCTGAAATATAGAAAACTAAAACTAGAATTACTCATTTCTTTCCTGTAGTATAGCATAAATAAATATTACATATCTTTAAAACATATTTCCAAGACATTATTATCACTTTACAAATAGGTCTCTCATTTAAAATAAATGAGGACTTTCAAAGAATAATAATTACATTTACAAATATTGTTCTACAACAAATAACTCCAGCCACATCTACATGTCCTATTCTTTTCTTCCAACAACCTGCAATAAATCAAAAGCTATGATTATGGAGTGCTCAGCTCCTAGCCTAGGCTAACTAGTAGTCACCTCTGAGCTTGGAGAACCAAGCCCTAGACAGGTTACACACATACAAGCAAAATAAACAAGGGAAAACTTTTCACAAATGCATTCCCAACCCAGAGCTACACTGCACCACACATTGTGATGACTTTTCAAGGGTGGTAGTGGACCAAGTACCCTGAGGAGACTGCAAGTATGGTAAAACACAAAGCCACCTCATGGAAAACCAAAATATATCATAAATATAACAACCCCTCATACTTATGCCCCCCAAGGCACTCTGGCCTTATTTCCCTCCTTATGACCCCCAAATGTATAAACAAGCCATGCAGCAAGGTTCACATAAATATCCCTTGTGATCACTCTCATAATGAGAGCCTCTCATTCGAGGGCTGTCAAACTCGTACCACCCACAATACCATCCTCTCTCCCAAGAGTAGAAGTTCTTGGTTATCCCCAAAGCACATAAAATGCATACAATAAGAACAACATAGAACACAAATAATTTTCCAAGGAAAACATACAAGAAGCTAGCCTTTTTACACAAGCAATTCTTTTCTACATAACATGCAATATGACAAACATTACAGGAAAAGTTAAACCAACCTTCAAACTGCCCAAAGGTATGCTAGATTTGTTGAGGATGAGCGGCCCAAATCCACAATCCCTTGCTTCTCTACACTAAGCCCAATTTCTAAAACCAAATCTATCTTTTCTTTCAAAATTCTTGTCTCAAAAAATGGAGAGTGGGTGATTACCCACTAATTTCTCAATTCTTGCTTAAGAAGGCCTTTGTGAGAGTTCTCACAGGTTTCTAAAACTGAAAAGGAAAGGTAGGGTAAAATGGGAAAGGGATCTCACATCCAAAAAGGAAGGTTAACAACTTAGATGATGCCTTCTAATTTCCATTTTCGCTCAACTTAGGAAACCCACTTTTTAGGGTGTTTAAATGGTCACAAGGGAGTTGAAACATGCATAAAATTACTCCTAACCCTTAGGTATACCTTATGGGCTTTAGAAACACTCTTAAACTACCCCTAGGTGTCCATTTAACCCCTTTTAAACCCCTTTGAAGTTAATTTTCGGGTCAAACCTAAGTTGACCTCCCCAAAGATTCTTTACCCTAGAAAAATATAGAACCCCATTAATTTATTTGATAAAGCTATGGTTAAGCAACTCCCTTCAAGAGACAATTCAAAAATCAAAACATAAAT
The DNA here is from genome assembly GCF_030272615.1 of Cryptomeria japonica. Classification (NCBI taxonomy): domain Eukaryota; kingdom Viridiplantae; phylum Streptophyta; class Pinopsida; order Cupressales; family Cupressaceae; genus Cryptomeria; species Cryptomeria japonica. Next base: position 469,223,852 of record NC_081409.1, read on the forward strand.
CCACATATCTGTCAAGTGACACAATAAAAATACTTTTACAAAATTACACATGAAATCTTGTCTCTTATTGGATTTACATAAATAAACAAAATTCAATTTAACATTCATGCAACAATCACTTTCACGAATAAAATACGATACAAACGGGGTGTTGTCTCTCCAAATAGACAAACCTTGGTTTTACGAATGTACATAGGTCTAGGTTTGGTTCTCCATAATGTTTCCACGGTCACATGGATAATTTTCCTACACATCTCAATTACACATTAGTACTTCCAAATATCCTCATAAAATATTAAACACATGAATAAGAATACACATCAAACACTCTACCTACAATTGACATTAACAAATCAATATCTCATATATCCCAATTTATCCACATAAGACATTATCATAATTCTCATAATTTCATTCACTTATTAGATACACATCATATTTCCAACATCATAATAGCTGACATACGTTAGTTCAAGATTATCAAATCAGTGGATCTTTTAAGATTTCAAATTCATAACACATCAAAATGTACACCACAAGGTGAAATAATTCTATAACTTGGTTCAATTACTTTTCTCACCAATCTATTTGTCTAACATAGCCCATTCTATTGAATTATATAGCATTTATTAATAGGGTCAAACATGGTCAACTAAGTTAATCAAAGCTTGGTTTGGGGAAGGCCTTACATTCTCCTCGCTTAGAGTTTTGACTTACTCCTGGAAGTCGCATGAGTAGAATTATGAAGTAGGGACATAACATTTCCCACAATTTCAATAAGTTACTCAAAATCTTATCTTGCCTACTAGAAGGATGAAATACCAAAATCATCTTATTATTGTAATTAACTTACTATCTTTACCAAGTTAAATTCCTAGTATTTTTATTACATTTCCCTTCGATCTTAGGTAGGTGTTTTACAATGTTCTATCTTTCAACATTTTACATTAATGCACCATCCAAATCATATCAATAACACACATCAACTCCCACCACCAAGGTTACACATATTGAATTTCTAGGAGTCCTACTTTGTTTAGGATTTGTTTAAAAACATGTTTATCCTACTATATTCTCGTCCATGCATGTTACTTAAGAAAATTGTCATCACACTTAACCACAACGAATCTACTTATTCTACATCAAGGAACCTCATTAGGGTGTTAATAAACTATTTGCTAAACCATCCTAGGTGCAAAAATTCTTCCAACTTTCTTAGGTGATAAGGCATAATCAAATTTAGGTTCTTCAATTCCGCCCCTATATAGGGTAATTTTCTACCACTAGGGATTAAAATGTTTTTATATTTCTAGGTACCAAGGTTTAAGTTTCATAGGGTATATTATTCACAATTTCCAAACATTAAGGTACATAACAATCCCATTCTAAGGGAGTGATGGAAATTATTAAAACTTATTTTAGATATCATCCACGCAATCATCTCCATACACATGCTAAATTTACTAGTCGACAATTATTACTTTCACAATTCATTAGGTCTAGATCACACTATTGTTATAAATTTTTCTCTTTCAGGTTGCTCTCAATTAATTTTATTTAGGAGGATCTTCCTTCCTTTATCTTGATTTGATAAAATATATTCTTTGTTAATTCTTTGTGCTTGATTTCACTCCTTGCGGTATCCTCCCTTGACACACTATCAGTGGTTCAATGAACATGATAGATATTACACAATTCACATCACTAGGGCTAGTTATATCGAACATCAAAATGACCACTTGACACTTTACAAGATCAAAATACAAGTTGCTTCTACTAAGCCCAATAAAAAGAAGAAAAATGTCAGCAATTGAAAGATATTAAAACTAGAAACGTGGCAAGTGCCATAGCTCAAATAAAAAGATACATAAATCGAGTGGTCCTTTCATCATAAAAAACAAATAAATAAACAAAAAGTATTAGCCCCTAGGTCACAAAATGCTATTCAAGGAAAATAAAAAATAATGTCGAATCAAACTCGAAACAAGATGACCATTCTAACCATGCTATAGGGAGTAACCACAACACATCACCCAAGATCACACATCCTGAGTGTGTTAGGAAGTGATTATTAGACTCTTGAGATTCTTAGATTATCTATATTCCTTTATTATTTACGACATATCTTATATGCATGGGATTGCAATAATTTAATAGATCATGTTCCTTTTTAACCTTCACGTGATTGCTATCGCAAGCCACATTTTCTGACATAATTTGTTATCTATTTAGGGTTTTTAACATCCATAATTTATATCTAGTAGGTGATTGCACTAACTCTACCATTCTCCGTCCATTCTTCTTGGTCTTCCATTACTTATCTTAATATGCTAAACCTTGGTTCAATGTTACGTGGTAACTCAAGCATCAACACTTTCATGTCTTACACACATGGTTAATAGTTTGGTACAAAATTGACACTTGTTTACTTAGAACCACTTAGGATTTGTATAATGTAATCATATAATTTTACTACGGACATCATTTGTTTTCTTAGCACCTTATGCCAGCTCCTTATATTCTCACCTCTAACATTCACTTGCCTTTATTAGGTAGGAGCTTGTTGCCAAATTACTAACACTTATGGTTAAGAGCCATTTGGGGTAGAATTATTGTCAAGTAAGGTCGATAATGGTTGACAACAATTTCTACCCACACATTTCATGACATATTTCAAACAACTCGGAGAGTGGTCTTATTCTCTCCTACTTCTCTTATGCAACTATGAAATCAAGGGGGTGTATACGCAGAAAGTGACCAACACCCATCCTTTTAATTAAAATTTAGTAAAAGGGGAGTTATCCCATTCCATATAACTTATTTATATTTACTTACTAGCCCATTTCCAGCATAACACAACCTTCGATCTCTTCAATCTAAATAAACCATCTTACCATCCTAATATCCAGTTACCCAATTGCGGTATAACATAATTCGACTCCTTATTAATGTTCTCATAAAATATTTTATACTACCAACTAATTCTCCTTAAAACTTTGGTATTATATTACTGTTATACTATCTTTCCATAAGCCATTTCCATCCGCATGTTGCTTCATCCATACTTAATGTTTTTGCATACTTTCACACTTGAGTGCCATAATTTGTAAAGCTTCTTTGATTGTGCCTAGTAGTTAAATTGTATTACATACTGGCTTGTACCTAGCGGCTAACCATGATTGGGTTGTACTTTTCTCTTTAGTTTCTGAACGAATATTAGTTACACATTCCTAGATTATAAGATTCTAATACCTTTATACTCCTTGTATTTCAATGGGGATTTTTGTACGATTCCCAAATCAGCTCTACTCTCTCTTCCACTATTTACTTTTTTTTTTTTTATAAGATTATCTTCCCATAAAGGAACTAGTTGAGGTTCTACTTGCTTGTTTCCCCAATTATATAACCATGGATGAACTTTAGGTTTTATTGTAAAAATGTGTTTTCACCCAAGAAGTTCATGTCTCCTTTCTCCTTATTTAACTCACCTATAGTATTACTAGGTTTTTCTAATCAAGGGGATTTCCATTCATCATTTTGGTTCTTATCTTTAGGGTTATCCAACTCTAGCTCCACTGTATTGCTACAAACATTGTCTAACAAATGCTCTTAATAATAAATCTAACATGACCACCTTCTTAAGGTACCTATTCATTAGGATAGGTTAATGCTTCTTTCTGAGATTTGCAAGAGTTCCCTTTAACTCTTCTTCATTTATGTCTCCTATGACAGCCTTGATCCTTTTAACCATCATAATTTCACATAGCTTAAAAACTTAACTTGAACTATCTTGATCTTATTTATCTTATTTATGGTGCCTTCATCTAGGTTAGACTATCTTGCTTGACTTGCCATTGTCATGAACATATCTTGATGGATGACATTCTTTTAGTTACCATCAAAGGTATTTTATTGTAGAGTTTAACTCCTCATACTTGATTTGATTAGGGCAATTATTGAGTTTAGGTTCCAATTGAATGGTAACCTCATAAGTACGAAAGATCTAATTTTCGTTATTAAACACTGAAAATACTTCATATAAATAATAGTTTAAAATTCCACAACCCTTGGGGTTTTTATTATGCCATAAACCTTATGACTAATAAGTTCAAATTTCAGAGCTTTTAGTGACCCTTGGAACCCCTTGAATTGATATATGTTGATCTATTGATTTACAAGAATTTTCACTTATGTTTCACTTTGTTATTTCGCAAGTTTTCCACCTAGGTGTTATACTTCAAGCCATAGTTTGTTTTCAACTAAGTTATGAGTGTAGCCCATATTCACCAATGTTTGAACCTAGGGCTCTGATACCAAAATGTCATGCCCAAACTTTTGGGCAAAACATAGACAACAATTTTATTTATTTATATTTTTTTTTAAACACTTATTTACATGCAACCATTGCTTAAATAGTTGTGACAACTTAACATGTTGTTCCAAATGAATTATTAATTGATATTAAATACTAACATAACAATTATGATAATTTCTATTATCAAGTGGAACGAATAAAATTTATAAGGGAATATTAAATTCACTCAAAAGCCCCTATCATTCCAGTTGCGTCCATTAGTACTTAATTAGATCCATTTCTACTAAATAGTCATTAGTAAATTTACTTGGTTTGATATCAATTATTTAATAAATATCAAGTTCCCATCATCCTGTTAATACACCCTTTCTTAATAATTTAATTTTAAATGCGGAGTACTAAATGATTTAATTTTATTATCTCATCAAATTTAGTCAATAGATTGATGTAATCAAACTCTCAAAGATTTAATTAATCTCCTACAGAAAACCCTCAATTGATTTTAGGAACTAATTAAATCAGCCCTAGACTTAGTTTATAAATGTCTATATTTTACTTTAACATAATTAAAATGTAGTTTATACGAATTCGACTAAAGGGTCGATTAAATCCATAACGAAAATCATTCTATAAGGTTTAATCTCTAAAACCTATATTTAGTTGGTCTGAAAATATTTTCCCTTAGCTAAAACCAACTTACCAAATTTGATATAAAATTTCTTAAAGGATTAAATTTCATAAGTAATTCAAATTTTAAACATCTTTTTTTTTTAGGTATGCCCATTTAATTATTAAAGACATATTTAGATTATAAAAATATTTAATCTACATTTTGCCCTATTCATTATATTTACATGTTTATTTAACATTTATAAAAGTATGAACGATTTAAATAAACCATTATATTGTGGGCAATTTATACATTCATTTTAATAACTACATTTTTTTTTTCTTTTATTCATAACACATATATATACCCATATATGGAAAAACATATTTTCTAAATTATACAAGTTCCATATATCCTAACCTAATTATTAAAAGATAATGAAACCCTAATTTCTTTATTAATATAAAATAGATGCCGCTTTTATTTTTTATTTTTATTTTTTTCCTTAATGCCCTTTTCAATCCTTGAATACCCTAAATAAGATTATATATTATAAAATGCCTTGTTCATCTATTAAATCTTATTATTTTCTTTTGTTTTGGCTCTACCCTAGCCCTAGGGTTTTATATATTTTCTTTTTGTTTTATTTCCTTTGTATTCACGCAGGGCCGAACTAGCATGAGGCGGGGCATGAGCAGTGGTATTCATAAAGAGGAGGCGTCGGCGGGATTCACATAGTGGCGGTGGTGGTCGAGCGCCGCCCACTATGTGCCCACACAGTGGCGGCACGGGCATCGCCCACTGTGTGTTCACACAATGGCGGTGTCGTGGGCGCCACCCACTGCGTGCCCACATAGTGGCGGTGCCTTGGCGCCGCCCACTGTGTGAGTACACAGTGGGGTTTCGGCCCACCCCCGAATCCCCATTTCTTTATTTTTAAAAAAAAGTTTTTTTGTTTTTTCTTTTTTTTTCTTGCTAATAATATTTTTTTTAAAAATACAAGTTTCTAAATAATATTATATATATATATAAATATTTATATATATATTTTTATGTTTAAAATTTATATATATATATATTTATATTTATATATATATATATATATATAGATAGATATTTATATATATATTTTTATGTTTAAAATTATATATTTATATATATATATATATTGTACCTAGGGCATATGCTTTCTGTGTACAAATATGCAGATATTTTTATTTTGAAACATTTTTAACAGATGAGATAAATTCTACAGACTTAAATCATTGCATTTATTTCTATTTATCAAAATCCTAGTTGCTAAAACAAATAGATAGATTATTTAAATACAGATTTACTTTCTGCAAAAATAAGGTAAATAACAGAATTAAAATAAACTTAAAACAACAACTAATTAAATCTAAACTTTATTAAATAAATCCTTAGAGATGGCTATAATATATGTATTTTAAAAAAAAAAAATTTCTGCAATTAAATAAATGACAGATTTAAATAAAACTAAATATGCACTTCCATATACAGATCTAAATGTGTTTAATTCCAGTTTACTACATGCATAGATTTAAATAAAACTAAATATGCACTTCCATATACAGATCTAAATGTGTTTAATTCCAGTTTACTACATGCATGTTAACCTATTCCATTTCTTTTCTAATATTTTGTTTTAAAAACATAAAGGGAATAAGTAAACTACTTTCTTCTCAAAATATCCTAAAGACAACAAATGTTATTTTTCTGAAATATAGAAAACTAAAACTAGAATTACTCATTTCTTTTCTGTAGTATAGCATAAATAAATATTACATATCTTTAAAACATATTTCCAAGACATTATTATCACTTTACAAATAGGTCTCTCATTTAAAATAAATGAGGACTTTCAAAGAATAATAATTACATTTACAAATATTGTTCTACAACAAATAACTCCAGCCACATCTACATGTCCTATTCTTTTCTTCCAACAACCTGCAATAAATCAAAAGCTATGATTATGGAGTGCTCAGCTCCTAGCCTAGGCTAACTAGTAGCCACCTCTGAGCTTGGAGAACCAAGCCCTAGACAGGTTACACACATGCAAGCAAAATAAATAAGGGAAAACTTTTCACAAACGCATTCCTAACCCAGAGCTACATTGCACCACACATTGTGATGACTTTTCAAGGGTGGTAGTGGACCAAGTACCCTGAGGAGACTGCAAGTATGGTAAAACACAAAGCCACCTCATGGAAAACCAAAATTTATCATAAATATAACAACCCCTCATACTTATGCCCCCCAAGGCACTCTGGCCTTATTTCCCTCCTTATGACCCCCAAATGCATAAACAAGCCATGCAGCAAGGTTCCCATAAATATCCCTTGTGATCACTCTCATAATGAGAGCCTCTCATTCGAGGGCTGTCAAACTCATACCACCCACAATACCATCCTCTCTCCCAAGAGTAGAAGGTCTTGGTTATCCCCAAAGCACATAAAATGCATACAATATGAACAACATAGAACACAAATAATTTTCCAAGGAAAACATACAAGAAACTAGCCTTTTTACACAAGCAATTCTTTTCTACATAACATGCAATATGACAAACATTATAGGAAAAGTTAAACCAACCTTCAAACTACCCAAAGGTATGCTAGATTTGTTGAGGATGAGCGGCCCAAATCCACAATCCCTTGCTTCTCTACACTAAGCCCAATTTCTAAAACCAAATCTATCTTTTCTTTCAAAATTCTTGTCTCAAAAAATGGAGAGTGGGTGATTACCCACTAATTTCTCAATTCTTGCTTAAGAAGGCCTTTGTGAGAGTCCTCACAAGTTTCTAAAACTGAAAAAGAAAGGTAGGGTAAAATGGGAAAGGGATCTCACATCCAAAAAGGAAGGTTAACAACTTAAATGATGCCTTCTAATTTCCATTTTCGCTCAACTTAGGAAACCCACTTTTTAGGGTGTTTAAATGGTCACAAGGGAGTTAAAACATGCATAAAATTACTCCTAACCCTTAGGTATACCTTATGGGCTTTAGAAACACTCTTAAACTACCCCTAGGTGTCCATTTAACCCCTTTTAAACCCCTCTGAAGTTAATTTTCGGGTCAAACCTAAGTTGACCTCCCCAAAGATTCTTTACCCTAGAAAAATATAGAACCCCATTAATTTATTTGATAAAGCTATGGTTAAGCAACTCCCTTCAAGAGACAATTCAAAAATCAAAACATAAATCCACATATCTGTCAAGTGACACAATAAAAATACTTTTACAAAATTACACATGAAATCTTGTCTCTTATTGGATTTACATAAATAAACAAAATTCAATTTAACATTCATGCAACAATCACTTTCACGAATAAAATACGATACAAGCGGGGTGTTGTCTCTCCAAATAGACAAACCTTGGTTTTACGAATGTACATAGGTCTAGGTTTGGTTCTGCATAATGTTTCCATGGTCACATGGATAATTTTCCTGTGCATCTCAATTACACATTAGTACTTCCAAATATCCTCATAAAATATTAAACACATGAATAAGAATACACATCAAACACTCTACCTACAATTGACATTAACAAATCAATATCTCATATATCCCAATTTATGCACATAAGCCATTATCATAATTCTCATAATTTCACTCACTTATTAGATATGTATCGTATTTGCAACATCATAATAAAGTTTTGCAAATCTAGGTATAACTGACATACGTTAGTTCAAGATTATCAAATTAGTGGATCTTTTAGGATTTCAAATTCATAACACATCAAAATGTACACCACAAGGTGAAATAATTCTATAACTTGGTTCAATTACTTTTCTCACCAATCTATTTGTCTAACATAGCCCGTTCTATTGAATTATATAGAATTTATTTATAGGGTCAAACATGGTCAACTAAGTTAATCAAAGCTTGGTTTGGGGAAGGCCTTACATCTTGGTTAGTGGAAATGGCTCAGAATCTTCTAAACAGCTTGCCGAGCCTCTTTTTCCCTCCTCTTCTCTCATTTTAAACCCATCTTTCTCTTCTTTCAAGTTCTCTATTTCCTTCATACAATTTCTTATTCTTTCAAGTTCTCTATCTCCTTATTATATTGTGCCCTTCTATGTAAACTCTGCATTTTGTATGCATAGGGCGCTAGCGCATGGCGCTGTTGTCCATAATCTTTGTACATGTCCTTATGTAGGGAGCTATTAGAGGATGTATAGAGACATACTACATCTTGAGTGGACAGGTCGGTTATTAAATCTTTGAGAGGTTATTATCCACCTATCGAAGAGGTTCATTTTTTCCCCTCTACAATTATAAATTTGATGATGATGATTTCCTGTACATTGCATTATATGTTGATGATATGTTATTCATTGGTAAAGGGAAAGGTATGATTTTATAACTAAAGTCTCAACTTGCTTTTAAATTTGAAATGAAATATCTTGGTGCAGCAAAACATATTATTGGGATGGAAATTAGAAGAGATTGAGTGAATAGAAAGCTATAGCTAGGCTGGAGTAAGTATGTGAATTCAGTTTTGTGGAGGTTCAACATGAAATATTGTAGACCATTGTGTGTTCCTTTTACAGTTGGAACTAAATTAACTATTTCAAATTGTCCTACATCCCTGTCAAAGATGGAAGACATGAGAAAAGTGCCTTACCAGAGTGCAGTTAGAAGTTTGATGTATGCTATGGTCTATACTAGACCAAATATTACCCAAGTAGTGGGAGTTCTTTCTAGATATATGTCTAATACTAGTAGAGTTCATTGGGATGTAGTCAAAAGAGTCTTCAGATATTTAAAGGGTACCTCAGATTATTCTTTGTGTGATTGTGTTAATTTGGTTAGAGACATTATTTCCCTTCATATTCATGGTTATATGGATTCAGATTTGGCAAGTGCTATTGATAGTAGAAGATACACTAGAGCTTATGTGTTTACTTTATTTGTTGGTGCAATTAGTTAGATGGGTAAGGGATAAGTTGTGGTTTCTTTGTTCACTATAGAAGCAAAGTATATGGTAGCTACTCATGCTTGTAAAGAAGTCATTTGGCTTACAAGACTATGTTTAGATATTGGAATTAAACAAGGAGTAGTGATAGTTTATTATGATAGTCAGAGTGCAATTTGCCTAGCTAAAAACCCGATATTTCATGCATAGACCAAGCACATTGATGTTCAGTATCAATTTGCCAAACATATGGTCAAAGATGGAAGGGTGAAGTTGGTTAAGGTAGAAACTTTGATGAATGTTGTAGATTATTTAACTAATGTTATGAGCACAAAGAAGTTCAGATGGTTTTTAGAGTCTATGGACCTTGTGGACCCTGGCAATTAATTTATTGTGTTGATACTCCCTTTTCTCTTGAAAGGTGTTCGACAAGTGGGAGAATGTTGAGAAAATATTGGGAGGATATTCTTAGAAGGAAGGAATTGATTATGGTGACACTTTTGCACCTGTAGCTAGGATTGAAGCTATAAGATTATTTCTTGTCTATGTTGTACATAAAAACTACAAGGTTTATTAGATGGATGTCAAGTGTGATTTTTTGAATGGGGATCTTGATGAGGAAGTTTATATTGAGCAACCTGATGGTTTTTCACTTTCAGATGATAAAAACATGGTTTGCAAGCTAAAGAAAGCTTTATATGGATTAAAATAGGCACCTAGAGCTTGGTATGCAAGATTGGACAAATATCTTTTAAAGCTTGGTTTCACTAAAGGTAATGCTAACATCAATCTATATTATAAAGTCACTAATGATGATATACTAATTATTAAGGTCTTTATTGATGACATCATTTTTGGAGGTGAGGATAAGTTGTGCATGTAATTTTCTAACAATATGGAGAAAGAATTTGAGATGTCTATGATTGGGGAAATGAGTTTTTTCTTAGGTTTACAGATTACTCAGACTGATAAAGGTATTTTCATCTATCAAACTAAGTATGCTAGGGAGATGTTGAATAAATTTGGTATGGAGAATTCTAAACTAGTTAGTTCTCCTATGGTTACAAGTGATAAATTGACAAGGAAAGATGAATCAACACTAGTAAATCCTACAAGATACAAGTCTATGATTGGAGGATTTCTATAGACTAGACCAGATATAATGAATTTTGTTTGCATTGCATCAAGACATCAAAGTGATCCTAGAGAAAATCATGAGAGTGCGATGAAAAGTATTTTTAGATACTTACAAGGAACATATGAATATGGTTTGTGGTACCCTAAAGGTGATGACTTTACTTTATGTGCATATACAGATGCAGATTGGGCAGGTGATGTTGATGACCGAAAAAGTACTTCTGGTGGAGCTTTCTTTCTTGGAAAGAAACTTATTTCTTGGATCAGCAAGAAACAATCATGTAATTCTCTATCTACTGCTAAAGCTGAGTATGTTTTTGCTGCTACTAACTATACACAAGTTCTATGGATGAAGCAAGTGTTGAAGGACATAAAAGTGCATTGCAATGGATCAGTAGTTATTCACTATGATAACTCTGCTGCTATTGACATATCAAAGAATTTGTTATTTCACTCTAAGACAAAACACATATCTATCAAGTATAACTTTTTGAAGGAGAAGGTAGAAGAAAATGAAGTTAGATTGGTTTATGTGAACACTAAAGAGTAGATTGTAGACATCTTCACTAAACCTTTTCCTAAAGAATCATTTAAGTACCATAGAGACAGATTAGGGGTTTCTGCCCCTCTGACAAAAAATAGATTGATGCTATTTGGCATCAGTCCAGTATTGCATTATCAGAGATATTATTCATTCCGGATTCATGTGGTGATGCTACTACTCAGGGGGAGTAGTTAGTCTTGTGATTCAGTGTTATATGATTTTTCTTTGATATTTTTGTCAGATTTCTAGAATTGATGTCAAAGGGGGAGAGATATTCATGTGAAAAAATTAAGGAGATATATACATTAGGGGGAGAAATTTGTAGAACTTAACTGAGATATCATCTACAAGGAGAGTATGGATCAAAACTTCATTGCAATATTCTTGAATGGGAGATTTATTTGGCATTTCTTGGCACTTGGATGTTTTTCACATCTAGTGTTGCCATCAATACCAAAGGGGGAGATTGTTGTCCATTTGGAGGAATTGATTGTGTTGCATTGATGTTTTGTTATTGATGTCAACACTAGTTGTTTTGGCTGCTTTATCAGTATCCTTTTGGTCCTAGTAGGTTGTTTGGTTTCTGGTTGGATTAGATCGTGATGATCTGGTATACTCCAGTATACTTTGGCCTTTGGAATTGGCTTAGATTTTCTATTCATGCTACTCAGATTCATGTTCAGTCAGTTCATTTTGATTTGGTGATTGGATGTTATCTTATATGCTAGTAAGCCTGGTTTGTTGATCTAGTGAGGGTTTCATCGACGGAGCATTGTTGAAGATTTTTTATATTATGCATAAGTGGTTTTGGTGCGGCTTTAAGTAAAGATTCAGGATGTTGATGGTGATTGTGTTCAAGACTTCGCTAATTGGGATCATTGCTTTAGTGTGTGGACCTAAATTGGGTTTGGTACTATCTAGTTTATGGACTAACTTAATGTAACATGTTGTTTGATCTTCTCGATGTGTTTTCGAGATGTCTTATGAGTTGGATATTATTTGTTTGGTCTCAGGCTGACATGTTTCATAATTATGTAATTTCTTTATTGTCTGGTGGCCGACCTTATTATTTATGGTCCAGGGTTTGTATATATATGATGTAAGATCTAATTGTAGATCATGATGTATGGGATGAAAGGATGTATAGGAGCGAATAATGTAATAATCATTCATGCAGAGGATTTGGTCAATCATTGATGATTGAGTTGGGTTTATGTATGAGGATTAAGTCCTCTAGTATTGAGCTTAACCAAAACTGTACTCAGGCATAGGAGATGCTATCATTGCAGTTCATTCTTCCTTCCAGATTGTAGTCTGGATTTCTAGGTAGTAGTGGGACTCCTTTTGTAATGAGCAATGTGCTCTAGGTTGTTGGTCTTCCTGCAAGTGTAGGCCCCTCAATTTTTAATCACATACTTACTACAAAATTATTATCTAACTGTGGGTAGGATTTCCATCGTGGTTTTTCCCTTTACCGGCTTTTCCATGTACAAATATTGGTGTCATGTGGATGGTATCTATTCTCTAATTGTTGCTTGTGCATAATTGGTTTATCTTCTAGTTCGGTAATTGGTTTACATATTTCGATATTGATCTTATGTGTTCTAGTATTAAAGTTTTAATTGCTTAAGGTTCTGGTAATTCGGTGACAACTGATTCACCCCCCTCTCAGTTGTCTTTCATTTATTTGAATTTTCTAACAATATTAAAGTTTCCATTTTGGAGGGGTGAGATGAAAGATTTAAACTTAATTTTGAGGACTTTAGACCCTCCAAAATTCCTTGAAAATTTGGTGTAAATTGTGTAGTGGTTTATGAGGTGATTGAGAACTCTATGAGTTTTCCAGTGCTTCAAACGGTTTGTCAATTGGACACATGATTCACAAGTTATGGCCTCTGGAAGTTAGGACTCTTGAAATAGGAAATATAAAATGCATCAAACACATAAATGAGTTGTAAAAGGGAAGGACACATGTTGATGTGTGTTTTGACACATCATAGGGAATCTATATTAGAGATAAGGTTAGCTCCACTTTATTGGTTGGTTTTAGTGCATGGTTTTGTAATACCGTTTGATGATTTCTTGTATTGTATCTCCTATATATGAGGTGTGTGAGATAGAGGTTGTGTGTAAGAGTCTTATGACTATTGAGTTGCCTCTGAATCTCTGGCTAGTGGTACTCTTGTGAAGATCTTTCTCTACAAGTATATTGTAATATGTAATTGATTGTTGAATAATATATTGATTTTCTTTTGGAGTGTGGTTTTTTTCTCCTGAAAGGGTTTTGCCCATGTAAATCATTGTGTTATGGTATGAATGATATTATGTTTATTTATGTTAAGTTTTTGTAACTATTGTAACACTCTATAATAAAAAAAATTGCATTACCCTCCTCTCAAAGTTAGTGTAGGAAGTTGTTCCGCTACTTAACTTCCTTACATGGCCAACAAACTATAATATAGTGGCCCATGTAAAACCTTGGCTATCAACCACAGGTTAAAATCAATTTGTTATAACTTTAGATAAAAATAGGAAATGGGCAAATTGTAAAAAATTTCTCCAACAATAATTTAGTAACATATCCCCCCATAGGTTCTTCTCCATCACAAGTTTTTTAGAAATACATTTCCACCATGATTTAGTTGAGTTGGAAGAGAGAAGCAAGTGTTTGGAAGTAGTCATACAATAACTAAAGGATTTGTACATCAAATTGGTATAATGACGTGAATAGGAGTGGTGGAATCAACAATCCACTTGGCCAATAATAATCCAGTAGAAGATTATAACCATCATAGAAGCATATGCAAACAACAACTTGGTAGAATAAATAGAAGATAATAGAAGACAATAATCATGAGAAGTTTTAACCATTGCCACCTTGGAAGTTGACATCATTAAAAAGATGATTGCTGCCTATTTTCAACCCCAAGCTAAAAACTGCCATACAATGAGCCAAAAGGACTTATTCAAAGGTTTTGATTATTTATATTGTCAAAATAAATAAAACATAAATAATGTTTTATTTTAATCTTAAAAAATCTTTAAAAATAAGATCATACATTTTAAAATATATCCCATGTTTGAAAAGATGAAATTTCACAATACAAGGTTTGGAGGAGAAGATTCACTTGAAAAGGCATTTTTAAAGAAAGGATGTAAGGATAAATAAAATTCTTTATTTATTTTCAGAAGGCACCCTTCCACACAAACAAAGTCAAGTTATTAATGATATGCATATTTTGGAGGGACTAAAATTCAAAATCAAAAAAAAGGTTTCCTCCACATTGCATGAAAGGTATAGAGTCTGAAGACATTATGTCAAACAATAATTTTTATTGTGAACTCCTTACTACATAAGAATTTGGATAAGGTTAGGGTTTTTTAGGAAAGATTGTAAAGTTACCATGCAGAAACAAGTTGTTGTTTACAAGTCTTCTTCCACTATGTTAAGGTTTTTTCAATGGTTATAAAGGAGTTTTCAGCATTAGCATCCTCATACAAACAATGTGTACACGTGCCTTCATCGAAGTAGTCTATGCATTTTGTGGGAATGCAAGGGTGCATGCATAATAGAAGAAGTAGTCAAGGTTTCATGGTGTAGTAAAAGAGTTATCTCAATGGTTTTTGCTCGTAGAAAGTATATACTAGTGTAATGATGACATAGTAGAGCATATATTTTACACTCTGAGAATGCCATGCACAATCCTTGCATGCTATATTATCAAAAGGAAGATCCATCACATAACCTTTTCTTTATATCTTATAAAGAAAGGATGTAGTTGCATTTCATATTAAGTGTGATGTTAAATAGATTTTTCTTTATTTGTGCTTATTTTCATTAAAAATAGCCTCATCTTCAAACATATTGTTTCACTTCTTTTAAACTCCTTTACTGTTAGAAGAGTTTTTGAGTTTTTCTACATGTGAAGAGAACTTGTCTTTTTTTCTTTTTAAAATGAGTCATTTGTATGAGCAAAAAAGCCAAAGGATTGAGTCTTTTTTTTAGCTAGACCAAGAAGCCCTAATGGAAGAGAAGATAGTTATAGTAATAGCCAAAGGTATGAACAGGGGTATACAAATATAAACCATAGTGATCATCTCATTCATGATAGTCCATGCAAGTTTCGTAGTCAAAATCTCAACAAAAGCAGCAAAAAAAGCTTATCTTGGCTAATAGATATAGTTATGATTTTATGATAGATTTCTATATAAGGAGACAAGGCTATTGCATAATGCATGGAACATACCTTTAAAGGAACATTGACATCCACCAAGAATTTAAGGCATAAATGAAGGGATTTAGAACAAAACAGTGTTCTTAGTTTAAAGATAATAGGGGAACACCAATGCAAAGAGAGTCTGCAGGGTTTTTATGATAGTCATTTGACCAAGAAGTGACAAGAACAAAGCTACAATCCTCCTCAACAACAATAACAGAGTTCCAAGGTGTCCCAAGGGCATTCAAGATTGCCAAAAGGGCAGTCAAGACACAAAATAGATATTATATTCAAAACAACAAAGGATAGAGCAGAGGCATCACACAAGAATAATAGAGAATACAGTTACAACCTCATGACCATTGCAATATAGTCATAGAGTAGAGTAATGCAATGATGATGGGTAATAGTGAATAACCATGAAAGGAACTCTTACAACCTCAATCTAAAAAAACTAGTGAATAGTACTTTAGGCATCGTGCAAGGTTTTATTCTTCTAGATAGATGTTCCATGGGTAATAAAGACAAATATGCTAAGCACAAAATATGTTAATAAAAACAATAGTATGTGTGGACTCAATAGTTGTCATAGTTGTCATTGAGAATTATACACAGTATGAAGATTGTTATGATGATCATGTTATAAGAATCATATTTTTGTGAGCATGGTAGTGTATAGAAATCTCATAGGGAAGGTGTTTAAAGAACATACAAAAAGCAGCCCATACCAAGATTTACAAACCATGAAGATTTAGAACAACATAGCAAGAGAAGTCCCAAAGTATGAAGATATGGACGGTTATAACAACTATATTGAGAAAGACCTCATTAAATGAAGCCAACAAGATAGTGAACAATGAGTAAGATCCACCAAGGAAATATAGTAGGCCACTGAAGAAAGTCAAAAGGGCAGTCTTAAGCACAAGAATAGTGATAATGTTCACTATCAAAGAGCCATTCGCTATCAAAAAATGTCACAGGGAAGTCATAGCTAAAAGACCTTCAAACTATAGTCAAAAGCCATGATTATAGATAACACAACTTGAAAAAGAATAACCATGCAACTTGAGGTTCAAACTAAGGAAAATATTCAAAGATAGCAAGGCAATATCCATATACTATTAGACAACTCAGATAACTGGTGAACAACTAAGAAAAGGGGGAGTAAATCAATTGTTAATAGATTATAGAACTTTAAGCATTAAAACCTTATTACTAGAATAAAATATATAATAGCTAAGCACAAATATAAACCACAAAATATTTACCCACCATCCACAAAATATAACACTAATATTTGTACGTACAAAACCTGGTAAAGGGAAAAACTATGATGGGAAGCTACCCACAGTCAAATAATACTTCTACAGTAAGTATGTGATTACAAAAAGAGGGGCATCCACATGCATTAAGGCCAATAGCCTAGAGTGCATTGCTCATCACAAAAGGAGCCTAAATGACTACAAAATAAATCTAGACTACAATCTAGAAAGAAGAGTGAATTGCAAGAATAACATCTCCTATGCCTAAATACAGTTTTAGTTAAGCTCAAAACCAGAGGTCTTAAACCTCTTTCAGCAACCCAACTCGATCACCTATGATCAACCAAAACCAATCATATGATTGCAACCTTATTCGCACATAGATAATCCTATATCCCAAAAACCCATCATCTACAAAGAGATCTTACATCATATTTATACCAACCTGGGACCTAAATAATTAGGTCGGCCACCTAAAAGATAATACAATAAATTCATAACATAAACCCATAATCCAATGATCAACCAAGTCAACCTAAGACCAAAACAACATAATCCAATCAATAGATCCAACTGGAAACACATCAGGATCATCCACCAACATGTTACATAAACTGGTCCATAACCTAGTAGAATAAGATAACATTAGGTCCGGTTTGAAATGCAACACCATTGATCAAATGGAACACAAACAAGATAACCAACAACATCCTGAAATCCATCTAGAAGTTGTACCAACACCACTTATCAAGTGCATCAAAAGATCTTCAACAAAGCTCTGTCGGTAAAACCCTTACCAGTGACCAAAAGACTTACTAGAACAAATTATAGCTCCTGAGTCATCAAATCCCAAACTAACTAATCATGATACACATCTGAATAGCATGAATGACATATCCAAACCAATTCCACAAACCGAAGTATACCAGAGCATATCGGATCAATATCATAATCCAACCGCTTTATCGGAACCTGCCGGAAACAACAAAAATAGTCGGTGTTGCCATCAATGACAAGACATGAATGCAACACTTAATCAATTCCTCCAATTTGCCAACAATCTCCCCCTTTGGCATTGATGGCAACACTAGATGTGAAAAGAAACCAAGTGCCAAGAAATGCCAAACAAGTCTCCCCAAAGGAAGACAACCAACGATCTCACATAAGATGATATTACAATGAAGTTAGCAAACTCCCCCTATGAATGATATCCTTGTGAAGCTATGTTCTCACTTTGACTGATATTCTATTAAGGTTTTTTTTTCACATAAATCTCTCCCCCTTTGACATCAATGCCAAAAATCTGGCATAAACATCAAAGAAAAATCATAAATCCATTGAACCACATAGGTGATTACTCCCCTTGAGTAGTAGCGCTATAAATGCATACCAAACTAATGCCAATCAACATCACTTGGGTCTCTATAGGAGGGGCAGAAACCCCCAATCTATCTCTGAAGTACTTAAATGATTCCTTAAGCAAAGGTTTAGTGAAGATATCTGTAATCTTCTCTTTAGTGTTCACATAAATCAGTCTGACTTCATTTGCTTCCACCTTCTCCTTCAAAAATTTGTACTTGATAGATATGTGCTTTGTCTTAGAATGAAATAACAAATTCTTTGATATGTCAATAGCAATAGAGTTATCATAGTGAATAACTGTCGGTTCATTACAATCCACCCTTATATCCTTCAACATTTTCTTCATCCATAGAACTTGTGTATAGTTAGTAGCACTAGCAACATACTCAACTTCAATAGTAGATAAAGAGGTACATGACTACTTCTTGCTGATCCATGAAATAAGTTTCTTTCCAAGAAAGAAATCTCCACTGGATGTTCTCTTCTAGTCATCAACATCTCCATCCCAATCTGCATCTGTATATGCACATAGTATAAAATAATCATTTTTAGGATACAACAAATCATATTTAGCTGTTCCTTGCAAAAACCTAAAAAATCCTTTTCACCACACTCTCATGATTCTCTCTAGGATCACTCTGATATCTTGATACAATACAAACTGTATTCATTATATCTAGTCTAGTCTAAGTCAGATATAACAAACCTCCAATAATAGACTTGTACCTTGTAGGATTTACCGGTGCTGATGCATCTATCTTAGTCAATTTCTCACTTGTAACCATAAGAGTACCATCCGGTTTATAATTTTCCATACCAAATTTCTTCAACAACTCCCTAGCATACTTAGTTTGATAGATGAAAATACCTTTATTAGTTCGATTAATTTGCAAACCTAAGAAAAATTTCATCTCCCCAATCATAGACATCTCAAATTCATTCTTCATATTATCAGAGAATTCCATACATAACTTATCCTCACCTCCAAAAATGATATCATCAACAAAGACTTCAATAATCAATATGTCAGCATCAATGATCTTATAATATTAATTACTATCAGCATTACCTTTAGTGAAACAAAGCTTCAAAATATATTTATCCAATCTTGCATACCAAGCTCTAGGGGCTTGTTTCAATCCATATAAATCTTTCCTTAACAGCAAACCATGTTTTTGTCATCTAAAAGTGAAAATCCACCAGGTTTCTCAATGTAAACTTCCTCTTCAAGATCTCCATTCATAAATGCACACTTAACATCCATCTGATAAACCTTTTAGTTCTTATCGGCAACATAAGCAAGAAATAATCTCACAGCTTCAATCCTAGCTACCGGAGCAAAAGTCTCGTCATAATCAATTCCTTCCTTCTAAGGATATCCTTTGCAAACCAATCTAGAACTTGTCCATCTTCATTCAATTTATTCCTAAAAACCCATTTAGTCCCAATAACATTCTTATTTTTAGGTTGGGGAACTAAAGTTCATGTATTATTCTTTTCTATCTGATCTAATTTCTCTTCCGTAGCTTTTATCCAACATTCATCTTTACATGCTTCAATTATTGATGTCAGTTCAATTTGAGAAATTAAACATACCTCATCAGCTACCGACCTTCTTCTTGTCATCACTCCATTGTTCTTATCCCCAATGATCTGATCTTCTGAATGATTCAACCTTACATACCTAGGAGTCTTTTAATGCTCTATTCCTCTTTCTTGTTCTTCAGTTACTGTTGAATTTTTTGATACTATCAGAGTAACTAGTTCAACATTATGTTCTGATAAAGGTGTTACGGGTCTAGTTATGATCATTTCCACTGCCAGTTCTTGATCATAAATTCTGATTTGAGTTTTGTTTAGCTCAGCCACCTTGATATTAGTGCTCTCCACAATTCTTTGCAATCTTTTGTTATAACATCTACATGCTTTTCTTTCAATAGAATAACCAATAAATATCCCTTCATCACATCTAGAATCAAACTTTCCAATAGAATCATCTATTTTGATATAGGATTTACTACCAAAGATTCTAAATACTTAACTGTAGGTGTATGACCAAACCATAACTCATAAGGTGTCTTACCGGTGTCTCCTTTGATATGAACTCTGTTGAATGTATATACTGCCATGGTCACAACTTCTCTCCAATAGATATCAGGTAGATTAGCTTCCATCATCATAGTTCTATCCGCATCCAAGATATTTTTGTTCTTCCTTTCCACAACTCCATTCTGATAAGGTATCCATGGGTCAGATAACTGTCACCTTATCCCATTCTTTTAGCAATAACTATTAAATTCACTAGATGTGAATTTTCCACCCTGATCAGACCTTAAGCATTTAATCTTCAATCATGTCTCTGTCTCAAATTTAGCTTTAAAGATTTTAATTTTTTTGAATGCTTTAGATTTCTCCCTTAGAAAAGTAATCCACATCATTCTAGAATAGTCATCAATGATTAGCATAAAATATCTATCACCCTAAAAAAATTTGATTCTAGAAGGACCCCACAAATAAGTATGAATAAGATCAAGAACATCATTAGATTTTTCTTGTATACTCTTAAAAAAAGTTCTAACTTGCTTTCCCATTTGACATTCCTTACATACCGGATTATAGGGCTTCACAATCTTAGGTATATCTCTAACTACCTTAGTAGAACTGATCTTTATAATGCAATCAAAATTCTCATGAAACAACCTCTTATGCCATAGCCAACTCTCATCAATTTTTGCAATCAAACATGTCTTCTCACCGGAGTTCAAATGAAATATGTTACCTTTAGTTTGACTACCGGCTGCAATCTCCAATCCAGATCTGTTGATAATCTTGCATTTTCCATCCTTGAATTGTAACTGAAATCTCTTATCCACCAACTATCCTACACTCAAAATATTATGCCTTAAACATTCAACATAATAAATATTATCAGTATCATGCTTACCATCCAATGATATAGTTCCTCTTCCCTTGATCATACATGCTTTGTCATCTCCAAATCTAACTAGACCGCCATCAAATTCTTGCAAAGATAGAAACTTCCTTTTATCTCTAGTCATATGATGTGAACATCCACTATCTATCACCCATTCATCCTTGTCTTCAAGTTTAGCAGCAAGGGCTTTTTCGTTAGGTATCGGATCATCTTCCTTGATATATAAGAATATCCATTCCTTTCTATTGCCCAATCCACTAGCTGAATCTTGTATGGGTTCATCATCAGAATCAGTCACACCTTCCTCATCTACATAGTAACATGATTTTTCTTTGTTCCTCTTGTACTTATGCTTGTTCTGATAATCATGGTTATCCCTAAAACATCTTCTATCTCTTTCCTTAAATCTTGAATTCCTTTCAGGACATCTAGATGCAAAATGACCTATCTTATTACATGTGAAACATTTAAAAAGTGATTTTCCATCATACTTACTTCCCATTGGACCTTTAGGTACCCTTCTAGAAAATAGGGCTTCAAGTTGCTCAAACTCATCATATTTTTTCTTCATTTCCTCTAGTTCCTTAGCATATAAGGCTTTCCAATCACTCTTGTCGGTATATGATGTAGATGTATGAAAAGAAGGTTCAGATTTTGCAACTCCAGAAGGACCAAATTCATCAAGCTCAAAAGAAGATAACTTCCCAACCAAGGTATCCATATTAACAAAGGTGTTTTCCATTGTTCTCAACTCATCAATTGGAGTAGCCTTCATCTTATAAGCCGGTGGAAAAGCTATCAATACTTTAGAAACTATTTCATCTTCGCTCAAAGATCCACCACAACACTAAATTCCCCAGACAATTTCATTAAGTCTCTCCATAAAACTAGTAATCCTTTCATCTTCTTCCATCTTTAGGTTCTCATATCTCACCCAGTAACCATCAAGTTTAGGATTTTTAATAGTAGGGTAACCTTCATTCAGAGTCTCCAATTTATCCCATATAGCCTTTGCAGTTGATTTATCAGTTAGTCCCATAACTTGTTGATCCAAAAGTGCACACAAAAGGGCTTCTCTAGCTCTACAATCATTTTAATGTCCTTCTCCAATCCTGCTGGAGGAGGATTGCCAGATTCCAGATTATGAGGCGTATATCCTTTCTTAGTGATCTCCTAGATCTCCTTACCGAGACATCTCATATGAGTCTCCATCTGAATCTTCCATACTCTGTAATTTGTTCCATCAAGCCTAGAAATTTCTCTTTGAAAAACATCTATAGATGAACTTGATGAACTTGAACTATTAGATTCCATAGGATCTTCCTCAAGTGGTTAAGCTTCTAAGAGAGGACTAGGCTCTGATACCAATTATTATACAACTTAGATAATCGAGGAACAACTAAGAGAGGGGGTCTGAATCAGTTGTTAATAGATTATAGAACTTTAAGCATTAAAACCTTATTACCGAAATAGTAGATATAACAATTAAGCACAAATATAAACCACATAACATCTACCAACCATCCACAAAATATAACACCAAGATTTGTGTATGGAAACCTGGTAAAGGGAAAAACCATGGTGGAAAGCATACCCATAGTTAGATAATACTTCTGTAGTAAGTACGTGATTACAAAAAGAGGCACCTTCACATGCAGGAAGGCCAACATCCTAAAGTGCACTACTCATCACAAAAGGAGCCTCACTGACTACAAAATAAATCCAGACTACAATTCGGAAAGAAGAGTGAACTACAAGAATAGAATCTCCAAAGCTTGAATACATTTCCGGTTAAGCTCAGTACCAGAGATCTTAAAACTCTTTCATCAACCCAAATCGATAACCTATGATTAGTACCAAAGATCTTAAAACTCTTTCACCAACCCAAATCAATAACCTATGATCGACCAAAACCTCTGCATATGATTACAACCTTATTCGTACATAGATAATCCTATATCCCGAAAACCCATGATCTATAAAGAGATCTTACATCATATTTATACCAACTCGGGACCTAAACAATTAGGTCAGCCACCTAAAAGATAATACAATAAATTCATAACATAAACCCGCAATCCAATGATCAACCAAGTCGGCCTAAGACTAAAAAAACTAGAAACGCATTGGGATCATCCACCGACACATTACATTAACTGGTCCATAACCTAGTAGAAAAAGATAGCATTAGGTCCGGTCTGAAATGAAACACCACTAATCAACAAGAACATGAACAAGATAACCAACAACATCTTGAAATCCATCTAGAAGTCGTACCAACACCACTTATCAACTACATCAAAAAATATTCAAGAAAGCTCTTCTAGTAAAACCCTTATCGATGACCAAAAGGTTTACTAGAACAAATGAT
This sequence comes from Cryptomeria japonica, assembly GCF_030272615.1. Taxonomy (NCBI): domain Eukaryota; kingdom Viridiplantae; phylum Streptophyta; class Pinopsida; order Cupressales; family Cupressaceae; genus Cryptomeria; species Cryptomeria japonica. The sequence continues at coordinate 469,247,552 of NC_081409.1, forward strand.
AGCTCCTGAGTCATCAAATCCCAAACCAACTAATCATAATACACATCTGAATAGAATAAATGAAAAATCCAAACCAATTCCACAAACTGAAGCATATCGGATCAATATCATAATCGAACCACTTTACCGGAACCTACCAGAAACCAAGGGTGCATGCATGATAGAAGAAGCAGTCAACATTTCATTGTGTATTAAAAGAGTTATCTCAAGGGTTTTTGTTTGTAGAAAGTATATACTAGTGTAATGATGACATAGTAGAGCATATATTTTACACTTTGATAATGCCATGCACAATCCTTGTATGTTATATTATCAAAAGGCAGATCCATCACATAACCTTTTCTTTATTTCTTATAAAGAAAGGATGTAGTTGCATTTCATATTAAGTGTGATTATAAATAGATCTTTCATTATTTGTGCTTACTTTCATTAAAGATAGCCTCATCTTCAAACATATTGTTTCACTTCTTTTAAACTCGTTTTTTACTGTTAGAAGAGTTTTTGAGTTTCTATTCATGTGAAGAGAACTTGTTGTCTTGTTTTCTTTTTAAAATAAGTCATTTGTATGAGCAAAAAAGTCAAAGGATTGAGTCTTTTTTTAGCTAGACCAAGAAGCCCTAATGGAAGACATGATAGTTATAGTAACAATCAAAGGTATGAACAGGGGTATACAAATATAAACCACAATGATCATCACATTCATGATAGTTCATGCAAGTTTTGTAGTCAAAATATCAACAAAAGAAACAAAAATGCTTTTCTCAGCTCATAGATATAGTTATGATTTTGTGATAGACTTTTATATAAGGAGACAAGGCTATTACATAATACATGGAATAAACCTTTAAAGGTAAATTGACATCCACCAAGAATTCAAGGCATAAATGAAGGGATTTTGAACAAAACAATATTCTCAATTCAAAGATAATAGGGGAACACCAATGCAAAGACAGTCTGTGGGGTCTATATGACAGTCATTTGCCCAAGCAGCATAGAGCAGGGACAAGAAAAAAGATACAATCCTCCTCAACAACAATAACAGAGATCCAAAGTATCCCAAGGGTATTCATGATTTCCAAAAGGGAAGTCAAGACAGAAATTAGACATTATGTTCAAAACAACAAAGGATAGAGCAGAGGCATCACACAAGAATAACAGAGAATACAGTTACAACTTCATGACCATCGCAATATATTCATAGAATTAATTTGGATAGTCATAGAGTAGAGTAATGCAATGATGATGGGTAATAGTGAATAACCATGAAAGGCACTCTTACAACCTCAATCTCAAAAAATTAGTGAATAGTACTTTAGGCATTGTACAAGGTTTTAGTCTTCTAGATACATGTTCCATGGGAATAAAGACAAATATGCTAAGAACAAAATGTACTAATAAAAAAAATAGGATGTGTGGACTCAAGAGTTATCAGAGTTGTCATTGAGAATTATCCACAATATGAAGATTGTTATGATGATCATGTTATAAGAATCATATTTTTGTGAGCATGGTAGTTTATAGAAGTCTTAGAGGGAAGGTGTTTAAATAACATACAAAAAGAAGCCCATACCAAGATTTGCAAACCATGAAGATTCAAAATGACATAGCAAGAGAAGTCCCAAAGTATGAAGATATGGAGGGTTATAACAACAATATTGAGAAAGACCTAATTAAATGAAGCCAACAAGATAGTGAACAATGAATAAGATCCACCAATACAGTATAGTAGGCCACTGAAGACAAATAAAAGGGCATCCTTAAGCATAAAAATGGTGATAATGTTCATTGTCAAAGAGCCATTCGCTGTCAAAAAATGTCACAAGGTAGTTCATAGCTAAAAGACCTTCAAAATATAGTCAAATCCATGATTATAGATAACACAACTCGGAAAAGAATAACCATGCAACCCTGAGGTTCAAACTAAGGAAAAGATTCAAAGATAGCAAGGTAATATCCATATACTATTAGACAATTCAGATAATCGGTGAACAATTGAGAGGGGGGGGTGAATTAGTTAACAGATTATATAACTTTAAACATTAAAGCCTTATTACTGGAATAACAGATATAATAGTTAAACACAAATATAAACCACAGAAAATTTACCAACCATCCACAAAAGATAACACCAGATTTGCACGTGGAAAACCCGGTAAAGGGAAAAACCACAATGGGAGCCTACCCACAGTCAAATAATACTTCTGCAGTAAGTATGTGATTACAAAAAGAGGGGCATGCACATGCAGGAAGTCCAATAGCCTAGAGCGCATTGCTAATCACAAAAGGAGCCTCATTGACTATATAATAAATCTAGACTACAATCTAGAAAGAAGAGTTAACTACAAGGATAACATCTTCTATGCCTAAATACACTTATGGTTAAGCTCAGTACCAAAGGTCTTAAACCTCTTTCACCAACCCAGCTTGATCACCTATGATCAACCAAAACCTTTGCATATGATTACAACCTTATTCGCACACAGATAATCCTATATCTCAAAAACCCACGATCTACAAAGAGATCTTACATCATATTTATACCAACCCGAGACCTAAACAATTAGGTTGGCCACCTAAAAGATAATACAGTAAATTCATAACATAAACCCATAACCCAATGATCAATCGAGTCGGCCTAAGACTGAAACAACATAATCCAATCAATAGATCCAACCAAAAATGCATCAGGATCATCCACCAACACGTTACATAAACCAGTCCATAGCCTAGCAAAATAAGATAGCATTAAGTTTGGTCCAAAATGCAACACCGCCAATCAACAAGAACATGAACAAGATAATGAAAAACATCTGAAAAGCCATCTACAAGTCATACCAACACCACTTATCAAGTGCATCAAAAGATCTTCAACAAAGCTCTACTGGTAAAACCCTTACCGGTGAACAAAAGGATTACTATAACAAATGATAGCTTCTGAGTCATCAAATCCTGAACCAACTAATCATGATACACATTTGAATATCATGAATGATAGATCCAAACCAATTCCACAAACTGAAGCATACCACAACATACCAGATCAATATCATAATCCAACCATTTTATCGGAACCTACCGGAAACTGGTAAACAACCAAAACAGTCAGTGTTGCCATCAATGAAAAAAAATCAATGCAACACATAATCAATTCCTCCAATTTGCCAACATATACAAGGAAGGCCATATTCAATGAAAGACTAGTTTGTAGTCATCCTTCACAATGAAAAATTATTCAATCAGTCTTAAGAAGTACTAAATACAAATCAAAGACCAATACAAAGTAGATATTTTGAAAAAACTTTAGGTTTATAAATGGGTTTATGTTGGAATCAATGAACACTAAGAGGAGATGGGTGAACAAGTGTTCTGCAATTTTTAATTTTGACAATCTAACCTTTAAACTAGTTAATGCATATGAAGGAAATTAAAGTGTAAAAACACAAAGAAAAGATCAACAACACCACAACACTAATATTTTTACATGGAAACCCAATTAAGAGAAAAACCACGGTGGGATTCTAACCCACAATATTAATATTCTCAGCTAATGGTATATAGATATTACATAAGGGGAATGCACATGCATTCAAGCACATTGCCTAGAGCTCGCTACTCAATTTACAAATAAGGGCTACAACCCAGAAGGCTCAATACCTTACAAAATGTTTGTAAGAGATTACAATGAAATTAGAACTATGAAGTAGCATCAACAAATGCCTGAGTATAGTTCTTGTTAAGCACAAAACATATTCTTATAGTTCTTGTTAAGCACAAAACATATTCTTACTCTACTCTGCAATACTGCTCTGTTATGATATTCTGCAACATACTAGAGCACCAATCTACCACCTTGTGCACATAAATTGCACATAATCGATCATTCACACATCAAACATAATCTTTTATGTAAAAATGATCAAATAAACTTGTCTTATAAATCCACATCATCAATTTAGGTCACCACCATGTCGACTTCAAGAACACATCATAAAAGATGAAACGTGTACATAAGTTGGCTCAATTTAATCAAAAACAACTAAGCGGACTAAAAAAAATATCCATACACTTCCCATAGGTTGGCTCATCAAACTCAAACACATAATAAACAACAAAAATCAATCCACAAGATCCAAAAAAGGAATTATCACATGTTACCACTGATAACCACTTTTCTAGTCAAAACATGATTACCGGATCTTCTAACTTACACAAAACTTATCATCGGAGGCTAAAAACCTAGAATAAGATAAATTGCATATCCACAACACATCTCCCAGATCCACAAAGAAAAATACTCAACCAAAATAATCTGCTAACCAAAACACTATACACTGTGTCGAATACACTATTCTCACTGGACCTGACCAATACTTTATCAATCTTCAATAAATCTTCCAGAATGATGAAAACATGAAATGTGGATGCTAATTCTAATATGTGTTGTCATAAATGACAACATCTAAATATACATGCAGTGTCTAGATTTCCAACAATATCCCCCTTCAACATTGATGGCAACACTTAGTGAAAAATAATTGTCAGATCAAAACCAAAATATATACACTGCAACCAAAAATCTAATCACCAGATTCCAAAGAATAAAATATTTCCCCCTAAGATAAACATTTTGCACTCCTATACACTCCACAAAGGTAAGATATCAAAAATTAAGGGTTGAGACCAAAAAAGATATATCATCTTCACAAAAACTTGAAAATTTCTACATACAGATTCTTCAAAGAGTCCAAGTGACTATCCCAGCCCTTTTGCAGATTCTCAAAAACTGTTATAAACCCATTGAGAAGATAAGACTGTGCTTCTATAGTCTTGAGATAAATTAGATCATCTATCTTGAGAGCACTCTAAGAATATTGAAGAGCATTTAGTATTGCATCCAACTTAGGGACAATATGAATCATAAGCTCTCCAACTCTACCAATTAACCTTTCCCGATCATAGCTCACACTCTGAATATTCTCAAGCAATGAAATTACCTAATTTTTATGTTGGATTAAATAATTTGACAAAGGATCAACTGATTGAGATAAGCTTTCTAAATAATCCTTGTACTCCTGAGACTTCTTCTCAATATCTATAGTGAACTTGTGTAGGGATAAGCATGATTTATACAAGTTTCGACCTACGGTTATTGCAACGTGCATTATTTTCACACAATAAATTAACATGGGTGTGTCATTTAAGATCATTTTCTTCAAGGTGCAGAGCCTTTTAGCATCAAATTCATTTCTAACCTTTACCTCTGTAGATGTCTCAAAAGATTCAAAATGGGAATCAATAGAATTAATTAGACTTTTCAATTGCTCAGATGAAGTATCAGATGTATCTTTTTGGAATGAGGGCATTAACTTCTCCAAAGTGTTGACTGCCATGTTCATTAACAAACTATCTTTAGTGTGATATTTTAAAAGATCTTCATTGGCTTTGGTTTGATAAATAGATGCTAACTAAAGTTTTGCATGGGAGATAGGCATGTAAGGTTGATTGGTTCTTGTATAAATTCTGGATCATCAATGACCTGCTTACCTTTCACAGTCTTAATAGTGTCTCTTGTTTCAGTTCTGACTTCAACCTTGATCTCTTTCTTCTCCACATTTTCTTCTCCAACTGTTTCCTTTCCAGGTACCA